>NC_134400.1:82364501-82717306 GCF_050003625.1 Haematobia irritans
AGAATACAAGTAAGAATACTTTAAAGACGCAATTCTCTTTTAAATTTGGGGGTTATGTACTTGCTTCTAGGAAGCAAATGTTAATTTTTCATTTTTTTAGATTTTTTTTCGTCAGTTGTTATCAAAATCCTTTAAAAACGAGTTAACGAAAATTTTATTTTCCATATTGAGACTCGACTTCCAGTAGAAATTATGCTATGTTTCAAGTAAAAAGCGTCTCTAAAATAAAGTGTTGAAAACATGTCTTATTTTTTACCGATTTTTTGCTTTGTAGGCAAGATGTAAAAAGGAAACAAATTTAAAGACAATTTTATTAATTTTAAAGAATTTTTCTTAATTATTAAAGTCACGTTGACCTTACCTCAAAAATTGTATCTTTCATGTTATGATACACTTTTTAAGTAAAATCACTTAATTATAAGGACATTACAACTTCATTCAAAAGTTTATTGACATTTGGACAAGGAAAAAACTTTATTTTAGAGAAATGCGTCTTCCATGTTAAGCAAAATTTGCATTCTTATTCTAAGGACATGAAATCTTTGACTTCACGACAATATTTTTTTTAGAAAACTAAAAAATTAAATATAAATAAGATCGTTTAATTGACGTTCATTACAAACATCTTTGTAGTAATACGGGATTAAATTGATCGAAAGTACTATTGTTACTTTTACAACACATGCTAGAGATATATTTTGACATTTGCCGTTTTTGAAAACAATTACTAAAAAAACACGTTGTGTTTTTCCCAATGTACGTACGTACAAAAATACATATCGTACATTTTAAACGTTTACTCACACTACGCTAAGTACTAGCTATATTTGAAATTACCTACACAGTGTAATTTCAAAGTTACACATTTCATTCAAGTAATATTTTATTCGGAGCGGAGCGGTTTTTCATTTGGAAACCGCTCCGCTACCGCTCCGCTCCGGATTTTAGAAATGCCGCTCCCGCTCCGGCAAAAAAAGGGCTTGCTCCGCTCCACGCTCCGCTCCGGATCCCTGGTACAAACTGTTAAAAATCACTTAAAAGCTTTATATTGGATAAACAAACTTGTAATTACAAATTTCAAGAAAAAATAACAACTTTTTTGTGGAAATACAAGCAATTCTTGAACTAACTCTACCCCAGCTCCCTTGATCTTTTCTTATTATCCAAGAACATCATTTGATTCCATAAATCCGATATGTGAAAATCTTGCTAGAAACAATTATATATCTTGCAATAGTAATGTGAACATACAGAAAAAGTTTTACATTGGTCAAAAGGTTTTGTACACAAATATGCTCAGCAAAAATTGTAAATGGGAAGAAGCACAAGCTATCAAAGATATATGATTGTTTGTAATGATACTTATCGTCAAGTTCATTTTAATCATTTGAGTAATTATGTCCCAAGGGAAAAATATTTATTATTTAAGAAGAATTATAGAAAGAGAGAAAGAGAAGATGATTACCACGAAATTCCACACAAATATTTTGCCGCAAGTCGCCCAAAACGAAATGTCAACCAGCCAGATGGACTGCAGCACTACATATTTTTGTTTAAAGGCCGGTACTCAGTTTGTTGGTGCGAAAAAAGTTCCACTCAATCATTGTTCCGCGTTGAAAAATGATAGTGTTGACAATATATTTTAAGGGGAAAAAAACCATTTTGGGACTTTTTTGCGTTTATTTCGTCGAAATGTATTGACAACATCGCAGACTGTCACGAAATGATTACATATACATACGCAACTAGTGGCTCGATTTACACACACACGCACACAAAATAAATAATTTGAAAAAGAAGAAGCAGGCGAAGTTATTTTACAAATATCTTTGGAATTATAAAAATAAATTTTACAGTGCTGCATTTTATTTTTATTTATTTATTTATTCATTTATTTAATCAACCAACGCCCTATAGGACAACATGTTGATAGAATTTAGTACAATTCAGGAAAAATTGACTTAAAACTGACTATTAAACCTATACTAGCACACAATCTTTTAATAGAAATTAAGTATTATATACAAAAGATTGGTACAGCAAGAAAATCGATTGTCAGTATGATGGTCCTAGACAGATCATTCCATGTCTGAGAAATATAAAAGTAATTTGCGCTTGAATTATGAAGGATTAATTGAAAAATTTTTCAGGTGATGTGGCAGCGAATTCCATAATCTTGCCACTCGCACCGAGTATGACCGTTCAATTACCAAATGGGAGAAATGCTCAAGAAGAACTTGAGTATTTCTACTGGTGGACATAAGCGTAGGAAGGCCTCTGGGGAGGGGGCTTAGACCCCCCCAGAAAAATTTTAGCCCCCCCAGAATTTGAAACTCTGTTTATGATTTTCCATTTTTCAATAAATGTCAATATTTTTTTTTTAATTTTTATAAAAATTAAACAAGTATATACAATCGCACAAAGTTCCGCTAAAGACTTTCATGAACAATCGAATTACTTGGCTTGTGGTAGCAGTTGCCGATGGCAATGTTTGAAGTCAGATATTTATGAAATAAAGCTGTGGTTGAACTTATGATCGATTTAGTTTAGTCAATTTAATTTGAAAAGTAGTAATTGATAGTAAAACTATTCTTTCATAAATTAATATCTTAATAATGCTGCGAAAAAGCGTTGCCAAAAAAGTAGTGAAAATGTTCTTTTTGGGTCTAGAAGTGGTGCAAAATTGGCGGAGAAGCAATTAATGTAATATGAGCTTGTCATAGGACAAATGTCCACCGTTTCAACAGCCGTTGCAATGAATTTGCATCACTTCTTAAGGTGAGATCCGAATACAGTCTTTTGAATGTGAATTAAAAAATTTTGTGATATTTTCCCAAATAAATAATCTTTATATTGTTTTTATGATTTTTAGTGCATTCTGACGCTTGTTTGAAACGTTTTTCCTCGAATAATTTCCAAATTATCGATTTTCCGATAATGGATTTAGCAGTTTTGTGGCAAAATTTGATTAATATGTACCAATTTATTTATTCTTACTCTTTTTTAAACTATTTGAAAAAAAGAAAACAAAAAATTACACATTAAAATATGAAAAAAATGAAGTAAAAAAACTTCCTGTGTACACAGAAAAAAATATCGCCAAAATATTTCCAATTAAAAAGTTAATTGAAGTTGGAAATGTTTTCAATTAATAAATTAATTGATACAATTAACTTTGTAATCATGATAGAAACATTAAGTTAATTAAGTCAATGATAGAAACTTTTTAAATTTTTAATTAAAAAATTAAATGATACAATTAAATTTTTAATCAAATTCGGAAGTCTAATTGAGTTAAAAAAAGTGTTGATTTTTTTTTTAATTTTTAATTAAAAATGTATTTCAAACAATCATTTGTTAATCCAAATAAAAACTCTAAGCCAGTTCAGAAAGTAATTAAAAATAGTTTCCTTTTTTAATTAATAAATTAATTGAGTTTTGCAATCAACATCAATTAAATTTTTAATTGAATCAATTAAAAAATTAATTGAAATTTGCTGAAAAAATCAATTAATTTTTTAATCAAGAATTTTTTCTATGCCCAATTAAAACTGTGATTGATACTATCATTTTCGTGATTGAAGACATTTCAATTAAAAAATTAATTGGATCAATTAATTTGGTGATTGGTGTGTAGTTAAAATAATTGAGGACTTTTTGGAAGTACTTTTAAAGTTGTGCCTTTAGAACAACTCAACATTTTTTTGCTGGGAAAAGTGTGGAGCTACTTTTAGTTGCTTTATTATAAATTAATTGTCGAGTTATTTTGATGTCTAATTTTTTATTCAATTTTATGAAATAAAACATTAATTGAACCTATAAGTCTATAAATTTTTACCTAGGAAAATTGTCCAGCTACGCTAATGCTGGTGGACAAAAAGGTGATAGAATTCACAAGATACAACGGAAGACCATACTTAACAATGCAGAAGAAGAAATATAAACACTTAAAACTAAAAAATTTTCAAACGAACAACCTAAAAACTGCGATGAAAAATGTTCATAGTTATCACAAGCGCGTCTCCCAAATACAAATCTAAAAATGCTATGATAACAAGTATTAAGTTTCCGTATATTGGCCAAGTTCGTGCCTGTATAAACCTCTAGGCCATACAATATGTTTGGCATAAGCAACGCATGCGCAAGCCTGCATCTTACATCTTCAGGCAAAATAACATTAAGACTATAAAGACGTCTAAGAGTCATATTCACCTTGGAACATACGTGAGATATATGAGTAGTAAAATTGAGATCGCAATCAATTTCATACCCTAAACATGATACACATTCCAAGCAAGACACTTCAGTATTCTGAACAATTATTGATGGGGTGGAAGCAGATCCACGAGATCCATGGAAAACAGCACATTTAGTTTTGTCGACATTAATGCTTATCTTATTCACAACACACCAGTCACAGATCCGACCTATATCAGCATCCAAATCGCTGATGCAATCATGAACAGAGGCAGATGAACAAAATAATTGAATGTCATCAGCATATATAGTCAGTTCAGAATTCAAAATACAGTCACGAAGATCATTAACATAGAGCATAAATAAAATTGGACCAAGTATAGAACCCTGAGGTACACCGCAAAGTACCTCGCGGGTTGACGACACACGACCATTGGACAAAACAAACTGTGATCGACAAGACAGAAATGATGATATCAATTTGCAAGACGATTAAGAAAAATAAAATTGTCCGAATAATTTATCGATAAGAATAGTGTGATCCACCGAATTAAATGCTTTACTTAAGTCTAATATTGCAAGAATTCCCGGGTTATTTTTTGGAACATAGCAATTAATTCTTGTGATTCCATTCATTGCTACCTCGGTACTATACATGTTGGTTGAAGTGCTAATGCTTGTTTTGGAACATCAATTGCTGTGCCTCCTTTTGTTTAAATTATGTTTTGTGTTTAATATCCCCATGCCCGGTACAAACACAGAAAAAACTGAATCAAAATAAAAATCAATTATTGGCATAACTGAATGAAAAAATTATATCAAATACGATTTTTATTAAGTCAAACATGAAAATAATTGGTTGAATGAAGAACTGGCAAAAATATCAAAATTCATTGGTAATTGAATTCACAACACATCAATTACTATGTTCAATTGGACCAAGTATAAAAGTTATTGATTTAAGTATAATGCGTAATTGCTTGATAAAACTGTTTATGACGTTGCTACGTAACGAAAAATAAATTAATACAAACAATAAAATGTCATTTATTGTTATTATTAAGAATCTTCTTAAGAACATGGTCGAATTTACCCGAAAATAAACCGTGGTATCGGTACCGCGATTCGAAATGTTAACATTTACAACATTTTTGGCGCACCATATTGTATTTTTATCGCAGGTAAGTACCTTTATCTAAATACCAGTTTTTTTGGTCAATCCCGTTTTTTGGAAACTACACTGAAAGAATTATCTTCGTAAAAATGAACATTTTCATTGTGAGTCTAACCTGTGACGTGTTGGTAGAATTCTTTCTCTCTCTCAAGCACATTCACGAAATACTCATGTACGTTCACGCAAACAGAACTTTTAAATACGATTAACGGTTCACAACAATTTTTAGACTCACGAGAATTCTCGTGACTTCGACTATTAGTCGGGATCACGACGAAAGTATCACAGCACAAACTTTTTACTATGGAAAGTTAATTTAATATA
Organism: Haematobia irritans; assembly: GCF_050003625.1. Classification (NCBI taxonomy): domain Eukaryota; kingdom Metazoa; phylum Arthropoda; class Insecta; order Diptera; family Muscidae; genus Haematobia; species Haematobia irritans. The sequence goes on from NC_134400.1 coordinate 82,370,197, forward strand.
TTTAGTACATATTTCTACGTTCGTAAAATTTTTAAAATTCGCTGAAAACTTTAATAAAATATGTAAATGATTTCTTTCGTTGTATAAACTTACACACATCCTGAATTGGGTCGTTTAAAAACTTGCGAATAAGCTTTGGAATATATATACAATTACATTATTTTTATTTTGTTTTTGCAATTAGTTCGTGTACACGTCAAATTGCCCTATTAATGGATATAAGCCGACTGTCAAAAATATGTGGCCTAGAGGAAAATGTGTTTACTTCGAAAACGGGGATTTCGAGGATTTCTTCCCAGCAACAGAAGGTAAAATCATGTAAAAATTTGAAATATTTTCGAAACTTTGAAATGAATAGATGTTTGTATTACAGAAGAGCAGGATGCCTAAACAAATCGCATATAAATGAGGAAGATTTGGGAAATTCCAGCAGGTGATACAGATAATTCAAAAACAGTTTTTTCTTTGTGAGTTAGCCTGTTAAATACGTCGTTTATAATGAATATTCTGTATTTTTCTACCAAACATGTACTTCGCAGTATTTTCAATTATACATATTTTTAGAATTTCGTTTTTATAATAAAATACATAAATTTTTTTTCAGAGTGTATTTGTATAATTTTCTTAAATTAATATAGATAATATAGTACAAAGGTTGTATTGATTAACATCGTAATAAACACAATTACGATAGTAATTGTATAGGTTACAAAATTCTATAAACATTGTACTCAGTTCAATTACGACTGTAATTGAAAACACTTTATATACTTCAAATACTAATGTATTTGGATTGAGTACTATGTCATTTGAATATTTTGACAAATTCCGATTACATTTATACTCAACGCAAATATTACTTCATTTGAAAATAGTTTTATGACAACCTTACAATTTTGGTAATTGGATTTACAATTTTCGTCATAAGCTGAAAATCAAATACAAAAATAATTGAATTCACAATTTTTGTATTTGATTCAATTATTCACTTTTTTCTGTGAATGAAACGATTGTAAAATATAATTCACCAAATAAAGCTTTTATTTTGTTAACATTTGTGTTTAAATTTGTTTTAAAATGTGTATTTAAAATGTACATATATAAACATTATTTATATTCTACCATATAGTAGGGAGCGGCTAGATATTGTTGCTAGTTTATTATGGAAATACAACTCCATGTTATACTTTGTTTTATCAATCATCAGATTACATTTTTAAATAATAATCAGATCCACTTTTGTGTTATAAATTCACAAAAATCAGTTTAATAAATAAATTATTTCTTAATTCACATTGCAAATGGCGCCATGTTATGAAAATACTGACTACGCGAGTTACGTCAGTTTTTCAACTCGAAAAAAAAAACAAAGTACCACAAATGGAAAAAATTTTTGGTTTTGTATGGAGTTTCAACGCGAAAACCGAACAGAGTACCGGCCTTAAGGCTGGTATGCACCTCTAGCGAAAAATTTCCTTCCCATAAGAAATGCTCGTACGCACCTCTAATGAAAATAACAGGGTTGTCAAAAGCATATTTTGGCAGCAAACATTTAATTTATTACAATCATTGTGTGCGTAAAAGTTGTAAAAGGTCTGTAAATAATAAACAATTTATTTGAGGAATACTTGGAACATATATTAACAATTTTTAAAAGCGATTAGCTGGTTTAAAATTTGTGTACACAACCCTGTTTTTTTGTTGTAGACTTAAATAAATTTTTGCTACCGAAAATTTCGCTAGAGGTGCATACCGGCCTTTAATTGTAATGTCACATGTTTTAATTATTTGAATGATTATATTCCAAATTATATTCAGCTTATTATATTTAACCCTTTCGACCCCGAATTTTTATAGGTATCGCTAAATTTTTTTTTTTTACTTTTAATCATGTTGAAGTCATTTAAGAAGCGTTTAGCCAAAATTTCGGGTCGCCACGCCCATTCGTTTAGGCGGTAGAGAATGTTGCCTGTGGGCAACTTTCGGCAATAGTGACTACAAAATAGTTTGTTTTGTAATGGACGTATTACGTTTTATTGGATTTTTGTTATTTTACAGTAAATATATACTTAGATGCGCGCGTGAGTGGAATTTCAATCACGCTCAAACACATTCACGAAGAAATATTTGTACTCACGCACGCCATGTGGGTAGGAATTCACGGTCACGAAATGAATTCACGAAATGAAAAGTCATACTCGCGCACGATCACACATGAACAACATTTATGTCTCACGCTTTCGCACGAATATTTTCGGAACACGACAATTTTCGTGGCTCAATAAAATTCTGGTAATTAACGAAATTTCTCGTGACTCACGCTATTGAAATCTTAAGCGTGATTAAATAAGTAAGGGTGATTAAAATCGGTGAGCTTGAATTTAATCGTGAACGTGAATTTGTTCGTGATTGTGACTTTTTGTGTCTGTTTTACCGTGAAAATTAATTTTATCGTTAACGTGAATTTTATCTTGAGCGTGAGTTGGATCGTGAGGGTGGGTTGGATCGTGAAAGTAAATTTTTATCGGGAGCGTGATTTCGGAGAAAGTTTACTCACTCACAATCACGAACACAATTTGATTTTTACTCACGCTCACGCGCCACACATTTTTCTTTAATCCGTTCACGCATATTCACGAGATTTCGTTTAAATTTTATTCACGGCTTCGCGTGAATCACGCGTGACTCACGAAAATGTTTTGTTTTATAAAGCGTCAATATTCGTGCTAATCCCCTAGTATGTTGCCAAGAAGTGGCTTCCTCCCTTTTTACGATTCCTTCCAAATTCCCCACTGCACTGCAGATATGTTTTCCACATCATCGCCGCATTTCTCGTCACTGGGACATCCCAATTGAAGTTCAAAATTTTTTCAAAATCATTGTTTTTCAAACCTTTTTTCTCCAGGCCTTATGTTCAAAAATATGTAATTTTACTACCACAATTGCCCAAAGTTGCCAACTTTTCAATTTTAAAAATTTCTCTGTTGTTTTTTTGCAATTCTAAGATTTGACTTCCAGAAATATTTTATTTGACATGTACTACAATAGATTTAATAAAAACTTCCAACATTTTAGTTGTAATTTTTGAAAAAAGTCACATGTATAAAAACCTCTTTTTAAATTCGCAAATATTTTTTTCTTGAGGTACATTTTTTGCTAATTGACAACCAAATTAGCTGATTTTTCATTCAACTTGAAGAAAGCACTTGTAGCTTTCGATACCTTTACAGTTTTATGAATAAAAACAAAAACAACGCTGACAGTGAGTCTCAAAACACAAAAAGTTGCCCACAGGCAACTTTAGGGTCGAAAGGGTTAAGTACTCTTGTATTGATCATATGTAGTATATTTAAGCCTCTTTGTTGTTATCATGTTATTATTTAACATGCGTATTCTATGTATAATGTATATTATCGTTATTATTTTTTTTTTTTGGGAAAGAGACGTTATGTATATGAGAAAGCATAAACAAATGTCATACTCATTACAACCCTCCATAGAAATTAACAGGTTGGCTGATAAGTCCCCGGTCTGACACGTAGATGACGTCGATAGTATTAATTGCATATTATTTTTATATAGCACCAACCTTCAAATGATTCGTGTCAAAAATTGTAAGTTAATTAGTTTGTGAGATAGAGCGTCTTTTGTGAAGCAACTTTTGTTATTGTGAAAAAAAAATGGAAAAAAGGAATTTCGTGTTTTGATAAAATACTGTCTTCTGAAGGGAAAAAATACGGTGGAAGCAAAAACTTGGCTTGATAATGAGTTTCCGGACTCTGCCCTAGGGAAATCAACAATAATTTATTGGTATGCAAAATTCAAGCGTGGTGAAATGAGCACGGAGGACGGTGAACGCAGTGGACGCCTGAAAGAGGTGGTTACCGACGAAAACATCAAAAAAATCCACAAAATGATTTTGAATGACCGTAAAATGAAGTTGATCGAGATAGCAGAGGCCTTGAAGATATCAAAGGAACGTGTTGGTCATATCATTCATCAATATATGGATATGCGGATGCTCTGTGCAAAATGGGTGCCGCGCGAGCTCACATTTGACCAAAAACAACAACGTGTTGATGATTCTGAGCGGTGTTTGCAGCTGTTAACTCGTAATACACCCGAGTTTTTCCGTCGATATGTGACAATGGATGAAACATGGCTCCATCACTACAATCCTGAGTCCAATCGACAGTCGGCTGAGTGGACAGCGACCGGTGAACCGTCTCCGAAGCGTGGATAGACTCAAAAGTCCGCTGGCAAAGTAATGGCCTCTGTTTTTTGGGATGCGCATGGAATATTTTTTATCGATTATCTTGAGAAGGGAAAAACCATCAACAGTGACTATTATATGGTGTTATTGGAGCGTTTGAAGGTCGAAATCGCGGCAAAACGGCCCCATATGAAGAAGAAAAAAGTGTTTTTCCACCAATTCATGAATTGGGCTTCGAATTGCTTCCCCACCCACCGTATTCACCAGATCTGGCCCCCAGTGACTTTTTCTTGTTCTCAGACCTCAAAAGTATGCTCGCAGGGAAAAAATTTGGCTGCGATGAAGAGGTGATCGCCGAAACTGAGGCCTATTTTGAGGCAAAACCGAAGGAGTACTACCAAAATGGTATCAAAAAATTGGAAGGTCGTTATAATCGTTGTATCGCTCTTGAAGGGAACTATATAGAATAATAAAAACGAATTTTGACAAAAAAATGTGTTTTTCTTTGTTAGACCGGGAACTTATCAGCCAACCTGTTATAATACATAGATGATCCACTATTCTCTTTAAAAAATGTGTCAGTTCCAAAGATTAATTTTCTGACATTTCGTTTTGATTTTTGCGTAAAGAGTCAGTCCCAAACATTACTTTTCGTGCGTTTGCTTTTGTGTTGTTCGTAAAGAGCAATGCTGCTCAAAGTTAAATTTCACATTTTCGCGATTTTGGTCACAATTTTTTGTCAAATATAAAAGTTCATATTTGAACAAAAAATTGTGACCAAAACCGCGAAAATACGAAATTTGATTTTGAGCAGCATTGCTCTTTACGAACAACACAAATATATTAAGTTATTTATAAATCCTCTGTTGCATCATAAACGTTCTAATTTTGTGTCAAATTGGCAAACTACAAAAAGGAAAACGAAAGAGATTGTAAGCGTGCTCTTATTTTTCTCGTTTATTCTTAATCTTCGGAACTGTCAAACATACTTTTCGACAAAAAGTTTGAAACTCTAATTCCCATCAGTGAGGCGTGGTGTACACAGACCCCGGGGAATAAAAGATATATAGATTTCTACACTGATGGCTCCAAATTGGATGGACAAGTGGGTTTCGGCGTATATTCTAAAGATCTGGAACTTCGAATAGCGAAAAGATTACCTAATCACTGTAGTGTTTTTCAGGCTGAAATATTGGCAATAAGAGAGGTGGCGAATTGGCTGAGAAGTAATGTTGCAAAACATGTTGGCATTAATATATACTCAGACAGTCAACCTGCAATCAAATCGTTGGACTCTGTGTTCCTTAACTCGAAAACGGCCATCGACTTCCGCAAATCTCTCAACGAGATGGCTGAGCAGTACAATGTTCACCTAATTTGGTGCCTGGAAAATTGCAAGGGTTGTAACGACACCAAGCAAATATGGCCCCTTTTAAACTTGAACCGCATACTAGTGTTCTCAAGACGTCAGATGTCACTTCTGATATCTGCTATAAAGGGTCGCTGCCTGACAGGCGAATTTGCAAAAACTCTTGGTGCGAAGTATAATGACTATTGTATGAGCTGTGATGCGGAGGAAAAGGAATCAATTAAACACCTCTTGTGTGAGTGTCCAGCATTTTGTGTAAGGCGTAAGCGAATTTTAGGGGCATATAGCTTCAGATTACTGGCGGACCTGGAAAACGTTAACTCAAGCAGCCTGTTAATGTTGTTGGAACAATCTGGTTGGTTCAACAAAAGAAAATAATAGTGAAGATTCGGTGGTTAAAACTAGAAATGCCCATATATAATAGGTACTTTTAGTTAAATGTGGTATCACAATGGACAGAATAGTCTAGGTTAGGTGGCAGCCCGATGTATCAGGCTCACTTAGACTATTCTGTCCATTGTGATACCACATTGGAGAACTTCTCTCTTATCACTGAGTGCTGCCCGATTCCATGTTAAGCTCAATGGAGCAATCTAGTTGGTTTAACAGAAGAAAATAATCGAGAAGGTTCAGCGGTTAAAACTAGAAATGCCCATATGTAATAGGTTCTTTTAGTTAATGTGGTATCACAATGGACTGAATAGTCTAAGTGAGCCTGAAACTTAATCGGGCTGCCACTTTAACCTAACCTAACCCAACCTAGTTTGACACCCATGGCTCATCTATAGGTCTATAGAATCGTGCAGCACTCAATGATAAAAGAGAAGTTCACCACTGTGGCATCACAATGGACTGAATAGTCTAAGTGAGCCGGAAATATCGGGCTGCCATTATACCTAACCTAACCTAAGACAACAAAACGAAATTCATCGATATTGATGTTTACACAATGTAAAGGACAAATTTTTTTAAAATAAACCAAATTAATAAAAAGAAAGACCGTAGTCCTTTCTTTAAAAAATTGTAATAAAAAGAAAGACCATAGTCTTTTCTCTAAAAATATTTTACTTTAAATTTAGGATACGAATTTATGAAATTTACGGCCCTCAGTAATGACCGATTTAAAGAAATAATCTTTAAATTAACTGAGATATTGAATCTCTGAATTAAAGAAGCTTCAAATATAGTCTATATAGCCTGTTCGAAACCGAAACTTTTTACTATGGTGAGATATCAATTTACTATGGTGAAAAACAATTGCAAATTTAGTGTACTCATTTCTTTAATAAATAAAACTACTGTTTGTTTGTTTCGATATAATCAAACTATGCCAAGCCTAGTGATGTCGTAAATTTCAACAAACGTCTAATTTCTTACTAGCCCCCTGGGCTAGTGAAATTATACTCACCTTAGGTTAGGTTAAAGTGGTAGCCCGATTAAGTTTCAGGCTCAATTAGACTATTCAGTCCATTGTGATACCACATTAACTAAAAGAACCTATTACATATGGACACTTCTAGTTTTAACCGCTGAACCTTCTCGATTATTTTCTTCTGTTAAACCAACTAGATTGCTCCAAAAACATTAGCAGACTGCTTAAGATAACGTTTTCCAGGTCCGCCAGTAATCTAAAGCTATATGCCCCTAAAATTTGCTTACGCCTTACAAAAAATGCAGGACACTCGCACAAGAGGTGTTTAATTGATTCCTCTTCCTCCGCATCATGACAGCTCATACTATAGTAATTATACGTCGCGCCAATAGTTTTTGCAAAATCGCCTATCAGGCAGCGACCCGATATAGCAGATATCAGGAGTGATATCTGACGTCTCGAGAACACTAGCATATCTAGTGTGAGGTTTAAGTTTAAATGGGGCCATATTTGCTTGGTGTCGTTACAACCCTTACAATTCTCCCATCGAACATTTTCCACAGGCTTGCCACGCAATAAGAGCTTGCAGGTAGCCAGAGGCATACCAACAGATTCCAGTTCCCCTGGAATATGTAAGGAGGCTCTTATTTCAACCGTCGAACGGAACGGGCGTGTTTTTTAATAGCGGATAAAATCATCGTAATAAGTACCTACTACGAATTTCAAGTGTGGTGGGATATTAGGCCACCATGCAGAGAAATTCAAAGACATCCACTGGGTTGCTAACTTCAGGGCCCAGTGGACGGGTATCGACTGGAGTTATAAATTTGGGCAATGACCAAGAGTTAGGCCCAATTAGTCGACCTGCAGACGGGTCGACAGGTGGCGACAATTTGACAAGTCGAACCTTTTCCAAGGTAACGGCATCAAAAGGAGGTAATCCCTCACGAAAGAGATTCAAGGAACGCAGAAATGCTTTGTTTATCCTAAAGAAGTTAGGATCAGTCGACCCAAGCACACTGTCGGCTAAACAAAACGATTCCTTAAAATGGGCTCAAGTAATTCTTGAGGCAGGAAAAAGGGAATGATCACCGGATGAGCTGCCATCCTCCAAAAGGGATCAACGATCGTTTGCCTCAGTTGCTAAAGACAGCCTTGTGATGGCTATCATAAATAAAGGAGCATTGGACGGTATGGTTCCAAAGCAAAATTGGGGGAAATTGAGAATGCTTTGTCTGGCGTCTACTCACAGGTGCTGGAAAAGTTTCCCGGCCCAGATCCTCGACACCAAGAGGCTGGTTGGTATCAAGGACGATTTAAGCTAGTCGCATTTGAGGACCAGAGGTCTATAGAATGTTTTAAAGCTGCTCTGATACTAATTGGTGAAGTTTGGGAAGGAGCTGCTCTAGAGTTAGTCGAGAAGAAAGACATACCGGCTAGACCAAGAGCACATGCGTGGATACCTGCAAACCCTCCTGACCCTGAATCTATTTTAAATAGACTGAAACAATGCAATCCAGATCTTCCAACAGCTAATTGGAAGGTTGGCCGTTTGGATGAAGTGGATGGGCCAAGACGGCATGCAGTGTTTATATTGAACACTCAGTCTTTGCCACATCTAGCAAAGTCCCAGGGCCGTGTATGTTATGGCTTTCATTATATCCAAATGAAGGTGTATAAAAACGATCAGCTAAAGGATTCAGAAATGGACAAGCCTCTGTCTGAATCAGAAGTAAGCGGATCCTCTTGCGAAGTCGAGGGAGATACCAAAGTTGAAGATATGGATAGATACCGTATGCGTGAGGAGGCTTCTACTGCCTCAGAACTCACCAAAGTTGAACCTATGGTTATTGCGAGAGTCACCGATATCTCTGAAGAGGACATTCTTGATGGCTCGATTGAAGCGGCTGATGTGACGGTTGTTGAAAATCTCGATGGTCCTACGGATCCTCCAGATAAATCTTCATCATTGTAAGGCTGCATATGCTGCCTTAAAAGTTCTCCTGATGAAAGGGGACATAGATATAGTTCTTATTCAAGAACCATATGTTTATAGAAACAAAATATGTGAATTAAGTAATCCGGGGTTCAAACTATTGCAGTGTACTGGTAATGATGTAATTCGAGCCTGTATAATTGCTAAAAACGAGCTTAACTTGTTTCTGCTTCCTTCAATGTGCAATACAGACACTATCGTTGCCAATTTAGAAATAGCCAAATGCAAATATTCGGTCTATATGGGACATGATAGTGAGATGCCTCCATGTGCCGTTAAGACCTTAGTTGAGGAGTCACTGAAAACAAAGACGAAACTCATTATGGGATGCGATGCGAATGCGCATCATAGTATATGGGGAAGTAGTGACACTAATGCAAGGGGAGAGTCGCTAATAGAGTTTATTTTGCGTACTAATCTGGTAGTTTGCAACAAGGGAGATGCCCCAACCTTTGTTACTAAAAACAGGCAAGAGGTTTTGGATATCACCTTGGCCTCGCAAGAACTGAATGGAATGATATCTGAGTGGCATGTTTTAAGTGAACACAGCTTCTCAGATCATCGCTACATCAGTTTCAAATTTGATGTTCATACCACCAAGACCATATTTCCGCCAAATGCAAGGAAAGCTGACTGGAATAGGTATAGGGAATCGTTCAATATGATGATACCGGAAATACCAGAGACAAATATGAGCACTGTGCAATTTATCGAACACGCAGTGGAGAGGATTACTAAGGCCTTCAACATTTCACTGAAAGCTGCATGCCCTAAAGAGAAACCAAGGGGGAAAAATCGACCACCATGGTGGTCTACGGAGTTAGGTAATATGAGGAAATCGTGCAGGAAGCTCTTTAACAAAGCAAAGTCCACCAGAGCTCCTGTGGATTGGGACGCTTACAAGAAGAATCTGAGAGGATACAAGCGAGAACTGAGAAAGGCTCAGCATAACTCTTGGAATGATTACTGCAGCAGCATTGAGAATACGTCCGAGGCTTCCAGACTACGGAAGGTGTTAGCATCCACGAGCTCCGCTCCAGGTTTCATTAAAACATCGGAGGGCAATTGGACCACGTCCAGTGAGGAGACGCTGGAGGTACTATTGCACACACATTTTCCCGGAAATCAGACGGTTGAACCATGTACTGGCGGTGCCACAGTGGCTCAGCGGTCGTTTCCTATCGAGAAAATTGTATCGGAATCTAGAATAAAATGGGCGTTAAATAGCTTTGGATCATTCAAATCCCCCGGACCTGATTGAATTACTCCGACGGAGTTACAAGCGGTGGCTGACAGAATTATCCCCTGGTTGTCGGCGATATATATAGGATGTATCAACTTAGCATATATTCCACGAAAGTGGAGGGAAACAAAAGTCGTTTTCATACCTAAAGCGGAAAAAGCCTCTCACTCGAGTGCGAAGGATTTCCCACCAATCAGCTTATCCTCATTCCTACTTAAGGCTCTGGAGAGGATGACAGATATTTATCTTAGAACTAGCGTCGATTCAAGTTTGCTCTCGAAACGACAACATGCATACTCGAAGGGCTGGTCTACTGACACCGCATTACATTAACTAGTCAGCTTTATTGAAAGCTCACTATCTGTCAAAGAATACACAATCGTGGCATTTCTAGACATCTGAATGTTGATCCAGGTATACTTAGGCTGTTAGACGAACTTCTAAGGAAGAGACGCATTTCAGCTACACTAGGACAAGCAAACATACAAAGGTATGTGAACAGAGGCACTCCCCAAGGAGGAGTTCTATCACCTCTTCTTTGGAATGTTGCTATAAATAACCTTCTGGTTACCCTACAAGAAGAAAGGATAAAAGTGGTGGCATACGCAGATGATGTGGCTGTAGCAGTCAGGGGAAAATTCCCATCCACAATCAGAGATATTATTCAGAGGGCCCTCCGGATGACTGAGAAATGGGCGAAAGACAATGGTCTTGGGGTAAATCCTGCAAAGCCAGAACTAGTCATGTACTGCAGAGATCGCAAAACTCCCACGGTTAGACCCCATTTCCTTAGGGGGTATTGAAATTCCCTTTAGGGAGTGTGCAAAATACCTTGGCGTTATTTTGGACAGGAAGCTGAACTTTAAGCTTAATATTGAAGAAAGGACGAGGAAAGCAACGGTAGCTTTATACTCGTGCAAAAAGGCAATAGGGAAAAAGTGGGGACTAAAACCAAAAATTGTACATTGGCTATATACGGCAGTGGTTAGACCTATAATGCTATATGGTGTTGTAGTCTGGTGGCCGGCACTTCACCAGCCGACAAGTTTAGAAAAAGTTCAGCGTATGGCGCGCTTGTGTATCTCAGGTGCATTCAGCAAGACAGGAACAAACTCCCCTAATGTCATACTTCATCTATTGCCTTTAGACATTTTGGCCAAACAGTCAGCTGCAACAACGGCTGTGCGGTTGCGTGAGCTATCGCTGTGGTCGGAAAAAAGTTACGGTCACAGTCCGGTCCTCAAAATAATGCCAGATGTGCCTAACGTAGTGGATTACACTTTGGCGAGTCCATTTTTTCGACAAAAAGTTTGAGACTCTAATTCCCAACAGTGAGGCGTGGTGTACACGGACCCGGGGAATAAAAGATATATAGATTTCTACACTGATGGCTCCAAATTGGATGGCCAAGTGGGTTTCGGAGTAATTTCTAAAGATCTGGAACTTCGAATAGCGAAAAGATTACCTGTAGTGTTTTTCAGGCTGAAATATTAGCAATAAGAGAAGTGGTGAATTGGCTGAGAAGTAATGCTCCAAGCAATATTGGCATTAATATATACTCAGACAGTCAACCTGCAATAATAATCCTTGGACTCTGTATTCCTCAACTACAAAAACGGCCATCGACTGGCGCAAATCTCTCAATGAGATGGCTGAGTAGCACAATATTCACCTAATATGGGTGCCTGGTCACAGGAACATACCGGGGAACTGCGAAGCAGATGAGCTAGCAAGGCTAGGAACTACCTTACATATTCCAGGGGAACTAGAATCTGTTGGTGTGCCTCTGGCTACCTGCAAGCTCTTACTGCGTGAGAAGGCTGTCATGATGGCAAATGTTCGATGGGAGAATTGTAAGGGTTGTAACGACACCAAGCAAATATGGCCCCATTTAAACTTAAACCGCACACTAGATATGCTAGTGTTCTCGAGACGCCAGATATCACTCCTGATATCTGCTATAACGGGTCGCTGCCTGATAGGCGATTTTGCAAAAACTATTGGTGCGAAGTATAATGACTATTGTATGAGCTGTCATGATGCGGAGGAAAAGGAATCAATAAAACACCTCTTGTGTGAGTGTCCTGCATTTTGTGTAAGGCGTAGGCAAATTTTAGGGGCATATAGCTTCAGATTACTGGCGGACCTGGAAAACGTTATCTTAAGCAGTCTGCTAATGTTTTTGGAGCAATCTAGTTGGTTTAACAGAAGAAAATAATCGAGAAGGTTCAACGGTTAAAACTAGAAGTGCCCATATGTAATAGGTACTTTTAGTTAATGTGGTATCACAATGGACTGAATAGTCTAAGTGAGCCTGAATCTTAATCGGGCTGCCACTTTAACCTAACCTTAACCTAACCATGTAAGGTAGTCCCTAGCCTTGCTAACTCATCCGTTTCGCAGTTCCCCGGTATGTTCCTATGGCCAGGCACCCATATTAGGTGAATATTGTGTTGCTTAGCCATATCATTGAGAGATTTGCGGCAGTCGATGGCCGTTTTCGAGTTAAGGAACACAGAGTCCAAGGATTTTATTGCAGGTTGACTGTCTGAGTATATGGTAATGCCAACATTTTTTGGACCATTACTTCTCAGCCAATTCGCCACCTCTCTTATTGTCAATATTTCAGCCTGAAAAACACTACAGTGATTAGGTAATCTTTTCGCTATTCGAAGTTCCAGATCTTTAGAATATACTCCGAAACCCACTTGTCCATCCAATTTGGAGCCATCAGTGTAATCTATATATCGTTTATTCCCCGGGGTCTGCGTGCACCACGCCTCACTGTTGGGAATTAGAGTTTCAAACTTTTTCTCGAAAAGTGGTCTCGCCAAAGTGTAATTTACTATATTAGACACCGTGGTGCAATGGTTAGCATGCCCGCCTTGCATACACAAGGTCGTGGGTTCGATTCCTGCTTCGACCGAACACCAAAAAGTTTTTCAGCGGTGGATTATTCCACCCCAGTAATGCTGGTTACATTTCTGAGGGTTTCAAAGCTTCTCTAAGTGGTTTCACTGCAATGTGGAACGCCGCTCGGACTCGGCTGTAAAAAGGTGGTCCCTTGTCATTGAGCTTAACATGAAATCAGGCAGCACTCAGTGATAAGAGAGAAGTTCACCAATGTGGTATCACAATGGACTGAATAGTCTAAGTGAGCCTGATACATCGGGCTGCCACCTAACCTAACCTAACCTACTATATTAGACACATCTGGCATTATTTTCAGGACCGAACTGTGGCCGTACCTTTTTTTCGACCACAGCTATAGCTCGCGCAACCGCACAACCGTTGTTGCAGCTGACGTTTTGGCCAAAATGTCCAAAGGGAATAGATGCAGCATGACATTAAGGGAGTTTGTTCCTGTCTTACTGAATGCGCCTGAGATACACAAGCACGCCATACGCTGAACTTTGTCTAGACTAACATACAACACCGTATATCATTATAGGTCTCACTACTGCCGTGTATAGCCAATGCACAATTTTAGTCCCCACTTTTCTCCTATTGCCTTTTGCACGAGTACAAAGCTACCGTGGCTTTTCTCGCCCTTTTTCAATATTAAGCTTAAAGTTCAGCTTCCTGTCCAAAATAACGCCAAGGTATTTTGCACACTCACCAAAGGGAATTTTAAGACCCCCCACTGTTGGACTTTGTTTTGTTAAAGAGCTTCCTGCATGATTTCCTCATATTACTTAACTCCGTAGACCACCATGGTGGTCGATTTTTCCCCTTGGCTTTCCTCTTGGGCATGCAGCTTTCAGTGAGATGTTGAAGGCCTTAGTAATCCGCTCCACTGCGTGTTCGATATCTTGCACAGTGCTCATATTTGTCTCTGGTATTTCCGGTATGATATTGAACGATTGTCTATACCTATTCCAAGCAGCTTTCTTAACATTTGGTGGAAATATGGTCTTGGTGGTATGAACATCAAATTTGAAACTGATCTGAGAAGCTATGTTCCCTTAAAACCTGCCACTCATATATCATTTCATTCAGTTCTTGCGAGTCGAAGGTGACGTCCAAAATCTCTTGCCTGTTTTTAGTGACAAAGGTTGGGGCATCTCCCTTATTGCAAACTACCAAATTAGTACGCAAAATAAACTCTATTAGCGACTCTCCCCTTGCATTAGTATCACTACTTCCCCATATACTATGATGCGCATTCGCATCCCATAATGAGTTTCGTCTTTGGTTTCAGTGACTCCTCAACTAAGGTCTTAACGGCACATAGAGGCATCTCACTATCATGTCCCATATAGACCGAATATTTGCATTTGGCTATTTCAAAATTGGCAACGACAGTGTCTGCATTGCACATTGAAGGAAGCAGAAACAAGTTAAGCTCGTTTTTAGCAATTATACAGGCTCGAATTACATCATTACCAGTACACTGCAATAGTTTGAACCCCGGAGTACTTAATTCACATATTTTGTTTCTATAAACATATGGTTCTTGAATAAGAACTATATCTATGTCCCCTTTCATCAGGAGAACTTATAAGGCAGCACATGCAGCCTTACAATGATGAAGATTTATCTGGAGGATCCGTAGGACCATCGAGATTTTCAACAACCGTCACATCAGCCGCTTCAATCGAGCCATCAAGAATGTCCTCTTCAGAGATATCGGTGACTCTCGCAATAACCATAGGTTCAACTTTGGTGAGTTCTGAGGCAGTAGAAGCCCCCTCACGCATACGGTATCTATCCATATCTTCAACTTTGGTATCTCCCTCGACTTCGCAAGAGGATCCGCTTACTTCTGATTCAGACAGAGGCTTGTCCATTTCTGAATCCTTTAGCTGATCGTTTTTATACACCTTCATTTGGATATAATGAAAGCCATAACATACACGGCCCTGGGACTTTGCTAGATGTGGCAAAGACTGAGTGTTCAATATAAACACTGCATGCCGTCTTGGCCCATCCACTTCATCCAAACGGCCAACCTTCCAATCAGCTGTTGGAAGATCTGGATTGCATTGTTTCAGTCTATTTAAAATAGATTCAGGGTCAGGAGGGTTTGCAGGTATCCACGCATGTGCTCTTGGTCTAGCCGGTATGTCTTTCTTCTCGACTAACTCTAGAGCAGCTCCTTCCCAAACTTCACCAATTATAATCTCTTTCGTGAGGGATTACCTCCTTTTGATGCCGTTACCTTGGAAAAGGTCCGACTTGTCAAATTGTCGCCACCTGTCGACCCGTCTACAAGTCGACTAATTGGGCCTAACTCTTGGTCATTGCCCAAATTTATAACTCCAGTCGATACCCGTCCACTGGGCCCTGAAGTTAGCAACCCAGTGGATGTCTTTGAATTTCTCTGCATGGTGGCCTAATATCCCACCACACTTGAAATTCGTAGTAGGTACTTATTACGATGATTTTATCCGCTATTAAAAAACACGTCCGTTCCGTTCGACGGTTGAATAATAACCCCACATACTAACACCACGTTGCAAATTTCAACCGGTTCACCCAGAAAAAAGTGACCTCTTCTTTAAGTTAAAATGAACTCATTGTGAAGACAGTTAAACTTCGTATAGCGCCAAAGACATTTTTATTTGTTTGAACGATGTGATTTTCATAGAAATTAGCTAGAATGCATTCCATATATTAGTTAACATTTTCCTATATTTATGTACCACTATACTACAGAATGAAAAAATTTAACTGAATTGAATTCATATATGGAATGATTTTATTGAACTTTTTTCATTCATTTGGACAAATCTTACATATTTGTGGTAAACTTTTACTTCAAATTCTTGTTAGTAGTGTTGCTTTGTTGTGGTTGATTTAGTAAATAATCTTTTCTTATTTTGTCTTCTTTTAATTGTATTGGGAACCTAAAATGTTTTGTCATATTTCATATTATTAATTAATTTATTTTTATACTATTTTATACATATCTATATTTATTAATTAATTTATTTTTATACTATTTTATACACATTTATATTTATTATATACACGCATATGTTCTCACATTGTCATAACTTGATTTGTACTTTATTCATAGTTAGTAGTCCGTTGTAATTTATATAAATTGGCCGCTAAGTGGCTTCAAATTACATGATGAAAATAAAATAAAAATAAATAAATAAAAAATTTAGAACTGCTTACTTCGTTTTTAAATACAATTTTATGTATTTATATAAGCAATTTTTTCTTCAATAAAATACATGTTTTATTAATATATTAAATATATTTATTTAGAATCAACAGCATCGACTGGCCTTGAAATATTAAAACACATTTTTTCTTCTTCTTCTAGTACCTTTCACTTTGAAGTTGCTGCCTAGCAATTTTGTCCACCTTTTACAATTTCAATACCTACAAAAATAAACAAAAACAAGTATATACGGCCGTAAGTTCGGCCAGGCCGAAGCTTATGTACCCTCCATCATGGATTGCGTAGAAACTTCTTCTAAACACTGCCATCCACAATCGAATTACTTAAGTTGCGGTAACGCTTGCCGATGGCAAGGTATCTTAAAACCTCGTAACACCATCTTCTAAATTGTATGTAAGTCCATACGTGGTATATATTAAATCAAAAAAGATCGATTCAATACGTATATAATTCAGTTTGACAAAGTAGACATAAAATTTGGACAAAATTTTGTACAGAAATAAAATTTTAACAAAATTTTCTATAGAAATAAAGTTTGACAAAAATTTCTACAGAAATAAAATTTTAACAAAATTTTCTATAGAAATAAACTTTTGACAAAATTTTCTATAGAAATAAAATCTTGGTAGATTATTTTTGGCTCGAGTGGCAACCATGATTATGAACCGAATAAAATTTGAACAAAATTTTCTATAGAAATAAAATTTTGACAATGATGAAAATTTTATTATGAACCGATATGGACCAATTTTTGTGTGATTGGACCAATTTTGGTATGGTTGTTAGCGACCGTATACTAAGACCACGTTCCTAATTTGAACCGGATCGGATGAATTTTGCTCCTCCAAGAGGCTCCGGAGGTCAAATCTGGAGAACATTTTATATGGGGGCTATATATAATTATGGACCGATATGGACCAATTCTGGCACGGTTGTTAAAGATCATATACTAACACCATGTTCCAAATTACAACCGGATTGTATGAAATTTGCTTCTCTTGGAGACTTCGCAAGCCAAATCTGGGGATCGGTTTATATGGGGGCTATATATAATTATGAACCGATGTGGATCAATTTTTGCATGGTTGTTAGAGACCATATACTAACACCATGTACCAAATTTCAGGTGGACCGGATGAAATTTGCTTCTCTTTGAGGCTCCGCAACCCAAATCTGGGGATCGGTTTATATGGGGGCTATATATAATTATGGACCGATGTGAACCAATTTTTGCACGGTTGTTAGAGACCATATACCAACACCATGTACCAAATTTCAGGTGGATCGGATGAAATTTGCTTCTCTTTGAGGCT
The DNA here is from genome assembly GCF_050003625.1 of Haematobia irritans. Classification (NCBI taxonomy): domain Eukaryota; kingdom Metazoa; phylum Arthropoda; class Insecta; order Diptera; family Muscidae; genus Haematobia; species Haematobia irritans. The sequence continues at coordinate 82,387,839 of NC_134400.1, forward strand.
CCGCAACCCAAATCTGGGGATCGGTTTATATGGGCGCTATATATAATTATGGACCGATGTGGACCAATTTTTGCACGGTTGTTAGAGACCATATACCAACATCATGTACCAAATTTCAGCCTGATCGGATGAAATTTGCATCTCTTTGAGGCTCCGCAAGCCAAATCTGGGGATCGGTTTATATGGGGGCTATATATAATTATGGACCGATGTGAACCAATTTTTGCACGGTTGTTAGAGACCATATACCAACACCATGTACCAAATTTCAGCCGGATCGGATGAAATTTGCATCTCTTTGAGGCTCCGCAAGCCAAATCTGGGGATCGGTTTATATGGGGACTATATATAATTATGGACCGATGTGGACCAATTTTTGCATGGTTGTTAGAGACCATATACCAACACCATATACCAAATTTCAGCCGGATCGGATGAAATATGCGTCTGTTAGAGGCTCCACAAGCCAAATCTGAGGGTCCCTTTATATGGGGGCTATACGTAAAAGTGGACCGATATGGCCCATTTTCAATACCATCCGACCTACATCGATAACAACTACTTGTGCCAAGTTTCAAGTCGATAGCTTGACGAATTGACGCGAAATAATAACTCTTTCGTTTTTGGTACACACTAGAGGTCTGCACAATTCCATTTGTAAATGAAGAGTACACGTGTACTTGCTACATGAGTACATCTATTTGAGAGAGTCGCAAAACAATTGGTACACATTTTGATGAACACCAAAAGCCACGAGTAACTTCTTGTTGCTACTCTGATGTCTTCACTACCAACAAACACATATTTCTCTTTTTCTCTTATTGAAGTGTACTCAGAGCAGTGTTGCCAGGTATTTTTTGATTCTTCCCCCCCCCCCCCCCAAATCTTAAGAAAAAAACCCTAAATTGGTCTAGACTTTTTTCAAAAACCCCCAAAAATTTTAAGTATGTAAATAGTGCAAAAAGAGACCCAAAATTTCGTTAAAAATTTCTGTAGTGATACCCTTTAAAAATTAAATTTAACACAAATATATAAACTGAAAGAAGATTTTTTTCTGAGGAACAAAATTTTAGACAAAATAAGTTTTATTGCTAAAAATTTTCTTTCGAAGAAAATAAAAATCATTAGATAAAATCATTACACCACTTGTCACAAATTCGGGTTCGATTCCTGCTTCGACCGAACACCAAAAAGTTGTTCAGCGGTGGATTATCCCACCTCAGTAATGCTGGTGACATTTCTGAGGGTTTCAAAGCTTCTGTAAGTGGTTGCACTGCAATGTGAAACGCCGTTCGGACTCGGCTATAAAAAGGAGGTCCCTAAGTGAGTCTATGTGAGCCTGATACATCGGGCTGCCACCTAACCTAACCTAACCTTGGTTTTAATAGTATCAAATATTAAAAATGCCCCTGCAACAGATGCGTTTAAACAAGAATGTCATTGCATACTTCCTTGTATTTAGAAATATGGGTTGACTTCCCTTATTTTTTTCTCAAAATTCATGTCAGAATTGTTCCAAATTTTATTGAGAATTGCTCCACTTTATAAGATCTAGGATATTTTTTTTAAACCCAAAAATCCCCCCAAATAAATGTTACCCCTAAAAATCCCCCTAAACGTGTAAAAACCCCTAAATTTGGGGGGAAAATCCCCAACCTGGCAACACTGACTCAGAGTGATCACGTCGAGTATGTTGCGAGAACAAAACTTCATAGAGTCTCCATGTATCACGTGCAGTTTCAGAAATACAAGAAAACAGTTACTCTCCATAATATATGTTTTCGGATTAATATAAAGAACGGCAAACGTTAAGGTAAGTGTGTGACATACATAAATATATGAAATATGTGACATACATACATAATATCGATGATTAATAGAAATGGAAAGTTTTACTTCGCACATAACTGAGAAATACTTGTGGTACCACGTGAAGTGAAGAGAATCCATGTTGTACTTTTTCTCAAGTACATGCTTTTTTATTGTTCCTTTTTTTCGGAACACATATTTTATCGGATAAGTACTTGGTGGTATTTGACAAGCAAGTGTTCTCTTCACTTCACTACTTGCGCTCTGAGAGAAAGACAGTGTATGTACTAGAGGTCTGCATCGAATAACTTTTCACTACATGTATGCAATTCGCTGTCGAATATAGTACATACACTGTCTTTCTCTCAGAGCGCAAGTAGGTAAATTTTTCTCATTTCACTTATTCTAAACCTTGATAAAACATACTCTACTTATTGTAGATGTATTTCCAAATTGACAGAATTGTCACAGAACCTAAATCCAAATGTCACCACGTCCAATCACAATTCCGGCCCAGGATTCCATCTACCACCAATAGAGCTGGGCATTTTCCATGGTGATTTCAAGTCCTGGCCCACTTTCCGGGATATGTTCACCGCAATTTGTATTCGAAATTCTCGGATAAGTCCTGTGGAGAGACTATTCCACTTGACACAGTGGAACCGTTTTTTTGTTTTGGAACCGTTTTTTTAATATGTTTTTTTGTTTTGGAACCGTTTTTTTAATATGTTTTTATACCCTTCACCACTACTGTGGTACAGGGTGTAATAAGTTTGTGCATTTGTATGTAACGCCAAGAAGGAAAAGTCTGAGACCCATCGTTTAGTATACCGATCGTCTTAGAATTAAATTCTGAGTCGATTTAGCGATGTCCGTCTGTCTGTCTGTCTGTCTGTCTGTCTGTCCGTCTGTCTGTCTGTCTGTTGATGTATTTTTGTGTGCAAAGTACAGCTCGCAGTGTTAGTCCGATTGTCCTAAAATTTGGTATAGGGTCCTGTTTCTGCTCAAAGACGATCCCTATTGATTTTGGAAAAAATCGGTTCAGATTTAGATATAGCTGCCATATATATTTTTCACCGATCTGGTCATAATTGGCGTGTATATCAACCGATCTTCCTCAAATTCCGTACATCCGAATATTTTATGAGTCTCGAAAAACTTGCAAAATATCAGCCAAATCGGTTCAGATTTAGATATAGCTCCCATATATAGCTTTCGCCCGATTTACACTCATTTTCCCACAGAGGCCAATTTTTTGCTCCGCTTTAGTTGAAATTTTGCATAAGGAGTGGAATTAGCATTGTAACTATGCGTGTAAAATTTGGTTGCAATCGGTTCAGATTTGGATATATCTCCCATATATAGCTATCGCCCGATTTACACTCATATGACCACAGAGGCCAATTTTTAACTCCGATTTAGTTGAAATTTTGCACAGGGAGTAGAATTAGCATTTTAGCTATGCGTGCCAAATTTGGTTAACATCGGTTCAGATTTAGATATAGCTCCCATATATATGTTTTTCTGATTTCGACAAAAATGGTCAAAATACCAAAATTTTCCTTGTATAATCGCCACTGCTTAGTCGAAAAGTATTAAAAATGACTCTAATTTTCCTAAACTTCTAATACATATATATCGAGCGATAAATCATAAATAAACCTTTGCGAAATTTCCTTAAAATTGCTTCAGATTTAAATGTTTGCAAAATTTATACCCTTCACCACTACTGTGGTACAGGGTATAATAAGTTTGTAGATTTGTATGTAACGCCAAGAAGGAGTAATCATAGACCAACCGTTTAGTATACGGATCGGCTTAGAATTAAATTCTGAGTCGATTTAGCGATGTCCATCTGTCTGTCTGTCTGTCTGTTGATGTATTTTTGTGTGCAAAGTACAGCTCGCAGTTTTAGTCCGATTGTCCTAAATTTGGTATAGGGTCCTATTTCGGCTCAAAGACGATCCCTATTGATTTTGCAAAAAATCGGTTCAGAGTTAGATATAGCTGCCATATATATTTTTCACTGATCTGGTTATAATTGGCGTGTATATCAACCGATCTTCCTCAAATTCCGTACATCTGAATATTTTATGAGTCTCGAAAAACTTGCAAAATATCAGCCAAATCGGTTCAGATTTAGGTATAGCTCCCATATATAGCTTTCGCCCGATTTACACTCATTTTCCCACAGAGGCCAATTTTTTGCTCCGATTTAGTTGAAATTTTGCATAGGGAGTAGAATTAGCATTGTAGCTATGCGTGCCGGTACTTTTAACGATATACTATGTATGTGCCAAATATGGTCAAAATCGATTCAGATTTCGATATAGCTCCCATATATATCTTTCGTCCGATTTCAACTTATATGGCCTCAAAATCCAGGGGTTTGTCGTGATTTGCTTCAAATTTCACAAGGAGTACGTTTAGTAAAGGGTGATACGGTCAAAATTTGGTCAAGGGAAAACGCGTGTAAATCGGTGAAATCGTTTATTTAAAAAATCAAATTAAATTTCTTTTTCAAGTTCAATTAGTATAAAATTCATAAGCGTAGGAAGGCCTCTGGGGAGGGGGCTTAGACCCCCCAGAAAAATTTTAGCCCCCCCCCCAGAATTTGAAAACCTATTTACGATTTGTTATTGCTTTTATATAATATTAAACAAGTAAATAAAACCACACAAAGTTCCAATAAAGAATTTCATATCTTTAGCACAAAGTTCCGCTAAAGAATTTTCATTTCAATTGCCGATGGCAATATATAGCTTTATTTTTATATAAGTGAATTATTTATTATAAGTGAATGTTTGAAGTCTGATATTTATGAAATAAAACTTTGGTTGAACTTATGATTTAAGTTCTTAAATTTATGTTTAGTTTAATAACTAAAGCACCTTTATTAATTTGTTTAGTCAGAGTTTTAGTCGATTTAATAACAAAAATTGTAATTGATATTAAAACTATTCTTTTATAAATGAATATCTTAATAACGGTGCAAAAAACAGAATCGCCAAAAAAGTTATGAACCTGTTCTTTTTGTGTCCGGAAGTGATGCAAAATTGGCGCAGAAGCGATGAATTTAAAATGGACATGTCATAGGACGGATGCCCACCATTTCAACAACCGTTGCACTGAATTTGCATTACTTCTTAAGGTGTGATCCGAATTCAGTGTTTTGAATGTGAATTAAAAAATACAAATTGATATTTTCCCAAATAAATAATGGGAAATGGGAACGTTTGACCTAAAATATTTTCAAAACTTCGCAATTTTTCCAGAATGGAATTAGATTTTTTTCGACATCATTTAAATAATTTTTGTCATTTTATTAATTCTACTTTTTTTATCCTATTTGAAACCAAAAATACCCATTAAGAATATAAAAAACGAGTTATAAAAATTGGGTTAAAATAATGAACTTCCTTGTGAGGAAGTGCTTTTAAAGTTATGCCTTTATAACAACTCCCAATTTTTTTGCTGGGAAAAAGTGTGGAACTATTTTTAGTTTCTTTATTATAATTTAGTTGTCTAGTTATGATCAAGTCTGATTTTTATTTAGTTTTATAAAATAAAACAGTAATTGAACCTATAACCATTAATTTATAGCTAGGGGGGCTATAGCCCCCCCTAGGAAAATTGTCTAGCTACGCTAATGATAAAATTCAGGAAAAATATTCAGTTAGGCTTTCGCTTTTCCAAATCCGAATTGCCGGGCCTCACGCTTGACACCTGCCATCAGATTTTGTACAGCCACCTTGTCCACCTTCTTCGCCGCAGAAAGCCAGTCTGCCTTGAACTGCTGCTCGTCCTTAGCAGTTTTTTTGGTCTTCTTTAGGTTCCGCTTGACAATAGCCCAATATTTCTCAATTGGGCGGAGCTCTGGCGTGTTAGGAGGGTTCTTGTCCTTGGGAACCACCTGCACGTTGTTGGCGGCGTACCACTCCATGGCCTTTTTACCGTAATGACAAGATGCCAAATCCAGCCAAAACAGTACGGAACAACAGTGTTTCTTCAAGAGAAGCAGCAGACGTTTATTCAAAAACTCTTTCACGTAAATTTCTTGGTTGACAGTCCCGGAAGCTATGAAAATGCTGCTTTTCAAACCACAGGTACAGATGGCTTGCCAAACAAGATATTTCTTTGCGAACTTTGACAGTTTTATGTGCTTGAAAATATCTGCTACCTTTCCCCTTCCTTTTGCCGTATAAAACTCCTGTCCCGGAAGCTGCTTGTAGTCGGCTTTGACGTAGGTTTCGTCGTCCATTACCACGCAGTCAAACTTCGTCAGCATCGTCGGGGATCGCGCTTTGGCCGTCGTATTTTGTTTATCATCGCGATTTGGAGTCACTACCTTCTTGTAAGTCGATAGTCCGGCTCGTTTTTTGGCACGATGCACGGTTGTAGACGATACACCCAGCTTATTTGCGGCATCTCGAAGAGAGAGGTTAGGGTTTCGCTTGAAACTACCGGCAACTCTCTTTGTCGTCTCAGCGGCTTCCGGTTTTCGATTTCCCCCCGATCCAGACTTCCTGGCTGTCGACAAACATTCCCCAAACACTTTAATTACATTTGTAACGGTTGATTTGGCAACTTTTAGCGATTTTGCCAGCTTTGCGTGCGAGTAGCTCGGATTTTCGCGATGCGCGAGCAAAATTTTGATACGCTGCTCTTCTTGCTTGGACGGCACTTTGACAACTGAAGAGTGAATTCCAAAATCAAAATACACAGAAAAAAATTGTCTCGTAAATTTAAGAAGATTTTTACAATAATTTATTACAAGAATTTTCCAGAATTTTAGTTCATTTTTCGTATCTTCAACGAAAATTAACTACTCGAAAGGAAATTTTACAACTTAATACCCACCTTTACACAAAATGCAGAACACTCACCCTCCGCATAATTACAGCTCATACAGTAGACATTATACTTCGCACCAATAGTGTTTGCAAATTCGCCTCAGGCAAATCAGGCAGCGACCCGTTATAGCAGATATCAGAAGTGACATCTGACGTCTTGAGAACACTAGCATATCTAGTGTGCAGTTCAAGTTTAAATGGGGCCATATTTGCTTGGTGTCGTTACAACCCTTGCAATTCTCCCATCGAACATTTGCCATCATGACAACCTTCAGTAAGAGCTTGCAGGTAACCAAAGACATACCAACAGATTCTAGTTCCCCTGGAATATGTAAGGTAGTTCCTAGCCTTGCTATCTCATCTGCTTCGCAGTTCCCCGGTATGTTCCTATGGCCAGGCACCCATATTAGATGAATATTGTACTGCTCAGCCATCTCGTTGAGAGATTTGCGGCAGTCGATGGCCTTTTTCGAGATAAGGAACACAGAATCCAAGGATTTTATTGCAGGTTGTCTGAGTATATATTAATGCCAACATTTCGTGGAACATTACTTCTAAGCCAATTCGACACTTCTCTTATTGCTAATATTTCAGCCTGAAAAACACTACAGTGATCAGGTAATCTTTTCGCTATTCGAAGCTCCATATCTTTAGAATATACTACGAAACCCACTTGTCCATTCAATTTGGAGCCATCAGTGTAGAAATCTATATATCTTTTATTACCCGGGGTCTGTGTACACCACGCATCACTACTGTGGTACAGGGCAGGGATCCGGAGCGGAGCGGAGCAAGCCCTTTTTTTGCCGGAGCGGGAGCGGCATTTCTAAAATCCGGAGCGGTTTCCAAATGAAAAACCGCTCCGGTTTTTCATTTGGAAGTTGAAATGTGCAACTTTGAAATTACACTGTGTAGGTGATTTAAAATATAGCTAGCACTTAGCGTAGTGTGAGTAAACGTTTAAAATGTACGATATGTATTTTTGTACGTACGTACATTGGGGAAAACAGAACGTGTTTTTTCAGTAATTGTTTTCAAAAATGGCAAATGTCAAAACATATCTCTAGTATGTGTTGTAAAAGTAACAACAGTACTTTCGATCAATTTCATCCCGTATTACTATAAAGATGTTTGTAATGAACGTCATATAAATGCAATTAAACGATCTTATTTATATTTAATTTTTTAGTTTTCTACACTGAAAAAAATAATGTCGTGAAGTCAAAGATTTCATGGCCTTAGAATAAGAATGCAAATTTTGCTTAACATGCAAGACGCATTTCTCTAAAATAAAGTTTTTTCCTTGTCCAAAAGTCAATAAACTTTTGAATGAAGTTGTAATGTCCTTATAATTAAGTGATTTTACTTAAAAATGTATATCATAACATGAAAGATAAAATTGTTGAGGTAAGGTCAACGTGACTTTAATAATTAAGAAAAATTCTTTAAAATTAATAAAATTGTCTTTAAATTTGTTTCCTTTTTGAATCTTGCCTACAAAGCAAAAAATCGTTAAAAAATAAGACATGTTTTTCAACACTATATTTTAAAGACGCTTTTTACTTGAAACATAGCATAATTTCTACTGGAAGTCGAGTCTTAATATGGAAAAAAAAATAACTCGTTAACACGTTTTTAAAGGATTTTGATAACAACTGACGAAAAAAACTAAAAAAATTAAAAATTAACATTTGCTTCCTAGAAGCAAGTACATAACCCCCAAATTTAAAAGAGAATTACGTCTTTAAAGTATCCTTACTTGTATTCTCCGCTTCTTTGGCTCGGAATTAATACCCAAACTGTTAAAGTAAAGACAAAATCTTTGGAACCGGGCATGCCTTTTTTCATTCACATTTGCTTTACTATTGTACTATATCCTAGCATTGTCTTATTTCTGATATTAGTTCTCGAAAATTTAATTAAAATTATGGATGGTTTCAATTTTCGTTGAAAAATTTGCGCATATACATTTATTATACAATAAAGGGGGAAAAAAGCGAAATTAGGTAACACTACATCTGAGTAAGAATATTCGTAGGTATACCACGGACTGATGTCGATGGAGGTTGTTGCAAACATAAACATACACACACACATTACAAATATAACAAAACCTCTTCTCTACGTCTGTTGCAAAACAAAAAAAAAAAAACTTTCGGAGAGTAGTTACTTCTACTCTGTGTATAGACTTTCAATTCCAATCAGCGTTGCCGTTTTGGTCCGATCGGACCAAAATTGGTCCAAAAGATTTCTAATTTCTAAATTTGGTCCGATGGTCGGACCAAACAGAATTTGGTCCATTTTGGCCCATTTTCATAAATTTGGTTTCTATCACATATTAAATAGTAGATGGTGCACCGCAAAGAATATTGTCGGGAGGCCAAATATTTCACATGCTTAAAATACGAATACGAATTTTGCTTAGAATAGAAGACGTATTTCTCTGAAATACAGTTTTTCCCTTGTCTAAAAGTTTCTAAACTTTTCAATGAAGTCTTTTTGTCCTTATAGCTAAGTGATTCGGCATAAAAATGTGTATCCTAACATGAATGAAAATTTCGTTTTAATGAAGTCAAAATGGATTTAATATTTCTGAAAAAATCTTCAAAATTAAAAAAATGTTTCAAAACATTGTTTTAAAGTCATTATACTCTAAACCACATAGTGGTTTTTGTCCCAAATACATACATTTAAATATCACTCGATCTGGAAGAATTTGATAGACTTTTACAAAATCTATAGACTCAAAATTTAAGTTGGCTAATGCACTAGGGTGGAACACAATTTTAGTAAAAAATATGGGAAACATTTAAATCTGAAGCAATTTTAAGGAAACTTCGCAAAAGTTTATTTATGATTTATCGCTCGATATATAAAGGGTGATTTGTTAAGAGCTTGATAACTTTTTTAAAAAAAAAAACGCATAAAATTTGCAAAATCTCATCGGTTCTTTATTTGAAACGTTAGATTGGTCCATGACATTTACTTTTTGAAGATAATTTTATTTAAATGTTGACCGCGGCTGCGTCTTAGGTGGTCCATTCGGAAAGTCCAATTTTGGGCAACTTTTTCGAGCATTTCGGCCGGAATAGCCCGAATTTCTTCGGAAATGTTGTCTTCCAAAGCTGGAATAGTTGCTGGCTTATTTCTGTAGACTTTAGACTTGACGTAGCCCCACAAAAAATAGTCTAAAGGCGTCAAATCGCATGATCTTGGTGGCCAACTTACCGGTCCATTTCTTGAGATGAATTGTTCTCCGAAGTTTTCCCTCAAAATGGCCATAGAATCGCGAGCTGTGTGGCATGTAGCGCCATCTTGTTGAAACCACATGTCAACCAAGTTCAGTTCTTCCATTTTTGGCAACAAAAAGTTTGTTAGCATCGAACGATAGCGATCGCCATTCACCGTAACGTTGCGTCCAACAGCATCTTTGAAAAAATACGGTCCAATGATTCCACCAGCGTACAAACCACACCAAACAGTGCATTTTTCGGGATGCATGGGCAGTTCTTGAACGGCTTCTGGTTGCTCTTCACTCCAAATGCGGCAATTTTGCTTATTTACGTAGCCATTCAACCAGAAATGAGCCTCATCGCAAAACAAAATTTGTCGATAAAAAAGCGGATTTTCTGCCACTGATTTTGGTAATAAAATTCAATGATTTGCAAGCGTTGCTCGTTAGTAAGTCTATTCATGATGAAATGTCAAAGCATACTGAGCATCTTTCTCTTTGACACCATGTCTGAAATCCCACGTGATCTGTCAAATACTAATGCATGAAAATCCTAACCTCAAAAGAATCACCCTTTAGCTCCCATATATAGCTTTCGTCCGATTTACACTCATTTGCCCACAGAGGCCAATTTTTTGCTCCGATTTAGTTGAAATTTTGCACAGGGAGTAGAATTAGCATTGTCGCTATGCGTGCCAAATTTGGTTGAAATCGGTTCAGATTTAGATATATCTCCCATATATAGCTTTCGCCCGATTTACACTCATATGACCGCAGAGGCCAATTTTTTGCTCCGATTTGGTTGAAATTTTGCACAGGGAGTAGAATTATCATTGTCGCTATGCGTGCCAAATTTGGTTGAAATCGGTTCAGATTTAGATATATCTCCCATATATAGCTTTCGCCCGATTTATACTCATATGACCGTAGAGGCCAATTTTGAACTCCGATTTAGTTGAAATTTTACACAGGGAGTAGAATTAGCATTGTAGCTATGTGTGCCAAATTTGGTTGAAATCGGTTCAGATTTAGATATAGCTCCCATATATATGTTTTTCTGATTTCGACAAAAATGGTCAAAATACCAACATTTTCCTTGTAAAATCGCCACTGCTTAGTCGAAAAGTTGTAAAAATGACTCTGATTTTCCTAAACTTCTAATGCATATATATCGAGCGATAAATCATAAATAAACTTTTGCGAAGTTTTCTTAAAATTGCTCCAGATTTAAATGTTTCCCATATTTATACCCTTCACCACTACTGTGGTACAGGGTATAATAAGTTTGTGCATTTGTATGTAACGCCAAGAAGGAAAAGTCTGAGACCCATCGTTTAGTATACCGATCGTCTTAGAATTAAATTCTGAGTCGATTTAGCGATGTCCGTCTGTCTGTCTGTCTGTCTGTCTGTCCGTCTGTCTGTCTGTTGATGTATTTTTGTGTGCAAAGTACAGCTCGCAGTTTTAGTCCGATTGTCCTAAAATTTGGTATAGGGTCCTGTTTCTGCTCAAAGACGATCCCTATTGATTTTGGAAAAAATCGGTTCAGATTTAGATATAGCTGCCATATATATTTTTCACCGATCTGGTCATAATTGGCGTGTATATCAACCGATCTTCCTCAAATTCCGCACATCCGAATATTTTATGAGTCTCGAAAAACTTGCAAAATATCAGCCAAATCGGTTCAGATTTAGATATAGCTCCCATATATAGCTTTCGTCCGATTTACACTCATTTGCCCACAGAGGCCAATTTTTTGCTCCGATTTAGTTGAAATTTTGCACAGGGAGTAGAATTAGCATTGTCGCTATGCGTGCCAAATTTGGTTGAAATCGGTTCAGATTTAGATATATCTCCCATATATAGCTTTCGCCCGATTTACACTCATATGACCGCAGAGGCCAATTTTTTTCTCCGATTTGGTTGAAATTTTGCACAGGGAGTAGAATTATCATTGTCGCTATGCGTGCCAAATTTGGTTGAAATCGGTTCAGATTTAGATATATCTCCCATATATAGCTTTCGCCCGATTTATACTCATATGACCGTAGAGGCCAATTTTTAACTCCGACTTAGTTGAAATTTTACACAGGGAGTAGAAATAGCATTGTAGCTATGTGTGCCAAATTTGGTTGAAATCGGTTCAGATTTAGATATAGCTCCCATATATATGTTTTTCTGATTTCGACAAAAATGGTCAAAATACCAACATTTTCCTTGTAAAATCGCCACTGCTTAGTCGAAAAGTTGTAAAAATGACTCTAATTTTCCTAAACTTCTAATGCATATATATCGAGCGATAAATCATAAATAAACTTTTGCGAAGTTTTCTTAAAATTGCTCCAGATTTAAATGTTTCCCATATTTTTTTACTAACATTGTGTTCCACCCTAGTGCATTAGCCGACTTAAATTTTGAGTCTATAGATTTTGTAAAAGTCTATCAAATTCTTCCAGATCGAGTGATATTTAAATGTATGTATTTGGGACAAACCTTTATATATAGCCCCCAACACATTTGACGGATGTGATATGGTATCGAAAATTTAGATCTACAAAGTGGTGCAGGGTATAATATAGTCGGCCCCGCCCGACTTTAGACTTTCCTTACTGGTTTTTTACTAACATTGTGTTCCACCCTAGTGCATTAGCCGACTTAAATTTTGAGTCTATAGATTTTGTAAAAGTCTATCAAATTCTTCCAGATCGAGTGATATTTAAATGTATGTATTTGGGACAAACCTTTATATATAGCCCCCAACACATTTGACGGATGTGATATGGTATCGAAAATTTAGATCTACAAAGTGGTGCAGGGTATAATATAGTCGGCCCCGCCCGACTTTAGACTTTCCTTACTGGTTTTGATATGTTTTTTTTTTGTTTTGGAACCGTTTTTTTGATATGTTTTTTTGATATGTTTTTTTGTTTTGGAACCGTTCTACAACAACCTTTTTATTCTCTTCCATTGGTTGTCATCCTGTTTCAAATATTGTAGCTGAACAGTCCTCGCAGGCTCCAGTATCGATTTGTCGCTCATAAGCTTCGCGACGCCATCTTTATCGGATTGCCCTCAGCCACAACCGAAGGGGAAAAGCTCGAGGAAACTGAATATGGCTGCCCCAAATATGGTAGTTTTTGTTTCCCGATTTTCCCCTGACACCACGGCTGAGGATATTGATTGTTATATTAGGTCTAGGGCCGATTGTATATCGGACTTCAGGACTATTACGTTGAAGTCTCAATTCTGTGGGCTAGATTACCTACACAGAAAAAAAAGTGTCTTGTAAATTTAAGGACCATTTTAACTTCCACATAGTTCAACAAATTTACTCTAATATAGTTCATTTTTCGTAACCACAACGAAAATTAACTTAGCTAAAGGAAAACTTATAAAAATTCAGTAAATGTTTTTTAGGACACTAACTACGAAATGGGAAGGATTTTTCCTTAAATAAATTTCCAACACAGTAGTTAATGCATCGTTGATTCTATTATAAATATACATGGGCAATATAAAAATCTTACTACGAAATGTGGACAATTTACTAAGAAAAAATTTTGTATGGAAAAAAATTTTTGTAGTAAAAATTAACTTAACGACATTACCGATTCATACGATGGCTACCTACAGATTATTTCCCTTTTTACTATATGTTGGAGTGTTTTTACTCACATTGAAAATTTTAGATAAAGTAGAATAAAAAGTAGTTAATATAATCCTTGACGGGTGTATATAATTTTATATAGATTCCTCATAGATTTGGTATATATTTAACCTTAACTTATAGATAGAATTCCAACTAATCAATAAACGTGCTACTGGAAAATGTGAGTGCATCATGTGAGGGAGTTTTTAGAGACATTTTGTGTATATCTCGTATGATTGTTTGTGTTTGTTATTGCGTCATTTATGCTGTTGTTGGTTGTTTTGATTCTAGAGACAATGGAATGTTCCTTGTGTGTTGTTGGTATCTTTTGTGGTGAGAATTGTTTTCTTGCAATAGCGAGATCAGAAAGGGATCGTGTGTGTGTGTGGAGTTGTTTTTCTTTACGACAGCTATGTATCCGTTATGACTATTTGTGTCTTTGAGTTTTATTGTTGCATTCAGTTATGTTGATGCATTTATGAAGTGCACACGTGGATTTAATTTTGCAAAATTGTACGTGCGGTATTGGTGTTTATTAATGAAAATACATTTATTCGAAACATTTTAGAAACTGAGAAGTGAATGTGATGTTACAGAAATCAAAAACGCTTTTTATTGATTAAAAAAAAAAAAAACAAATAATAGATTAAGGAACTGTATATTTCTGTTAATATTTCGAGTTTAGCCGCTAAAATTAAAAATAAATCACTAAGAAAATTATAAAATTGTACGTCTTCGATACAAATTTAAATATAACTTGATGGAGAATAGCCCAAACCAAGTTTTTTATAAAGATTATTTTTTTAATGGATTATTAAAGAAAACTTGTCATGAAAATTGCGATTTTAGCCTCTAAACTCGAACTTAATGTCCAACTTAAATACTAAATGCTATACTGACAAGTGGAATTTATGTCTAATTTTATAATATTTTTTATTTCAAATATATTCTGAGAATAATTTCAAAAACGTCCCATTAGTCCATGGATATGATTCCAATACCTACAGGATGGATTTTTCAATGTGGTAAGTTTTTCTATAAACGGTATTTTGTCCGTTTTTAATAAAACCAAAATTTCAATTTATTAAAAATAATTTTTTTCACTTGCAGTTAGACAGGTCTTGTAATGGTAATTTTTTGAATATTCTTACTGTTAAATGCTAATTAAGCTGATATCCTTATTGGCTCTAAGAAATACTCTTGAAACCCGTAAGTTAAAAATCAATATGAACGATAGAATTAATTAATTAATAATATTTTTTCTTATATTTTGTATAACTTTGCAATTTCAGATGTTTAAAAGACAAATCCGCCCAACAAAAGTTAGCCAAAATCGATTAAATTGGACAATTCAATTGAATATAGCAACTTATGCCACATATATCTTTCATATGGATACAAAACATGGAAATTTAAATTAATTACTTTAGTCTTATTAACATAGAATATTACTCTTTTGAAGAAGCAATTACTAACTACCGACAAGTAACTGCATCCAACGTACGAATAAAAATATTTCCTTTGTTGTATATCATAAGCCATAGTTTTGTGTAATATTATAAAATTTTTTTGAAATAAAATACTGGTGGTTATAGAAAATTGACTTGCTTTGTACGAAAAATTTCTTAGTTGTATAGAGGCTTGTTGTACCTTTGATTCCTCAATTTCTCTACTTTTTTGAAAATTATACTGACAAACAGTTTATTTCAAACCAATTTCTTAATACAGGTTTCCCAAAAAATTGTTCATTTTTCTGGATAGCAGGAATATTTTGAATGAGTTTAAGTATATTCTTCACACACCATAGTAATAATGAACTAAAATACGATGCAATACATGAACTAATTTATAAGAAAATCATGAACTTATCTAGATGAAAAAAATCTTTGGCGCCAAATCATGGTCATTCTTACTATGGGTTAGTTCATTTTTCATAAAAAATAGTAAACTTTTTTTTCGGTGTAGGAAGTCTCATCCATCTCCAAAAAAAAAATGAGTGGCTCTTTTTCTATTGTTTGTCAGAATGTCAGAGGGCTGAATACATTATTATCGAGAATTATCGAGGCTGTATATTGATAGTTTTAACTTTGAATTTGCGGTTTTGGTTATAACTGAGACTTCGCTCAGGCCATCGGTATATGATTCTGAGATTCTTTATAGTCGTTACTTGGTGTTCAGGAAGGATCGCATGGGAAGGGTACTGATTGGTGTTCTTGACATAGATTGTTCTTGATAGTGTTTATCGTATTGAATTCCTTGCTGTAAAGGTTTATGTTCTGATATTTAGGCTGTTTGTCAAATACTCATGACCGTCATTTTGTGGAAATGAGTGATTCGGACAAGATCGTGGTTTTGGCAGATTTTAATTGGGAGTAGATGTGATCGGTTATCCGATCTCGATGTGGCTGTTAATAATTTCCACTGTATTTTAAACAGCTTTGTGTCTCGGACTGTTAATAGGCGGAAGTTTGATTTCTCTAGGAATCAGCCGTGATATTCTCCTGAGTTGACGAGACTCTGGAATGATAGGAATAGATAACTTCGTTGTAAGCCAAGATCATTTTACGATTTTGATAGGATGAAACGTAAGTCTTCGACTAAGCCATCGAAGATCCGGAATGATGGTGGTGACTTCTATGGGGACCAGTTCATTGCGGACTGTTTCGTGGGCTATTTTGAGTCTGTTTATAGGAACAGTACTTATGATAGTGATGGCTCATACTATTTTATTCGACCGCTTGCTCGGATGGCAAATCCATCATTTGATAGCCGGCCTGTGTGTAATTTTTGCGTGGAGTTAAGGCATCCACCAGTAGTGGTCCGGATGGGATTCTAGGGATAATTCTGAAGTTTTGTTCCGAATGTCTCTCCGCTACTGTGGATGTTATTTAATAGTTCATTGCCATTCATTTAGTTCCCTCTAAAGGTGAGAAATAAGTTCGAGTTTAGCCACTAAAATAAAAAATAAATCAGTAAAAAAGTATAAAATTAAGTCTTTGATCCAAATTTTAATATAACTTGATGGGGAATATCCCAAAGTAACTTTCTATAAAGTTTTTATTCTTTTAAATGGATTATTAAAGAAAAGTAATCGTCAAAAAATGACGATTTTAGCGGCTAAATCGACTCAGAATTTAATTCTAAGCCGATCCGTATACTAAAAGGTTGGTCTATGATTACTCTTTCTTGGCGTTACATACAAATGCACAAACTTATTATACCCTGTACCAGGGATCCGGAGCGGTCCATTTTTTTTCGCTCCGCTCCGCTCCCGCTCCGGAGAAAAAAACACCGCTCCGCTCCGAGAAAAAATAAATCGCTCCGCTCCGCTCCTCTTCGAAAAAATTATAGTACAAACATTGTATTATTTGTTTAATTGAGTTTTATTTTATGTGGGCAAAGCGTAACCCCATTTGTCGAAATCGGGCGATACATATATATGCGAGCTATATCTAAATTTGATCCGATTTCTTCCAAATTCAATAGCGTTCGTCCTTGTGCCCAAAAAACTCCCTGCACCAAATTTCATCAAAATCGGTTAATAATTGCGACAGGAATCCTGTGAACAACAAATACATGGACAGACGGACGGACACCAAGCGCTAGATCGACTCAGGATGTGATTCTGAGTCGATCGGTATATATTTTATGGGGTCTAAAATCAATATTTCTGGTAGGCACATTTTTTGGCAGATCAAACTTCGGACAAACCTATTATACCCTAACCACTATGTGGTTTAGAGTATAATGACTTTAAAACAATGTTTTGAAACATTTTTTTAATTTTGAAGATTTTTTCAGAAATATTAAATCCATTTTGACTTCATTAAAACGAAATTTTCATTCATGTTAGGATACACATTTTTATGCCGAATCACTTAGCTATAAGGACAAAAAGACTTCATTGAAAAGTTTAGAAACTTTTAGACAAGGGAAAAACTGTATTTCAGAGAAATACGTCTTCTATTCTAAGCAAAATTCGTATTCGTATTTTAAGCATGTGAAATATTTGCAACACCTCTTCAGTTTGAGGGTAAATATCATTTTCAACATAAATTCAACTTGACTTGAAAAAGCTCATCTTCAATTCATCTTCAAATTGTTTGCGAATTACAACCAATTTGGCAAAATGTTGACGAAAACTTTGAAAATGTGTTGAAGATAATTGGAGAAAACTTTGACAAAACACTACCCTGAAATGCAACGAAAAAACCACATGGTTTTCAATACTACTTTTGACAACAAAGTTCGTGGAAGAAATACAAAAATGTGGAAATTTTTTAATAATCAATTGAAATTGCTTATAATAATTGGTAAGTAAAACTAAAACACGAAATTAAAACTTTAAGGAAGTCACTAAACTCAAATCTCTTTGCAGACAACTAAAATATTTGGATGCTGATTCTTGGACACATTAAGAGGCTGGCCGATGAAAAATGGTAGTGGCTTATCGAGAAGAGAAAGTTTCCATAAATCAAAGTGCAACCAAAAAAACTTGGTATTTATGCTTTTCCATATCAACAACTACTGGATGATAATTCGCATCACATCGATAGTTTAATTTATATCGCATCATCGGTTTAATTTGTTATTTTGTGAATTGAAATTGCTGGAAATTTATTCCAATTATCTGGCCATCAAGTTCCTGAAAATTGCCAGTATTTTAATAACAACAATTTTGTAATACCAACGTTCTTGAGGAAATCACGAAGTACCTGGTCAGTTGGAAGAAATACAAATTGGTAAGTCAAAATAAAAAGTGAAATGAAAACATAATGGAAATCACAAAACTCGATTGTTTTGCAGAAAACTAAAATCATTGAATGGTATATTCTTGGAAGATGTTGGCCGATGAAAAACCGATGAAGGAAACAACAAAGAAAAGTTTTCAGAAAACTTACAAAGTGCAACCAACTAAAACAAAGTGCAACAATTCCTATATCAAGAACTTCTGGATGAAAATGTGCATCATCGGTTTAATTTGTTATTTTGTGAATTGAAATTGCTGGAAATTTATTCCAATTATCTGGTCATCAAGTTCCTGAAAATTGCCAGTATTTTAATAACAACAATTTTGTAACACCAACGTTCTTGAGGAAATCACGAAGTACGTGGTCAGTTGGAAGAAATACAAATTGGTAAGTCAAAATAAAAAGTGAAATGAAAACATAATGGAAATCACAAAACTCGATTGTTTTGCAGAAAACTAAAATCATTGAATGGTATATTCTTGGAAGATGTTGGCCGATGAAAAACCGATGAAGGAAACAACAAAGAAAAGTTTTCAGAAAACTTACAAAGTGCAACCAATTAAAACAAAGTACAACAATTCCTATATCAAGAACTTCTGGATGAAAATGTGCATTACATCAATTTACATCCCGTCATCAGTTTGATATTTTGTGATTTCCTCTTGCTGGAATCTATTCTAACACACAAGCCAGCAAGTTCCTCGATAGTAATTATTTCAAATTGCCAGCATATTAATGACACCAACATTATGGAGGAAATGGAATTATACATGTAAAAATGTTTAAGATATTTAAAGTTGTATTCATAGTTTTATTTATTAATACGTTTAATAAGATAATTACATTTTGATTGGTATAATATTATTATTTTCATATATTATTAATGTTATTTTTAAGATTATTATATTTGTTAACGAAAAAATAATAAAATTTACAAAATCCCTAGAAATTTAGTATTGACTTTCAGTTAGAACTAGGATTGACTTTCATACAAATTGTGGTTTGAAAGTATTCGCAACAATGCTAGTTTTTTATTTTTCTCACATTGAAAACTGTTTGAGAAATTATTGAGTAGCGATGCATTTCAATTTGAGGATTACAATTGAGAAATTATTGCTATTGTGTTGAATTTTACTGTTGAGGGTAATGTCTGTTTTTTGTTGAGAACGCGATTTTCTCAACAATTTCTCAACTTGAATATTACCCTAATCCTTTGAAAAAATGTTTGAAAAATTATTGAATTTTAGTATTTTTCAAACGCTTGTGTTTATTGGGTACTCTCCGAAAGTTTTTTTGGTTTTGCAACAGACGTAGAGAAGAGGTTTTGTTATATTTGTAATGTGTGTGTGTATGTTTATGTTTGCAACAACCTCCATCGACATCAGTCCGTGGTATACCAACGAATATTCTTACTCAGATCTAGTGTTACCTAATTTCGCTTTTTTCCCCCTTTATTGTATAATAAATGTATATGCGCACATTTTTCAACCAAAATTGAAACTATCCATAATTTTAATTAAATTTTCGAGAACTAATATCAGAAATAAGACAATGCTAGGATATAGTACAATAGTAAAGCAAATATGAATGTCCTTACACTGAAAAAAAACATGCCCGGTTCCAAAGATTTTGTCTTTACTTTAACAGTTTGGGTATTAATTCCGAGCCAAAGAAGCGGAGAATACAAGTAAGGATACTTTAAAGACGTAATTCTCTTTTAAATTTGGGGGTTATGTACTTGCTTCTAGGAAGCAAATGTTAATTTTTAATTTTTTTTAGTTTTTTTTCGTCAGTTGTTATCAAAATCCTTTAAAAACGAGTTAACGAGTTATTTTTTTCCATATTAAGACTCGACTTCCAGTAGAAATGATGCTATGTTTCAAGTAAAAAGCGTCTTTAAAATATAGTGTTGAAAAACATGTCTTATTTTTTAACGATTTTTTGCTTTGTAGGCAAGATTCAAAAAGGAAACAAATTTAAAGACAATTTTATTAATTTTAAAGAATTTTTCTTAATTATTAAAGTCACGTTGACCTTACCTCAACAATTTTATCTTTCATGTTATGATATACATTTTTAAGTAAAATCACTTAATTATAAGGACATTACAACTTCATTCAAAAGTTTATTGACTTTTGGACAAGGAAAAAACTTTATTTTAGAGAAATGCGTCTTCCATGTTAAGCAAAATTTGCATTCTTATTCTAAGGCCATGAAATTTTTGACTTCACGACATTATTTTTTTCAGTGTAGAAAACTAAAAAATTAAATATAAATAAGATCGTTTAATTGCATTTATATGACGTTCATTACAAACATCTTTATAGTAATACGGGATGAAATTGATCGAAAGTACTGTTGTTACTTTTACAACACATACTAGAGATATACTTTGACATTTGCCATTTTTGAAAACAATTACTGAAAAAACACGTTCTGTTTTCCCCAATGTACGTACGTACAAAAATACATATCGTACATTTTAAACGTTTACTCACACTACGCTAAGTACTAGCTATATTTTAAATCACCTACACAGTGTACTTTCAAAGTTGCACATTTCATTCAAGTAATATTTTATTCGGAGCGGAGCGGTTTTTCATTTGGAAACCGCTCCGCTCCGGATTTTAGAAATGCCGCTCCCGCTCCGGCAAAAAAAAGGCTTGCTCCGCTCCGCTCCGGATCCCTGCCCTGTACCACAGTAGTGATGCGTGGTGTACACAGACCCCGGATAATAAAAGATATATAGATTTCTACACTGATGGCTCCAAATTGAATGGGCAAGTGGGTTTCGTAGTATATTCTAAAGATATGGAACTTCGAATAGCGAAAAGATTACCTGATCACTGTAGTGTTTTTCAGGCTGAAATATTAGCAATAAGAGAAGTGTCGAATTGGCTTAGAAGTAATGTTCCACGAAATGTTGGCATTAATATATACTCAGACAACCTGCAATAAAATCCTTGGATTCTGTGTTCCTTATCTCGAAAAAGGCCATCGACTGCCGCAAATCTCTCAACGAGATGGCTGAGCAGTACAATATTCATCTAATATGGGTGCCTGGCCATAGGAACATACCGGGGAACTGCGAAGCAGATGAGATAGCAAGGCTAGGAACTACCTTACATATTCCAGGGGAACTAGAATCTGTTGGTATGTCTTTGGTTACCTGCAAGCTCTTACTGAAGGTTGTCATGATGGCAAATGTTCGATGGGAGAATTGCAAGGGTTGTAACGACACCAAGCAAATATGGCCCCATTTAAACTTGAACTGCACACTAGATATGCTAGTGTTCTCAAGACGTCAGATGTCACTTCTGATATCTGCTATAACGGGTCGCTGCCTGATTTGCCTGAGGCGAATTTGCAAACACTATTGGTGCGAAGTATAATGTCTACTGTATGAGCTGTAATTATGCGGAGGGTGAGTGTTCTGCATTTTGTGTAAAGGTGGGTATTAAGTTGTAAAATTTCCTTTCGAGTAGTTAATTTTCGTTGAAGATACGAAAAATGAACTAAAATTCTGGAAAATTCTTGTAATAAATTATTGTAAAAATCTTCTTAAATTTACGAGACAATTTTTTTCTGTGTATTTTGATTTTGGAATTCACTCTTCAGTTGTCAAAGTGCCGTCCAAGCAAGAAGAGCAGCGTATCAAAATTTTGCTCGCGCATCGCGAAAATCCGAGCTACTCGCACGCAAAGCTGGCAAAATCGCTAAAAGTTGCCAAATCAACCGTTACAAATGTAATTAAAGTGTTTGGGGAATGTTTGTCGACAGCCAGGAAGTCTGGATCGGGGGGAAATCGAAAACCGGAAGCCGCTGAGACGACAAAGAGAGTTGCCGGTAGTTTCAAGCGAAACCCTAACCTCTCTCTTCGAGATGCCGCAAATAAGCTGGGTGTATCGTCTACAACCGTGCATCGTGCCAAAAAACGAGCCGGACTATCGACTTACAAGAAGGTAGTGACTCCAAATCGCGATGATAAACAAAATACGACGGCCAAAGCGCGATCCCGGAGGCTGTACACGACGATGCTGACGAAGTTTGACTGCGTGGTAATGGACGACGAAACCTATGTACGTCAAAGCCTACTACAAGCAGCTTCCGGGACAGGAGTTTTATACGGCAAAAGGAAGAGGAAAGGTAGCAGATATTTTCAAGCACATAAAACTGTCAAAGTTCGCAAAGAAATATCTTGTTTGGCAAGCCATCTGTACCTGTGGCTTGAAAAGCAGCATTTTCATAGCTTCCGGGACTGTCAACCAAGAAATTTACGTGAAAGAGTTTTTGAATAAACGTCTGCTGCCTTTCTTGAAGAAACACTGTTGTTGCGTACTGTTTTGGCCGGATTTGGCATCTTGTCATTAGGGTAAAAAGGCCATGGAGTGGTACGCCGCCAACAACGTGCAGGTGGTTCCCAAGGACAAGAACCCTCCCAACACGCCAGAGCTCCGCCCAATTGAGAAATATTGGGCTATTGTCAAGCGGAACCTAAAGAAGACCAAAAAAACTGCTAAGGACGAGCAGCAGTTCAAGGCAGACTGGCTTTCTGCGGCGAAGAAGGTGGACAAGGTGGCTGTACAAAATCTGATGGCAGGTGTCAAGCGTGAGGCCCGGCAATTCGGATTTGGAAAAGCGAAAGCCTAACTGAATATTTTTCCTGAATTTTATCATTAGCGTAGCTAGACAATTTTCCTAGGGGGGGCTATAGCCCCCCTAGCTATAAATTAATGGTTATAGGTTCAATTACTGTTTTATTTTATAAAACTAAATAAAAATCAGACTTGATCATAACTAGACAACTAAATTATAATAAAGAAACTAAAAATAGTTCCACACTTTTTCCCAGCAAAAAAATTGGGAGTTGTTATAAAGGCATAACTTTAAAAGCACTTCCTCACAAGGAAGTTCATTATTTTAACCCAATTTTTATAACTCGTTTTTTATATTCTTAATGGGTATTTTTGGTTTCAAATAGGATAAAAAAAGTAGAATTAATAAAATGACAAAAATTATTTAAATGATGTCGAAAAAAATCTAATTCCATTCTGGAAAAATTGCGAAGTTTTGAAAATATTTTAGGTCAAACGTTCCCATTTCCCATTATTTATTTGGGAAAATATCAATTTGTATTTTTTAATTCACATTCAAAACACTGAATTCGGATCACACCTTAAGAAGTAATGCAAATTCAGTGCAACGGTTGTTGAAATGGTGGGCATCCGTCCTATGACATGTCCATTTTAAATTCATCGCTTCTGCGCCAATTTTGCATCACTTCCGGACACAAAAAGAACAGGTTCATAACTTTTTTGGCGATTCTGTTTTTTGCACCGTTATTAAGATATTCATTTATAAAAGAATAGTTTTAATATCAATTACAATTTTTGTAATTAAATCGACTAAAACTCTGACTAAACAAATTAATAAAGGTGCTTTAGTTATTAAACTAAACATAAATTTAAGAACTTAAATCATAAGTTCAACCAAAGTTTTATTTCATAAATATCAGACTTCAAACATTCACTTATAATAAATAATTCACTTATATAAAAATAAAGCTATATATTGCCATCGGCAATTGAAATGAAAATTCTTTAGCGGAACTTTGTGCTAAAGATATGAAATTCTTTATTGGAACTTTGTGTGGTTTTATTTACTTGTTTAATATTATATAAAAGCAATAACAAATCGTAAATAGGTTTTCAAATTCTGGGGGGGGGGCTAAAATTTTTCTGGGGGGTCTAAGCCCCCTCCCCAGAGGCCTTCCTACGCTTATGAATTTTATACTAATTGAACTTGAAAAAGAAATTTAATTTGATTTTTTAAATAAACGATTTCACCGATTTACACGCGTTTTCCCTTGACCAAATTTTGACCGTATCACCCTTTACTAAACGTACTCCTTGTGAAATTTGAAGCAAATCACGACAAACCCCTGGATTTTGAGGCCATATAAGTTGAAATCGGACGAAAGATATATATGGGAGCTATATCGAAATCTGAATCGATTTTGACCATATTTGGCACATACATAGTATATCGTTAAAAGTACCGGCACGCATAGCTACAATGCTAATTCTACTCCCTGTGCAAAATTTCAACTAAATCGGAGCAAAAAATTGGCCTCTGTGGGAAAATGAGTGTAAATCGGGCGAAAGCTATATATGGGAGCTATATCTAAATCTGAACCGATTTGGCTGATATTTTGCAAGTTTTTCGAGACTCATAAAATATTCAGATGTACGGAATTTGAGGAAGATCGGTTGATATACACGCCAATTATGACCAGATCGGTGAAAAATATATATGGCAGCTATATCTAAATCTGAACCGAACTGCAAATCAATAGGGATCGTCTTCGAGCCGAAACAGGACCCTATACCAAATTTTAGGACAATCGGACTAAAACTGCGAGCTGTACTTTGCACACAAAAATACACTAACAGACAGACAGACAGACGGACAGACAGACAGACAGACGGACATCGCTAAATCGACTCAGAATTTAATTCTAAGCCGATCCGTATACTAAAAGGTTGGTCTATGATTACTCCTTCTTGGCGTTACATATAAATGCACAAACTTATTATACCCTGTACCACAGTAGTGATGCGTGGTGTACACAGACCCCGGGGAATAAAAGATATATAGATTTCTAAACTGATGGCTCCAAATTGAATGGACAAGTGGGTTTCGTAGTATATTCTAAAGATTGGAACTTCGAACAGCGAAAAGATTACCTAATCACTGTAGTGTTTTTTCAGGCTGAAATATTAGCAATAAGAGAAGTGTCGAATTGGCTTAGAAGTAATGTTCCACGAAATGTTGGCATTAATATATACTCAGACAACCTGCAATAAAATCCTTGGAGTCTGTGTTCCTTATCTCGAAAAAGACCATCGACTGCCGCAAATCTCTCAACGAGATGGCTGAGCAATACAATATTCATCTAATATGGGTGCCTGGCCCTAGGAACATACCGGGGATCTGCGAAGCAGGTGAGATAGCAAGGCTAGGAACTACCTTACATATTCCAGGGGAACTAGAATCTGTTGGTATGTCTTTGGTTACCTGCAAGCTCTTACTGAAGGTTGTCATGATGGCAAATGTTCGATGGAAGAATTGCAAGGGTTGTAACGACACCAAGCAAATATGGCCCCATTTAAACTTGAACTGCACACTAGATATGCTAGTGTTCTCAAGACGTCAGATGTCACTTCTGATATCTGCTATAACGGGTCGCTGCCTGATTTGCCTGAGGCGAATTTGCAAACACTATTGGTGCGAAGTATAATGTCTACTGTATGAGCTGTAATTATGCGGAGGGTGAGTGTTCTGCATTTTGTGTAAAGGTGGGTATTAAGTTCGAGTTTAGCCGCTAAAAACGTAATTTTTTCACGATTACTTTTCTTTAATAATCTATTTTAAGGAATACAAACTTTGTGCAAATTTGCTTTGGGCTTTTCCCCATCAAGTTATAATAAAATTTGCAACAAAAACGTATAATTTCATGCATTTTTATACCCTCCATCATAGGATGGGGGTATATTAACTTTGTCATTCCGTTTGTAACACATCGAAATATTGCTCTAAGACCCCATAAAGTATATATATTCTGGGTCGTAGTGAAATTCTGAGTCGATCTAAGCATATCCGTCCGTCCGTCCGTCAGTTGAAATCACGCTAACTTCCGAACGAAACAAGCTATCGACTTGAAGCTTGGCACAAGTAGTTGCTATCGATGTAGGTCGGATGGTATTGAAAATGGGCCATATCGGTCCACTTTTACGTATAGCCCCCATATAAAGGGACCCTCAGATTTGGCTTGTGGAGCCTCTAACAGAAGAATATTTCATCCGATCCGGCTGAAATTTGGTATATGGTCTCTAACAACCATGCAAAAATTGGTCCACATCGGTCCTTAATTATATATAGCCCCCATATAAACCGATCCCCAGATTTGGCTTGCGGAGCCTAAAAGAGAAGCAAATTTCATCCGATCCGGCTGAAATTTGGTACGTGGTGTTGGTATATGGTCTCTAACAAACATGCACAAATTCGTCCACATCGGTCCATAATTATATATAGCCCCCATATAAACCGATCCCCAGATTTGGCTTACGGGGAAGAAAATTTCATCCGATCCGGCTGAAATTTGGTACATGATGTTGGTATATGGTCTCTAACAACCATGCAAAAATTGGTCCATATCGGTCCTTAATTATATATAGCCCCCATATAAACCGATCCCCAGATTTGGCTTGTGGAGCCTCTAAGAGAAGCATATTTCATCCGATCCGGCTGAAATTTGGTACATAGTGTTAGTATATGGCCTCTAACAATCATGCAAAAATTGGTCCACATCGGTCCATAATTATATATAACCCCCATATAAACCGCTCCCCAGATTTGGCTTGCGAAGCCTCAAAGAGAAGCAAATTTCATCCGATCTTGCTGAAATTTGGTACATGGTGTTGGTATATGGTCTCTAACAACCATGCAAAAATTGATCCACATCGGTCCATAATTATATATAGCCCCCATATAAGCCGATCCCCAGATTTGGCTTGCGGAGCCTCAAAGAGAAGCAAATTTCATCCGATCCGGCTGAAATTTGGTACATGGTGTTGGTATGTGGTCTCTAACAACCATGCAAAAATTGGTCCACATCGGTTCATATTTATATATAGCCCCCATATAAACCGATCCCCAGATTTGGCTTGCGGAGCCTCAAAGAGAAGCAAATTTCATCCAATCTGGTTGTAATTTGGAACATGGTGTTAGTATATGATCTTTAACAATCGTGCCAGAATTGGTCCATATCGGTCCATTATTATATATAGCCCTCATATAAAACGTTCTCCAGATTTGAACTCCAGAGCCTCTTGGAGGAGCAAAATTCATTCGATCCGGTTCAAATTAGGAACGTGGTGTTAGTATATGGTTGCTAACAACCATACCAAAATTGGTCCAATCACGCAAAAATTGGTCCATATCTGTTCATAATAGAGCCAAAAATAATCTACCAAAATTTTATTTCTACAGAAAATTTTGTCAAAATTTTATTTCTATAGAAAATTTTGTCAAAATTTTATTTCTACAGAAAATTTTGTCAAAATTTTATTTCTAGAGAAAATTTTGTTAAAATTTTATTCGGTTTATAATAAAATTTTCATCATTGTCAAAATTTTATTTCTATAGAAAATTTTGTTCAAATTTCATTCGGTTCATAATCATGGTTGCCACTCGAGCCAAAAATAATCTACCAAGATTTTATTTCTATAGAAAATTTTGTCAAAAGTTTATTTCTATAGAAAATTTTGTTAAAATTGTATTTCTGTAGAAATTTTTGTCAAAATTTTCTTTCTATAGAAAATTTTGTCAAAATTTTTATTTCTATATAAAATTTTGTGAAAATTTTATTTCTATAAAAATTTTTGTTAAAATTTTATTTCTGTAGAAAATTTTGTCAAAATTTTATGTCTACTTTGTCAAACTGAATTATATACGTATTTGATCGATCTTTTTTGATTTAATATATACCACGTATGGACTTACATACAATTTAGAAGATGGTGTTAGGAGGTTTTAAGATACCTTGTCATCGGCAAGCGTTACCGCAACTTAAGTAATTCGATTGTGGATGGCAGTGTTTAGAAGAAGTTTCTACGCAATCCATGATGGAGGGTACATAAGCTTCGGCCTGGCCGAACTTACGGCCGTATATACTTGTTCTTACTGATTTAGTTTTCACTTTAGCGATTTTAGCGGCTAAACTCGAACTTAATACTCACCTTAAAGGTGAGTACTATGTTAGGTTTTTTCACCAAAACACTAAATTAAAAGTACAAATATATTTATGGAGACGATTATACTTTGACCAAGTCTTGCCAAATAATGGGTGGAAAAGATCCAAGGAATTAATTGCAAATAATTTTATATTTCTAAAATAATTAATGTAAAAAAGTAACCATGAAAACAAGCTGGTTTTCAGCTTGAAAACTGAGCATAGTACTCAGCTTAAGGCGTAAACTAATTTTAGGGGCATATAGCTTTAGATTACTGCCGCACCTGGAAAACGTTAACTTAAGCAGTCTGTTAATGTTTTTGGAACAATCTGGTTGGTTCAACAAAAGAAGATAATAGTGAAGATTCAGTGGTTAAAACTAGAAGTGCCCAAATGGAATAGGTACTTTTAGTTAAATGTGGTATCACAAAGGACTGAATAGGCTAAGTGAGCCTGAAACTTAATCGGGCTGTCACTTTAACCTAACCTAACATTCTTTTAACCAGAATATTTAATTTTTTATGCATATTATTATTTCTTTAATTAGATTTTTTGGAAACCAATTTAATGTTTTTATTTAATGTAAAACATAAATATTTAATTTCAGAGTAACCCCAAATGAATTTGGATAACTTTTTATATATTAAAACTTTGGCTTTCTTTTAACAAGAATATTTATTTTATTATTTCTTTCACATCGTTAACAACACAGTTTTATGAGTTAATATATTACTTAATTCATTATTTCTCTAATTGTTTCAGGTACAAACTTTATGAGGTACGTTTATCTAAGAAAAGTTGAATTCCTTAGACCATTTGATAAAATGCCCACAAATATGGTAAGTTACAAGCTAATATAAAGAGCTAAAAAAATATATTTTATTACATTTTAATTTTTAACCATTTTCATTATTCCTTCCATTTTTTCAGCAAGATATATGAAAAAATACTTACGATGAATAAAAAACTAAGGATAAGTCAAGATGTCCAAACAACGAGTTTAAATAAACTACTTTCTTGTTCCATGTGGCCGTAATTGTTATTCACAAAAACCATTGTATTAAGAAATTCATCATCCATTTTTAAAATAAAATACTTTTGCTTAAAGAATGTTTACTTTTAATGTATGAAAATGTTCGTAATAGTATGACGGTTTGTTGTTCGTTTAATTATTTAATTTCTCTGTAGTATGGAATGATTGATTTAAAAATAGTTTAGTCGACGACTTTTTAAAAAGACTGTTACCCAAATTTTATTATCGGGTTTCCCAAAAAATAATCAAGATAACAAATAATACTGACTTTTTATACCCTGCGCCACACTGTGGAACAGGGTATTATAAGTTAGTGCATATGTTTGTAACACCCAGAAGGAGACGAGATAGACACATGGTGTCTTTGGCAATAATGCTCAGGGTGGGTCCCTGAGTCGATATAACCATGTCCGTCTGTCCGTCCGTCCGTCCGTCCGTCTGTCTGTGAACACATTTTTGTGATCAAAGTCTAGGTCGCAATTTAAGTCCAATCGCCTTCAAATTTGGCACATGTTCCTAATTTGGGTCAGAATAGAACCCTATTGATTTTGGAAGAAATCGGTTCAGATTTAGATATAGCTCCCATATATATCTTTCGCCCGATATGCACTAATATGGACCCAGCAGCCAGAGTTTTATACCGATTTGCTTGAAATTTTGTACAAACATAAAACTTAGTCGCATAGTCAAGTGTGCAAAATTTGATTGAAATCGGTTCAGATTTAGATATAGCTCCCATATATATCTTTCGCCCGATATGGACTTATATGGCCCCAGAAGCCAGATTTTTGGCCGAATTTGGTTGAAATGTTGCACTAAGAGTACAATTAGTAGTATAGTCAAGTGTGCCAAATTTGATTGAAATCGCTTCAGATTTAGATATAGCTTCCATATATATTTTTCGCCCGATATGGACTTATATGGCCCCAGAAGCCAGAGTTTTGGCCCAATTTGGTTGAAATTTTGCATTAGGAGTACAATTAGTAATATAGTCATGTCTGTCAAATTTGATTGAAATCGGTTCAGATTTAGATATGGCTCCCATATATATGTTTTTCTGATTTCGACAAAAATGGTCAAAATACCAACATTTTCCTTGTAAAATCGCCACTGCTTAGTCGAGAAGTTATAAAAATGACTCTAATTTTCCTTAACTTCTAATAAAGGGTGATTTGTTAAGAGCTTGATAACTTTTTTTTTAAAAAAAACGCATAAAATTTGCAAAATCTCATCGGTTCTTTATTTGAAACGTTAGATTGGTCCATGACATTTACTTTTTGAAGATAATTTCATTTAAATGTTGACCGCGGCTGCGTCTTAGGTGGTCCATTCGGAAAGTCCAATTTTGGGCAACTTTTTCGAGCATTTCGGCCGGAATAGCCCGAATTTCTTCGGAAATGTTGTCTTCCAAAGCTGGAATAGTTGCTGGCTTATTTCTGTAGACTTTAGACTTGACGTAGCCCCACAAAAAATAGTCTAAAGGCGTCAAATCGCATGATCTTGGTGGCCAACTTACCGGTCCATTTCTTGAGATGAATTGTTCTCCGAAGTTTTCCCTCAAAATGGCCACAGAATCGCGAGCTGTGTGGCATGTAGCGCCATCTTGTTGAAACCACATGTCAACCAAGTTCAGTTCTTCCATTTTTGGCAACAAAAAGTTTGTTAGCATCGAACGATAGCGATCGCCATTCACCGTAACGTTGCGTCCAACAGCATCTTTGAAAAAATACGGTCCAATGATTCCACCAGCGTACAAACCACACCAAACAGTGCATTTTTCGGGATGCATGGGCAGTTCTTGAACGGCTTCTGGTTGCTCTTCACTCCAAATGCGGCAATTTTGCTTATTTACGTAGCCATTCAACCAGAAATGAGCCTCATCGCTGAACAAAATTTGTCGATAAAAAAGCGGATTTTCTGCCACTGATTTTGGTAATAAAATTCAATGATTTGCAAGCGTTGCTCGTTAGTAAGTCTATTCATGATGAAATGTCAAAGCATACTGAGCATCTTTCTCTTTGACACCATGTCTGAAATCCCACGTGATCTGTCAAATACTAATGCATGAAAATCCTAACCTCAAAAGAATCACCCTTTATATGTCCCCTTTCATCAGGAGAACTTTAAGGCAGCACAAGCAGCCTTGCAATGGTGAAGATTTATCTGGAGGATCCGTAGGACCATCGAGATTTTCAACAACCGTCACATCAACCGCTTCAATCGAGTCATCACGAATGTCCTCTTCACAGGGATTCTCGCAATAACCATAGGTTAAACTTTGGCTTATTTGCTTATTTCTGATTCAGACAGAGGCTTGTCCATTTCTGAATCCTTTAGTTTTTATATACCTTCATTTGCTAGATGTGGCAAAGACTGGGTGTTCGAAATAAACACCGCATGCCGTCTTGGTCCATCCACTTCATCCAACCTTCCAATCAGCTGTTGGAAGATCTCGATTGCATTGTTTCAGTCTATTTAAAATAGATTCAGGGTCAGGAGGGTTTGCAGGTATTCACGCATGTGCTCTAGGTCTAGCCGGTATGTCTTTCTTCTCGACTAATTCTAAAGCTGCTCCTTCCCAAACTTCACCAATTAGTATCAACGCAGCTTTAAAACATTCTATAGACCTCTGGTACTCAAATGCGACTAGCTTAAATCGTCCTTGATACCATCCAGCCTCTTGGTGTCGAGGATCTGGGCCGGAAAACTTTTCCAGCACCTGTGAGTAGACGGACAGACAAAGCATTCTCAATTTCCCCCCATTTGTGCTTTGGAACAATACCTTCCACTGCTTCCCTACTAACAATCGCCTTCACAAGACTGTTTTCGTCGCTGAGGCAAACGATCTTTGATCCCTTTGGAAGATGACAGCTCATCCGGTGATCGTTTCCTTTTTCCAGCTTCTATAATTCCTTGAGCACATTTTATGGAATCGCTTTGTTTAGCCGACAACGTGCTTGGGTCGACTGATTCTAATTTCTTTAGGATAAACAAAACATTACTGCGTTCCTTGAATTTCTTTAGTGAGGGATAACCTCTTTTTGATGTCGTTGCCCTAGAAAAGGTTCGACTAGTCAAATTATCGCAACCTGTCGACCCGTCTACAGGTCGACTAATTGGGAGTCAATCCCCCTTACTCCAGGTGCGTTACTATAGAGGGGTTGAAATTGTAATTCCACTTGGAATACTATAGAATACACCTAGAAAAAAGTGCCTCCGAAACTAAAGGAAAAAATGTTTTTCAATTTAGTTTAGCCATTTTATTTCCATTAAGTTAAATTTTTGTGTGAAATAATAAAATTTACTTGTTTTAGTAAAAAGTCCTAAACTGAAAGCAGTTAGGAATAGTTCATTAACAAGAATAAGGCATGGAAATTTACTAATCCTGTTTTCTTCGCTGGGTATAAGAATTTACTACTGAAAGAGAAAATTTTATTCACTGATAACAAAGCATTCGTAAAAATAAACAAAAACCGAACTAAAATCAAGTTTCATCAAATTTAGTAAAATTTCTTATAAAACAGTAACACTGACTTCCTTTATTATAGAAAGCTTATCATACGAATAACACTTGGCATAGAAAAATATTTTAGTTCATTCGTACTAAGAGGTATTCAATCCTTTCAAAACTTAAGGAAACACACTTGTTAGAATATAGGAAATTTTCCTATATTTCTTTTATCTACCTGTAATCGATGTAATCGATATATTTACGCGTGGGTTGTTTTTTAGTTGGAATCGCGTTGTTATGGTATACGGAGAGATTGTTAAGAAATAGTATAGTAAAATAATATAATAAATAACAAATAAAATATTTGTTATTTTACATTAGAGAGAAAATTTTTAGTTTTTTTTTTCAAATTATTGAACATAAATAACAAACAATAAGTCTATCAATGTTCGTGATGGTGTATAAAGAAAGAAAACAGCAACAGAATAACAACCCCTTCATTCGTCTTCATTTTGGATTCTTCAATTAACAGGTAACAGTCAGTGACGCTAACCTTTTGTGGAAAAATTGGTTTATGATTTTTTATATTTGTAGGCATTGAAATTGTAAAAGGAGGACAAACTCGTTACGCAGCAACTTATTAAAAGTGAAAGGTACAAGAAGAAGAAAAAATGCGTTTTATAGTTGATGACATTACATGGAAATTGGAAATAGTGGAATAATAAACTAATATTTCAAGGCCAGTCGATGCTGTTGATTCTTAATAAATATATTTAATATATTAATAAAACGTGTATTTTATTGAAGAAAAAATTACCTATATAAATAAATAAAATTGTATTTAAAAACGAACGTAAGCAGTTCTAATTTTGAAGCAAAAGGTTTACCACAAATATGTAAGATTTGTCCAAATGAATGAAAAAAGTTCAATAAAATCATTCCATATATGAATTCAATTCAGTTAAATTTTTTCATTCTGTAGTATAGTGGTGCATAAATATAGGAAAATGTTAACTAGTATATGGGATGCATTCTACCTAATTTCTACGAAAATCACATTGTTCAAACAAATAAAAATGTCTTTGGCGCTATACGAAGTTCAACTTTCTTCACAAAGAGTTCATTTTAATTTTATTAATTAAGATTAAATAAATATTAACCATTAAAATCACTTTCTCCGGTATCTAATTCTAATTCCGTCCATCTATGTTTGTTGTTCGCAGTATTCCGGGTTCAATTATTAACCGGTTTTGATAAAATTTGGTACATCGTGTTTTCTGGTAAAATGAGAAACACTGTTGAATTTGGAATAAATTGGTTCAAAGTTAGATATAGCCCCCATATATATGTATCGCCCGATTTCGAAAAATGAGTTCATACTGTGCTTATATACTACCCGATTGTCTTCAACTTTAACACAAAGTAACTCTTTAAAGTGTGCAAACTTTCATCAAATTCGGTTCAGATTTAGATATAGCTCCCAAATATATGTATCGCCCGATTTTCCCAAATTTAACTATAAAAGCCTTCTTTATTAACCGATCATACCAAGTTTGGCAGAACGTAACCTTCTATAGCTCTAACTAAATATATCTGCAAAAAATCATCGAAATCGAAATATATTCCAATTTTGCCCAAAAGACCCTTATTTTGGTTCTATTATGGCTTGCACACTTCCTTTTAATATAATTATTTGTGTTTTAATTAATTTGCTTAATTCTTCGTCGATTTATATGGTATTTAACTTTTCCAGGAAGTAAATAGAGCATTTTTATGTTTTTTGTTATCCAGGCAAAATGGGAATAATTCGCTATTTTTATCTTCACTATTTTTAGAAAAGTTACTTGTTTTTAGTATGGGCAAGTTTGGGCAGACAAACTTTACAGCACATAAAAGTATACTTCCTCAGGAACAATAACAAGCAAATATTTTCATTAATAATCGTTAACAAATCTAGTTCTATTCCTCGCAAATATACGTACATATGTACTAAAATTTTCACAAATAAACCGCACTATTGAAACCACAAATTCAAGTTCAAAAACAAAAATATTTTTTAAAGTGTTTACAACATTTTGTGACGACCGCAAGTCGTCCCCTCGTTTGCGGCCACACAAATTTTAATTTTATGTTTTTGTAAATGAATTCCTTATAATTTTTCTTTTTTTTAATGAATTCCTTTTAATTTCTGTTGTAAATGTTTTTTTTATGACAATAATATAATATAAAACCCATATATACTCTTCCCATAAATTTTGAGTAGGCTGGTTATTTCCCTAAATTATATTGCGACCCACATACCTGTTTTCAACATTTGAAAATATTCAAAACAACTCGCCGTTACTTATCACCAACAATAACCATTGCAAAGGGGTTAAATTTGCAAAATAGAATATTTTCAACGTTGCAAAATATCTCGCGGTTACTTAACACTAACAATGCCCATTGCAACATGTGTTAAACTTCGCAAAATAAAAATGTTTCAACTTTACCAAATAACTCGCCGTTATACAGCACCAACAACTATCACAACAGGCTGTGGTGATGATCACCAACAACAACAACGAGCCATGGCAATGGAATGTGAGTAAAGGCAAACATTCGTTCGGTGGTGATGTACATACAAAACAACCGTACAGAAGCATCACTGCTGAGATCTCTGCTACTACCAAGCCAGAGGGAAGCTGCTCTGCTGTGGTGAATATCACAGCCACAGCAGATAATAAAAGGAGTTGCAAAACTTGAATCTAGGTCAGTCAGTGAAGTGCGTGCCTACCATCGAGTTGAAGTGAAGTTCGAGTTGACATTGATCACCAACCAAGCAAGCAGAGGAACTCAGTGACCCACATTGTATTCATCGAGAGTGCTAGACACAGCGGGTAAGTACAGTGAACTGTTATACCATTTAACCAAAGTGTATTGTGACCCAGAGGGATTCCGATAAATAGTGTGAAAGTGGACACGGTATCGGTTGGCAAAGTGATTACGTGAAAATTTTGTTTATAAAGCAAGTGGGTTGTCGCAAGCCACCTGCAGTGACCGCGTTCCATAACTTTTTATAAAACCAAGTGTGTTGTCGTAGGCCACTTGCAATCATCGCGTTACATAACCCGTTTAAAAACCAAGTGTGTTGTCGTGTGCCACTTGCATTTATCGCGTTCAAGTGTGTTGTCGTATGCCACTTGCACTAAACGCGGGACATAACCTCGTTTGATAATCAAGTGTGTTGTCGCATGCCACTTGACACGCTCAAACCCGTGACTCAGTACCACCACCCGTGACTAAATATAATCTTGATCAAGTGTGTTGCCGCATGCCACTTGACACGTTCAAAACCCGTGACTCAGTACCATCACCCGTGACTAAATATAATCCTAATCAAGTGTGCTGTCGTATGCCACTTGCATTTATCGCGTTCAAGTGTGTTGTCATATGCCACTTGCACTAAACGCGGGACATAACCTCGTTTGATAATCACGTGTGTTGTCGCATGCCACTTGACACGTTCAAACCCGTGACTCAGTACCACCACCCGTGACTAAATATAATCTTGATCAAGTGTGTTGTCGCATGCCACTTGACACGTTCAAAACCCGTGACTCAGTACCATCACCCGTGACTAAATATAATCCTGATCAAGTGTGTTGTCGTATGCCACTTGCATTTACCGCGTTACATAACCTCTTTAAGAACCAAGTGTGTTGTCGCAAGCCACTTGCCGTGATTCCATCCTGCCAAGTGTGTTGTCGTATGCCACTTGCCGTGATTCCATTTTTCCAAGTGTGTTGTCGCAAGCCACTTGCCGTGATTCCCTTTGACCAAGTGTGTTGTCGCAAGCCACTAGCCGTGATTCCATTTTTCAAAGTGTGTTGTCGCAAGCCACTTGCCGTGATTCCCTTGCCACGCACAAAACCAATCACCCGTGACCAAAGATTCTTCCCAAGTGAGTTGTCGCAAGCCACTTGCCTCGGTCAAAACCAATCCCCGTGACCAAAGATTCTTTCCAAGTGTGTTGTCGCAAGCCACTTGTCGTGATTCCATTCTGCCAAGTGTGTTGTCGTATGCCACTTGCCGTAAGCCGCTTGCACCGAAAGAATTTTCTTCGTAAAAAGGACGAAAAATTTCGTTAAAAGTACGAAATTTGTCATTGTTTTACAACCAAAGAAACTTTTCATTAAAAGTACGAAATATTTCGAACTTTTTACGAAGAAAAGTTCTTCCAAAATTTTCGTAGTTTGTAAGAAAAAAATTCGTACTTTTTATGAAAAATCTTCGTACTTTTTATGAAACAATTTCGTTCTTTTTATGAAAATATTTCGTACTTTTTATGACAAATTTTCGTAGTTTTTATGAAAAATGTTCGTACTTTTTATGAAAAACTTTCGTCCTTTTTTCTGAAAAATGTTCGAACTTTTAGGAAAAAAATTTATAGTCGAAAGTGCATTTGGTTGTAGTTGCAAGTGTGAAAAATGACATCACTACTTTACATCTTAAGTTTTTGAATAATTTTTAGTTTTATTGCTTCACTTTTATTCATAGCACGCTATCACCCATATGAGAAGTAGCATAGACTTGCATAAAAAATAGAATAAAGGAATACACTCAAGCACACTATAAAAGACAATTTAATGCCGCGAACGGAAATTTTACAACTTCAATGAAAATTCTTCGTTATTTCAAAGAAAATGTTTCGTACTTTTTATGAAGAAATTTTAACGCAGAATGTTTCGTAAAATATTCGTAAAAACTTCTTCACAAAATTCATGAAATGTGAAGAAAGTTTCGTTAAAAGTACGAACTTTTTACGAAGAAAAGTTAATGTAGAATGTTTCGTAGAAGTTTCGTATGTTCGTAAAATGTTCTTCGTAAAATTTACGAAAATGAATGAAAATTTCGTTATTTTAATGAAGAATTCAGGAAGAATAGTTAATGAAGAATTCTTCGTAAAATTAACGAAGAGAATTCTTTCGGTGTGCCACGCGCAAAACCAATTACCCGTGAATAGAGATTCTTCCAAGTGTGTTGTCGTATGCCACTTGCCGTGACCCCCTTCTATACGATTAGTCACCAAGTGTGTTGTCGCAAGCCACTTGTCGCGGTTCTATTCCGACCAGGTGTGTTGTCGCATGCCACCTACCGCTACCGATATTCTTAAGCCATCGCCCGAATTCTAGGAAGTGTGGTACCATAAGCCACTCGCGTGAGACGTAAGTTTTGATAACCCG
Source organism: Haematobia irritans (assembly GCF_050003625.1). NCBI lineage: Eukaryota > Metazoa > Arthropoda > Insecta > Diptera > Muscidae > Haematobia > Haematobia irritans. The sequence goes on from NC_134400.1 coordinate 82,425,638, forward strand.
TGAACAATCTGCGGAGTGTTTTGTCGTAAGCCACCTCGTCACGATATGTGTTACGACATCATACGAAACAAATAATAAAACGCCTTTGTCGCGACCGCCCTAGCCTTTACACATTCCGTATGATCGAGAACCGCGGAAGTCCACGTTACCCCAGTCCACCACGTTGTCGAAGTCCCACAGTCACTTATACTACGCGCTGTGCCACGCCTATAGACCCCAGACCCAAGACCCGACAACGAAACACCACCGACTCATCATATTAACAGACGAAGTGTCGTACCAGGCCACGTCTCGGCGACAGTAGTTATTTCCGAGGACTAAGTAGAATAGCCAATGTACTTCCGACGTAGTGTCGTCCCAGGCCAAGTCAAACATCGTGCCCTCAATATATAAGGATCGAGCTGTTTCCTCCAAGCCGTGTTGCCAACGACGAAGTGCCGGTCCAGGTCACGTCGAGGACGGGAAAGACCAGTAGATAAGGAACATTTAGATTAAATTGTATTGTAGGTGTAGCTATTCCACTAATAAAACCGATAGTTCAGTTTAAAAATCGAAACAAGGTCTTTTCTCTACTCGGGTCACTACAAATATAAATTTCTGTGACGAACCCTTTTCCCCGCGAGTTATACCCCAGCACACGAGGGAAACCCCGTCGTTACAATTTTTAACTACTTATCCTCCACTTAGAATCCAAATTTAAAAGTTTTCTTTATTCACTTTTATTGCGAAAAAATTAAGTACGAAAATTTTCAATTTTTGCTTTCCTAGAGTACACGCAGCTTGTATAAAAGTTTGGTTTCCAAGTTTTAAATTAACTATCGATTAGTACTTTTCAAGATGTTCTAAAGTAATTTCAACTGGAACATCCAATAATTTTTCATTTTGAAAATTTGACTTTTTGCCGCTGTTTTGCGATTTCCGCCCATAGTGCGACGGTTGAATGACGAATGTACTCACCTTGATTTACGTCAAATTTTTACCAATGCTAGTAAAAAGTTTCGGCTTCGAACAGGCTCTAAGACTTATTTTGAAGATTTTGCATCTTTGGTTCAATGTTTTTGTATTACGAAAATATTTTTTTTTTTAAACAATTTTAATTTATGATAGTGTTCACAAAAAATTTCCAATGATGAAATTCATGAATACAGGATTTGAATGACTACGAATGCATACACCCTCAAAAAATTGCTTCTGTAACATATGCCCCAAACACATTTTGCTTCAAGCAGATATATTTTCAGGATTGGTCCAAACAAAATATTGTTTGTATTGTTAAAACATATTATGTTTCACCTCAGGCATACACTGGTAGAAAAAAATTTTAATGAAATTTTCTTTGTGTATATATATTTTTAAGTCGCCAATGGGTTACTTATATTATTTTACTTGCAGCATACTCTCTAGGTCCCTCTTTATAAACACATATATGTTTATAGGCTATTTCTAAATTAATATATAAATGCAACCAAGCATATTATATTTACAAACATTTTATGTCCCAAACATAGTATGTTGTAACTAGAGGTGTGCGCGTGACAAGAAATTTTCGTAACACGCGTGAATCACGTGAGTCGTGAACAAAATTTGAAAGAACTCTCGTGAATGTGCGTGAATAGGACTAAAATGTCGTGCGTGAGCGTGAGAAATAAAATCGGTTCGTGAGTGTGCGAGAATAAAATTTCTGCAAAATCGCACTCACGAAAAAAATCAATATTTAATTCATACTCGTATGTAAATTGAAATTAATTTAGCTCTCGAACTATATTCTATTTTTGAATTTTGTTACATTTGCTGATTTCCGTTTGGAAAATGTCATGAGTCTCGTGAATTTGTCGTGAATCGTGCGTGAGTGTGAGTCTTTAAAAGTAGTTCGTGCGTGAGTACTGGTTTTCATTTCGTGAATGTGCGTGAGTGGGATTGGCTACCACACGTATCGTGCGTGAATAAACATTTTGCTTCGTGAATGTGAGTGAAATTTCAGTCATGCGCACACCTCTAGTTGTAACATATTAACATATATGTCCCAGACATGTTATGCTAGTTTATGTACATTATATACTTGCACTTAAAAATATTGTGTTAAAAATTTTGAGTTCCAGACATATAATTTTTACACCCAAACATATGAAAAAAATTCTCTTTCGTCCGTGTACATAATAAAATGAAATATTTTATGCACTTTTGCATAATATTTACGAAAAACACTATACATTAAATGTAACTTTTCCTGTTTATACCCTGCGCCACACTGTGGAACAGGGTATTATAAGTTAGTGCATATGTTTGTAACACCCAGAAGGAGACGAGATAGACACATGGTGTCTTTGGCAATAATGCTCAGGGTGGGTCCCTGAGTCGATATAACCATGTCCGTCTGTCCGTCCGTCCGTCTGTCTGTGAACACATTTTTGTGATCAAAGTCTAGGTCGCAATTTAAGTCCAATCGCCTTCAAATTTGGCACATATTCCTAATTTGGGTCAGAATAGAAGCCTATTGATTTTGGAAGAAATCGGTTCAGATTTAGATATAGCTCCCATATATATCTTTCGCCCGATATGCACTAATATGGACCCAGCAGCCAAAGTTTTATACCGATTTGCTTGAAATTTTGTACAAACATAACACTTAGTCGTATAGTGAAGTGTGAAAAATTTGATTGAAATCGGTTCAGATTTAGATATAGCTTGCATATATATTTTTCGCCCGATATGGACTTATATGGCCCCAGAAGCCAGAGTTTTGGCCCAATTTGGTTGAAATTTTGCACTAGGAGTACAATTAGTAATATAGTCATGTGTGCCAAATTTGATTGAAATCGGTTCAGATTTAGATATAGCTCCCATATATATCGTTCGCCCGATTTACACTCATATAACTACAGAGGCCAATTTTTAACTCCGATTTAGTTGAAGTTTTGCACAGGGAGTAGAATTAGCATTGTAGCCAAGCGTGCCAAATTTGGTTGAAATCGGTTCTGAGTTAGATATAGCTCTGATTTCGACAAAAATGGTCAAAATACCAAAATTTTCCTTGTAAAATCGCCACTGCTTAGTCGAAAAGTTGTAAAAATGACTCTAATTTTCCTAAACTTCTAATACATATATATCGAGCGATAAATCATAAATAAACTTTTGCGAAGTTTCCTTAAAATTGCTTCAGATTTAAATGTTTCCCATATTTATACCCTGCGCCACACTGTGGAACAGGGTATTATAAGTTAGTGCATATGTTTGTAACACCCAGAAGGAGACGAGATAGACACATGGTGTCTTTGGCAATAATGCTCAGGGTGGGTTCCTGAGTCGATATAACCATGTCCGTCTGTCCGTCCGTCCGTCTGTCTGTGAACACATTTTTGTGATCAAAGTCTAGGTCGCAATTTAAGTCCAATCGCCTTCAAATTTGGCACATGTTCCTAATTTGTGTCAGAATAGAACCCTATTGATTTTGGAAGAAATCGGTTCAGATTTAGATATAGCTCCCATATATATCTTTCGCCCGATATGCACTTATATGGACCCAGAAGCCAGAGTTTTATCCCGAATAGCTTGAAATCTTGCACAAGGAGTACAATTGGTAGTATAGTCATGTTTGCCAAATTTGATTGGAATCGGTTCAGATTTAGATATAGCTCCCATATATATCTTTCGCCCGATATGGACTATTATGGTCCTAGAAGCCACAGTTTTGGTTCAATTTGGTTCAAATTTTCCACACGAAGTACAATTCGTAGTATAGTCAAGTGTGCCAAATTTGATTGAAATCGGTTCAGATTTAGATATAGCTCCCATATATATCTTTCGCCCGATATGGACTAATATGGTCCAAGAAGCCAGAGTTTTGGCCCAATTTGGTTGAAATTTTGCACTAGGAGTACAATTAGCGATAAATCATAAATAAACTTTTGCGAAGTTTCCTTAAAATTGCTTCAGATTTAAATGTTTCCCATATTTTTTTACTAAAATTGTGTTCCACCCTAGGGCATTAGCACACTTAAATTTTGAGTCTATAGATTTTGTAAAAGTCTATCAAATTCTGGCTAAATCGAGTGATATTTAAATGTATGTATTTGGGACAAACCTTTATATATAGCACCCAACACATTTGACGGATGTGATATGGTATCGAAAATTTATATCTACAAAGTGGTGCAGGGTATAATATAGTCGGCCCCGCCCGACTTTAGACTTTCCTTACTTGGTTTTTACTAAAATTGTGTTCCACCCAAGTGCATTAGCCAACTTAAATTTTGAGTCTATAGATTTTGTAAAAGTCTATCAAATTCTGTCCAAATCGAGTGATATTTAAATGTATGTATTTGGGACAAACCTTTATATATAGCCCCTAACATATTTGACGGATGTGATATGGTATCGAAAATTTAGATCTACAAAGTGGTGCAGGGTATAATATAGTCGGCCCCGCCCGACTTTAGACTTTCCTTACTTGGTTTTTACTAAAATTGTGTTCCACCCAAGTGCATTAGCCAACTTAAATTTTGAGTCTATAGATTTTGTAAAAGTCTATCAAATTCTGTCCAAATCGAGTGATATTTAAATGTATGTATTTGGGACAAACTATATATAAAGGTATATATAAAGGTTTGTCCCAAATACATACATTTAAATATCAGTCGATTTGGACAGAATTTGATAGACTTTATATATAGCACCCAACACATTTGACGGATGTGATATGGTATCGAAAATTTAGATCTACAAAGTGGTGCAGGGTATAATATAGTCGGCCCCGCCCGACTTTAGACTTTCCTTACTTGTGTTGCTTTAAAAATGTGCAAATTTATAAACAAATTTTAATGTTATTAAAGCCCAAAAAAAATAGATTTTGTAACATATACTCCCAAACACATTCTGCTTCAAGCATATATATTTTCAGGATTGGTCCAAACAAAATTTTGTTTGTATTGTTCATATTAGGAATACACTGGTAGAAAACCCTTTCAATGAAATTTTCTTTGTGTGTATATATTTTTATGGCGCCAATTGGATATTTGCATTTTTTACTTGCAGCATACACTCTCGGTCTCTCATTCTAAACACATATATGTTTATAGGAAATTTCTAAACTAATATATGATTGCATTCACACATATTATATTTAAAAGAATGCTACACCCAGAAAAAAGTGCCTTCGAAACTGAAGGAAAAAAGTTTAACCAATTTAATTCCCTTAAGTTAAATTTTGGTGTGAAATAATAAAATTTACTTAAACTGAAAGCAATTAGGAATAGTTCATTAACTAGAATAAGGCATAGAATTTTACTAATACTGTTTTCTTCGCTGGTTATAAGAACTTACTACTGAACAAGAAAATTGTATTCACTGATAGCAAAGCATTCGTAAAAATAAACAAAAACCGAACTATAACCAAGATTCCTCAAATTTAGTAATATTTCCTATAAAACGATAACACTGAATTCCTTTATTATAGAAAGCTTATCATACATACGAATAACACTTGGCATAGAAAAATATTTTAGTTCATTCGTACTAAGAAGTATTCAATCCTTTCAAAACTTAAAGAAACACACTTGTTATATATTTCTTTTATCTACCTGTAATCGATACCTGTCATCGATGTAATCGATATTTTTGCGCGTGGGTTGTTTTTTAGTTGGAATCGCGTTGTTATGGTATACGGAGAGATTGTTAAGAAATAGTATAGTAAAATAATATAATAAATAACAAATAAAATATTTGTTATTTTAAATTAGTGAGAAAATTTTTCGTTTTTTTTTTTTTCAAAATTATTGAACATAAATAACAAACAATAAGTCTATCAATGTTCGTGATGGTGTATAAAGAAAGAAGACACACTGAAAAAACAGTGAACCCACCAGGAAGAAAACTTTCGGTTAACTTTAGAAAATTTTGAATATTTGTAGAAAAATTTAACTAAACGGTATTACAAACGTTGGCATCACGTTGGCATGTTATAAAAATAAGTAAATATTTTTCGACAAATTCAAGAAAATTTATTAGACATAAGTAAGTTTTTTCACTTGTTAACGAAAATTTTGTAGTCTGAAAGAAAAATTTGGAGTTCAAAATTGCAAGAATGTCATTAGTGATATTCGAAGTTCATGATGAACACATTTTTGGTAAAATTTACAAATTTAAAGAAATTCTGAACTATTTTGTGGAAGACACGAATTTAGTTAATCTTTATACTTCATTTGAGTATATTTTTTTCCTCGGTTTTAGTTAATTTAACTAACGGACACAAAAAATTATTAGAGTAAAGGAAACTTTCTCCAAACATAATAATTCCATGAACTAAAATAAAGTTAAATTGGCTTTAGTGAAATAGAGAGTTCACTTTTTTGAGTGCAGCTACAGAATAACAACCACTTCATTCGTCTTCATTTTGGAATCTTCAATTATCAGGTAACATTCATACAGTGACGCTAACCTTTTGCGAAAAAATGGTTTATGATTTTTTATATTTGTAGGTATTGAAATTGTAAAAGGAGGACAAAATCGTTACGCAGCATCTTATTAAAAGTGAAAGGAACAAGAAGAAGAAAAGCATTACGTTTTACAGTTGGTAACTTTACATGGAAATTGGAAATAGTGGAATAATAAACTAATATTTCAAGGCCAGTCAATGCTGTGGATTTTAAATAAGTACATTTAATATATTAATAAAACATGTATTTTAAAGAAGAAAAAATTGCTTATATAAATAAATAAATTGTATTTAAAAACGAAGGTAAGCAGTTCTAATTTTGAAGCAAAAGGTTTACCACAAATATGTAAGATTTGTCCAAATGAATGAAAAAAGTTCAACAAAATCAATCCATATATGAATTCAATTCAGTAAAAAATTTTTCATTCTGTAGTGGTACATAAATATAGGAAAATGTTAACTAATATATGGAATGCATTCTACCTAATTTCTACGAAAATCACATCGTTCAAACAAATAAAAATGTCTTTGGCGCTATACGAAGTCCAACTTTCTTCACAACGAGTTCATTTTAACTTAAAGAAGTGGTCACTTTTTTCTGGGTGTATGTCCAAAACATCATATTCTCTAACATATTAACATATATGTCGCAAACATGAGATGCTAGTTTATGAACATGCTAATGCTAAAAATTTGATTTCCTAACATATAATTTTTACACCCAAACATATGAAAAACTATCTTTTTCGTCCATGTAGCTCCCTAAAAGATGTCTATTTGTAAGAAACAGGATCATTGGTTCAGAATTAATACTAAAATCTTTTAAGGAAGGTAAAAATCATGGGATCCAAATAAACTTTGTTTTAGTGCACAGCATTCATCATTTCATCACTCCGTTTGAACTCGGGGCCAAAGCTAAAATTATATTTATGAAACATATGCTATATTTTTGGATTGAACAACATTGTGTTGAAAAATCCAACTCAGAACACATATTTTATCCACCAGAGAATCATTATAAAATATATTTTAATATATACACCCTCAAAAAAACGCCTCTGTAACATGTACTCCCAAACATATTCTTCTTCAAGCACATATATTTTTAAAAATTTTTCAAACAAACAATTTTTTGCATTGTGCATATCCTTTTTAAGGCCACAAATAGTTCATTCTAGTTTCTAAACATTTGTTTGCTTGCAGCATATTTAATAGAATGTAATGTCCCAAACATAAAATGTTCCAACATATTAACATATATTATGTCCCAAACATTATATAGTTGCACCTAAATATAATGTGCTAAAAATGTGAGTTCCAAACACATAATTTTTGCACCCAAACATACGAAAAACAGTCTTTTTCGTCCGTACAAAATCTGACTATCAAACTTCCGGCAGCAATGGAAAAATTAGCTATTTCCTTGAAGTACTTCACTTTTTAACTTAAAATTGTTTACTCTAAAAATGTCAACTTGCTATTGCAATTTTAAATTTCAAAACTAAGGAGTCTTTGAATATATGTATATAATTTTCAAATATTTTAATATTATCAACAAACGAGGTAACAATAAAGCAAATCCTTTAAGGCTATTTTAAAAATGAATTTCCTTAACAAAATTATTGGCGAATCTAAACACTTTAGAGGTAATTTAGATTGGGTAATTATACATCGAGCCTAAACATTATCTATTTACAGGTTTTGCACACCAATGCATAAGACGCGAATATCGTCTTGGCTCTAATTGGATGAAACCAACAAAGGGTGATGGGGACTGCAACTCGCGAGAAGAGGAAGACCATTGCAGTGAATTCTGTGACGATGATATTTCAAAACACAGTGCTAGTGATACAGGCGGTAAGGAGTCGAAATTCCTAACAAAACCTGGACGAATACACGCAGTAATTGGCCCGGTAGTCGATGTTATATTTGACAATGATGTTCCAGCAATACTTAACGCAATGGAAGTTTCAGATTACAAAAATGGAAATCGATTAGTCTTGGAGGTCTTGTCTTACCTTAAATGTATTAAATGCTAAGCTAAAATCTGCATTCACTTCCAGGTTTTCCATCATTTGAGCAATAATATCGTTCGTACGGTAGCAATGGACAGCACAGAAGGTTTGAGACGTGGTCAGGAGGTTGTAGATACTGGCCATCCAATACGAGTCCCGGTGGGTAGGGCTACTTTGGGAAGAATTTTAAATGTCACCGGAGATCCTATAGACGAGCGTGGTCCTATAAAATCCGAATTTCACTCATTTATACATGCGGATGCCCCAACAATGTCAGATTTGTCGGTTAATCCCGTTCTGCTGGAAACTGGAATTAAGGTAGTTGCGATTATTTCATATCACACCTAGAATAAAAATATCTTAAAAACGCAATGCAGTGGATCCTATAAGAACTCTGTAATCCCGTATCAATGGATAGGTATTCAAAGGATAAAGACACATATCTTAAAAGACAATCAGATAATAGTTAGTGAGTTTTGAGGATATTAAAACCACTGAGCACACTGAAAAAATATTGTCGTGAGGTCAAAGATTTCATGTCTTTAAAATACGAATACAAATTTTGCTTAGCGTAGAAGACACATTTCTCTAAAATAAAGTTATTTTCCTTGTCCAAAAGTCGTTAAGCTTTTCAATGAAGTCGTATTGTCCTTATAATTAAGTGATTTGACTTAAAAATGGGTATCTTAACATGAAAGAAATAATTTATAGGCTAAGGTCAACTTGACTTTAATAATTCAGAAAAATTCTTTAAATTTAATGAAATTGTCTTTAAATTTGTTGTCTTTTTGCATCTTGACTACAAAGCAAAAAATCGTAGCATAATTTCTACTGGAAGTCGAGTCCTAATTTGGAAAATAAAGTTGCCGTTAACTCGTTTTTAAAGGACTTTGATAGCATATGAAGAAAAAAAGCGAAAAATTAAAATTTGCTTCCTAGAAGCAAGTACACAAAACCTAAATTTAAAAGAGAATTGTGTCTTAAAAGTATCCTTACTTGTATTCTCCGCTTCTTTGGCTCGGAATCAATACCAAATTTTTTAAAGTAAAGACAAAATCTTTGGAACCGAGTATGCTTTTTTTCAGTGCATTGGTGTCACACGAACGAAAGGATCTTCCATAAAAAACATATATGGTTATAAATCATTAGTAATTATTATTATACAATATATGATACTATTTTTAGGGGTGGCAAAGGTGCAGTATTTTAATTGAAAAATTGTCATTTCAGACTATTTTATTCATTTTTTAGGTCTTTAAATACTAAAAAAATGGGGAAAATTATTTTTTTGCACAATTTGTTTTTAAATCATCATTGTTATGAGTACTATTTATAAAATTACAAATTAATCTATTTTTATACCCTGCGCCACACTGTGGAACAGGGTATTATAAGTTAGTGCATATGTTTGTAACACCCAGAAGGAGACGAGATAGACGCATGGTGTCTTTGGCAATAATGCTCAGGGTGGGTCCCTGAGTCGATATAACCATGTCCGTCTGTCCGTCCGTCCGTCTGTCTGTGAACACATTTTTGTGATCAAAGTCTAGGTCGCAATTTAAGTCCAATCGCCTTCAAATTTGGCACAAGTTCCTGATTTAGGTCAGAATAGAACCCTATTGATTTTGGAAGAAATCGGTTCAGATTTAGATATAGCTCCCATATATATCTTTCGTCCGATATGCACTAATATGGACTCAGCAGCCAGAGTTTTATACCGATTTGCTTGAAATTTTGTACAAACATAACACTTAGTCGTATAGTCAAGTGTGCAAAATTTGATTGAAATCGGTTCAGATTTAGATATAGCTCCCATATATATCTTTCGCCCGATATGGACTTATATGGTCCCAGAAGCCAGATTTTTGGCCGAATTTGTTTGAAATTTTGCACTAGGAGTACAATTAGTAGTACAGTTAAGTGTGCAAAATTTGATTGAAATCGGTTCAGATTTAGATATAGCTCCCATATATATCTTTCGCCCGATATGGACTAATATGGTTCTAATAGCCAGAATTTTGGCCCAATTTGGTTGAAATTTTGCACAGGGAGTAGATTTAGCATTGTAACTACACGGATGAAAAATACCGTTTTTCATATGTTTGGCTATAAACATTATATGTTTGGAACACAAATTTTTAAACACAATATTTTTGAGTGCAAGCATATAATGTTCATAAACTAGCATAACATGTTTGGGACATATATGTTAATATGTTAGAACATATTATGTTTGGGACATAAAATGTTTGTAAATATAATATGCGTGGATGCAAACATATATTAATTTAGAAATAGCCTATAAACATATATGTGTTTAGTAGCTTGGAGCGCTATTTATCAGGGAGCGATATTGAATTAAGTTGGTGGTTGTTGCTTGTTATTACAAAATTAACATTTTATTTTTCCTTGGGCAATTGATCAGCTACTTCTTTGATCCTTACAAACTGTGTGGTCCGCTGTTCGAATCCCCGTCCGGCAAAAGGTGCAAACATGTAATGTTCTCAAACTAACACTAAATGTTTGGAACACATATGTTAATATGTTAGAATATATTATGTTTGGGGCATGTATGTTTCATAAAAATTATATGTGTGAATGTAAACATATATACATTTACAAATTTCGAGTAAACATATATATGTTGTGATATTTTATTCAGAGAGCGACAGAGAGAGAGAGTATAGAGAAAGAAATAGAGATAAAAACCGGGAGGGTCGACGAAAGATATCAAATTAACACAGCGAGAGAATCAAAAGAGAGCAATTTCTGTGAAACCGCTTATATGTTGTTTCGGAAACTGCTTTATGATAAGGCCAAAAATTGTATATGCTTAAGTCTAAATATTATTTAATTTAAGCCTAATTATTATTTAATTTGTCTATATTATAAAATTATTATAATAATTATATTATTCCTTCCAAAATTTCAAACTTTTATACCAAAACCAGTTTTTTATTACAAAATTGTTATTTTTGCAATAAAAAAATAATATCTAAGCCAAAAGCTCAGTCCATTTCGTTTATATCAAGCACTATTTCTGACTGTAAATCTTTAATAACCCACATTTCGAAGTTTCATTATAAAAATTTAATATAGTATAAAATAAATGTGTAAATTAAAAACAAGTATATACGGCCGTAAGTTCGGCCAGGCCGAAGCTTATGTACCCTCCATCATGGATTGCGTAGAAACTTCTTCTAAACACTGCCACCCACAAGTGGCAGTTAAGTTGCGGTAACGCTTGCCGATGGCAAGGTATCTTAAAACCTCCTAACACCATATTCTAAATTGTATGTAAGTCCATACGTGGTATATATTAAATCGAAAAAGATCGATCCAATACGTATATAATTCAGTTTGACAAAGTAGACATAAAATTTTGACAACATTTTCTGCAGAAATAAAATTTTAACAAAATTTTCTATAGAAATAAAATTTTCACAAAATTTTCTATAGAAATAAAAATTTTCACAAAATTTTCTATAGAAAGAAAATTTTGACAAAAATGTCTACAGAAATAAAATTTTAACAAAATTTTCTATAGAAATAAACTTTTGACAAAATTTTCTATAGAAATAAAATCTTGGTAGATTATTTTTGGCTCGAGTGGCAACCATGATTATGAACCGAATAAAATTTGAACAAAATTTTCTATAGAAATAAAATTTTAACAAAATTTTCTCTAGAAATAAAATTTTGACAAAATTTTCTATAGAAATAAAATTTTGGTAGATTATTTTTGGCTCTAGTTTCAAGTTTTGTGTGATTGGACCAATTTCGGTATGGTTGTTAGCGACCATATACTAACACCACGTTCCTAATTTGAACCGGATCGGATGAATTTTGCTCCTCCAAGAGGCTCCGGAGGTCAAATCTGGAGAACGTTTTATATGGGGACTATATATAGTTATGGACCGATATGGACCAATTTTTGCACGGTTGCTAGAGACCATATACCAATACCATGTACCAAATTTCAGCCGGATCGGATGAAATTTGCTTCTCTTAGAGGCTCCGCAACCCAAATCTGGGGATCAGTTTATATGTGCGCTATATATAATTATGGACCGATGTAGACCAATTTTTGCACGGTTGCTAGAGACCATATACCAATACCATGTACCAAATTTCAGCCGGATCGGATGCAATTTGCTTCTCTTTGAGGCTTCGCAAGCCAAATCTGGAGATCGGTTTATATGGGGGCTATATATAATTATGGACCGATGTGGACCAATTTTTGCATGATTGTTACAGACCATATATCAACACCATGTACCAAATTTCAGCCGGATCGGATGCAATTTGCTTCTGTTTGAGGCTCCACAAGCCAAATCTGGGGATCGGTTTATATGGGGGCTATATATAATTATGGACCGATATGGACCAATTTTTGCATGGTTGTTAGAGACCATATACCAACACCATGTACCAAATTTCAGCCGGATCGGATGAAATATGCTTCTCTTAGAGGCTCCACAAGCCAAATCTGGGGATCGGTTTATATGGGGGCTATATATAATTATGAACCGATGTGGACCAATTTTTGCATGGTTGTTAGAGACCATATACCAACATCATGTACCAAATTTCAGTTTCAAGTCGATAGCTTGTTTCGTTCGGAAGTTATCGTGATTTCAACAGACGGACGGACGGACATGCTTAGATCGACTCAGAATTTCACCACGACCCAGAATATATATACTTTATGGGGTCTTAGAGCAATATTTCGATGTGTTACAAACGGAATGACAAAGTTAATATACCCCCATCCTATGATGGAGGGTATAAAAAATTGATGTTTGGTCGGAGCAGGGATTGAACCCACGACCCTTTGCATGTACGGTAGACATGCTAACCACTGCTCCACGTTGCCAACACATGTATGCTTCTGTTAAATAAGGTTGTGTTTGCATGGGCTCGTGGGCGCTGCAAACTATGCTATATAAATGTAACTTATAACGATAATTGTCTACTGGTGACTATAACAGCTACGTAGCTCAGTAGTAGTGTGTTGGCTTACAAACTGTATGGTCCTCGGTTCGATTCTCCGTCCAGGCGAAAGGTAAAATTTAAAAAAATTATAAAATTGAATAATTTCTTCAACATTATTAGTATTACAGAAAAAGGTGCCAAGAAAAATTTCGTGGAAGTGAAAATTATGTTAGGGAATGAGCACAATCTTCTTTGGGGAAAATTCTTCCAAGCATATAATATGTTTGGGCTCAAAATGCTTCCAAACATATTATATGTTCACATAAAACAAACATATTAATGTTTCGGCAGTATCCAATAATATATGTGCTTCCTGCAAAATATGTTTGGAACATATGTTAGAGAGGCGATTTTTTTTGAGGGTGTAAGAACTAAAAAATCTCGTGGAAGTGAGAAAGATGTCGGGGAATATACATTTGGGCAGAAACAAAATTTTGAGCATTCAGGTCGAAAACCTATGTTGTTAGCACCTATATTACCTGTTTATTTTCATAATTCGTTATGATTGTAAATATATAAATAAGTAAATAAAATTTTGAGCACAATATTGTTTGGGAGAATTTTTTTTAAGCATATAATATTTTTGGGTGCAAAATGCTTCCAAACATATTATATGGTCACATAATAACATATTGTTTTTTGGAAGACAACATTATTGAATTTGGATGCAAAAATACAAAATGTTTGGAACTTAGACTACCCAAACGTATATTGTTTAGACCAATATGCTTTCAAACATATTATATATTGGTAGAGATCAAACATATAAATGTTTGGGCAATACCCAAAAATGTATATGCTTGAAGCAAAATATGTTTGGGAGTATATGTTACAGAAGCGATTTTTTGTGAGGGTGTATGCGTGCCAAATTTGATTGAAATCGGTTCAGATTTATATATAGCTCACATATATAGCTTTCGCCCGATTTACACTCATATGACCACAGAGGCCAATTTTTTACCCCGATTTAGTTGAAATTTTGCACAGGGAGTAGAATTAACATTGTAGCTATGCGTGCCCAATTTGATTGAAATCGGTTCAGATTTAGATATAGCTCCCATATATATGTTTTTCTGATTTCGACAAAAATGGTCAAAATACCAACATTTTCCTTGTAAAATCACCACTGCTTAGTCGAAAAGTTGTAAAAATGGCTCTAATTTTCCTAAACTCGTAATACATATATATCGAGCGACAAATCATAAATAAACTTTTGCGAAGTTTCCTTAAAATTGCTTCAGATTTAAATGTTTCACATATTTTTTACTAACATTGTGTTCCGCCCTAGTGCATTAGCCGATTTAAATTTTGAGTCTATAGATTTTGTGGAAGTCTATCAAATTCTGTCCAGACCGAGTGATATTTCAATGTATGTATTTGGGACACACCTTTATATATAGCACCCAACACATTTGACGGATGTGATATGGTATCGAAAATTTAGATCTATAAAGTGGTGCAGGGTATAATATAGTCGGCCCCGCCCGACTTTAGACTTTCCTTACTTGTTTAGTATTACTTTATTTGACCGAATAATCAACAAATGTTCGTATTTTCTTTTAGGTTATAGATCTCTTGGCTCCATATGTGAAAGGAGGAAAAATTGGCCTGTTCGGTGGTGCTGGCGTTGGGAAAACGGTTTTAATTATGGAATTAATCAATAACATAGCCAAGGCTCATGGTGGATATTCAGTATTTGTTGGTGCTGGGGAAAGGACCCGCGAAGGCAATGATTTGTATATGGAAATGATTGAATCGAAGGTAATATCACTAGATGATGATTCGTCAAAAGTAACCTTGGTTTATGGACAAATGAATGAACCACCTGGTGCCCGATCGCGAGTCGTCCTGACCGGCCTAACTGTATCGGAATATTTCCGTGATGTAGAGGGTCAAGATGTTTTGCTATTTATAGACAACATATTTCGCTTCACTCAAGCTGGCTCGGAAGTGTCTGCCTTACTCGGTCGTATACCATCGGCAGTGGGCTATCAACCAACTTTAGGAACGGATATGGGTAAGGTAATCATTTTTGCACATATGCACATGAGTTATATCTGTTGAGTTCTATTTTCAGGTACAATGCAAGAGAGAATTACAAGCACTAAAAATGGCTCCATAACATCCGTACAAGCTGTTTATGTTCCTGCCGACGATTTAACCGATCCAGCTCCCGCAGCTACATTTTCACATTTAGATGCCACAACCGTATTGTCGAGACCAATTGCAGAATTAGGTATTTATCCAGCTGTTGATCCCTTAGATTCTTCCTCGCGCATAATGGATCCAATAGTTGTTGGGGAAGAGCATTATACCGTTGCTCGATCTGTTCAAAAGACGCTCCAAAACTATAAATCTTTACAGGTATGCTATAAGGTGTTCTAAAGATCGATTGTTTCTAGTCAGTAATGTAAATGAACCTACACTGTTAGAAAAATATGTTTTTCATATGTTCCGGTGTAAACAAAATGTGTTTACATGTTTTATTAATATATTAAATGTACTTATTTAAAATCAACAGCATTGACTGGCCTTGAAATATTAGTTTCTTATTCTACTATTTCCAATTTCCATGTAAAGTTACCAACTTTAAAACGTAATGCTTTTCTTCTTCTTGTTCCTTTCACTTTTAATAAGATGCTGCGTAACGATTTTGTCCTCCTTTTACAAATTCAATACCTACAAATATAAAAAATCATAAACCAATTTTTTCACAAAAGGTTAGCGTCACTGTATGAATGTTACCTGATAATTGAAGATTCCAAAATGAAGACGAATGAATGGGTTGCTATTCTGTTGCTGTTTTCTTTCTTTATACACCATCACGAACATTGATAGACTTATGGTTTGTTATTTATGTTCAAAATTTTGAAAAAACAAAAAATTTTCTCACTCATTTAAAATAACAAATATTTTATTGTAAAGTTTGTATTCCTTAAAATGGATTATTAAAGAAAAGTAATCGTAAACAATGACAATTTTAGCGACTAAACTCGAACTTAATACCAACCTTTTGGCAAGTGGAAAATATACATATAACAAGTAACAGGTTGGCTGATAAGTCCCCGGTCTGACACATAGATGGCGTCGCTAGTATTAAATGCATATTATTTTTATATAGTACCAACCTTCAAATGATTCGTGTCAAAATTTGACGTCTGTAAGTCAATTAGTTTGTGAGATAGAGCGTCTTTTTTGAAGCAACTTTTGTTATTGTGAATCAAATGAAAAAAACAGGAATTTCGTGTTTTGATAAAATACTGTTTTCTGAAGGGAAAAAAGTACGGTGGAAGCAAAAACTTGGCTTAATAATGAGTTTCCGGACTCTGCCCCAGGGAAATCAACAATAATTGATTGGTATGCCAAATTCAAGCGTGGTGAAATGAGCACGGAGGACGGTGAACGCAGTGGACGCCCGAAAGAGGTGGTTACCGACGAAAACATCAAAAAAATCCACAAAATGATTTTGAATGACCGTAAAATGAAGTTGATCGAGATAGCAGAGGCCTTGAAGATATCAAAGGAACGTGTTGGTCATATCATTCATCAATATATGGATATGCGGATGCTCTGTGCAAAATGGGTGCCGCGAGAGCTCACATTTGACCAAAAACAACAACGTGTTGATGATTCTGAACGGTGTTTGCAGCTGTTAACTCGTAATACACCCGAGTTTTTCCGTCGATATGTGACAATGGATAAAACATGGCTCCATCACTACACTCTTGAGTCCAATCGACAGTCGGCTGAGTGGACAGCGACCGGTGAAACGTCTCCGAAGCGTGGAAAGACTCAAAAGTCCGCTGGCAAAGTAATGGCCTCTGTTTTTGGGATGCGCATGGAATAATTTTTATCGATTATCTTGAGAAGGGAAAAACCATCAACAGTGACTATTATATGGCATTATTGGAGCGTTTCAAGGTCGAAATCGCTGCAAAACGGCCCCATATGAAGAAGAAAAAAGTGTTGTTCCACCAAGACAACGCACCGTGCCACAAGTCATTGAGAACAATGGCAAAAATTCATGAATTGGGCTTCGAATTGCTTCCCCACCCACCGTATTCTCCAGATCTGGCCCCCAGTGACTTTTTCTTGTTCTCAGACCTCAAAAGGATGCTCGCAGGGAAAAATTTGGCTACAATGAAGAGGTGATCGCCGAAACTGAGGCCTATTTTGAGGCAAAACCGAAGGAGTACTACCAAAATGGTATTAAAAACTTGGAAGGTCGTTATAATCGTTGTATCGCTCTTGAAGGGAACTATGAATAATAAAAACGAATTTTGACAAAAAATGTGCTTTTCTTTGTTAGACCGGGGACTTATCAGCCAACCTGTTATATACAGTAGTAAGTTCGGCCGGTCCGAATCTTAAATACCCACCACCATGAATCAAATATAATAGTTTCCTTTGAAAATTTCAGGGGGGTTTGATGACAGATATTTTCCCAAGCAGATCAGTTCAACCAGTACGCTTCCCACAGATAGATGTAAAGATTTTACCTATGAAGACTAGATCAGATTCTGAATTTATAAGAACATCTCTTGATGAAATAACGCCTTGATTTGAAATCTAAAATCTGTAGATTTTCATCCCAAGTATTTAAATGATTACGAGAAGTAAAATCTGGAATTATTAGCATTCAGTTTCAAGCAATTTTCATGATCAGTGCGCCTTCTATACCCTCAATAAGTGAAATCGGTCTATATGGAGGCCTTACCAAATGGACCGATAAAACTTTGTCTTAACTTTGTCATTCCGTTTGTAACACATCGAAATATTGCTCTAAGACCCCATAAAGTATATATATTCTGGGTCGTGGTGATATTCTGAGTAGATCTGAGCATGTCCGTCCGTCTGTTGAAATCACGCTAACTTCCGAACGAAACAAGCTATCGACTTGAAACTTGGCACAAGTAGTTGTTATTGATGTAGGTCGGATGGTATTGCAAATGGGCCATATCGGTCCACTTTTACGTATAGCCCCCATATAAACGGACCCCCAAATTTGGCTTGCGAGGCCTCTAAGAGAAGCAAATTTCATCCAATCCGGCTAAAATTTGGTACATGCTGTCAGTATACGGTCTCTAACATCCATGCAAAAATTGGTCCACATCGGTTCATAATTATATATAGCCCCCATATAAACCGATCCCCCGATTTGGCTTGCGAGGCCTCTAAGAGAAGCAAATTTCACCCGATCCGGCTGAAATTTGGTACATGCTGTCAGTATACGGTTTATAACAACCATGCAAAAATTGGTCCACATCGGTTCATAATTATATATAGCCCCCATATAAACCGATCCCCCGATTTGGCTTGCGAGGCCTCTAAGAGAAGCAAATTTCATCCGATTCGGCGGAAATTTGGTACATGGTGTTAGTATATGGTCTCTAACAACCATGCAAAAATTGGTTGACATCGGTCCATAATTATATATAGCCCCCATATAAACCGATCCCCAGATTTGACCTCCAGAGCCCCTTGGAAGAGCAAAATTCTTCCCATTCGGTTGAAATTTGGTACGTGATGTTAGTATATGGTATCCAACAACCATGCAGGAATTGGTTCCTATCAGCCCATAATTATATATAGCTCCCATATAAACCGATCCCCAGATTTGACCTCCGGTGCCTTTAGGAGAAGCAAAATTCATCCGATCTGCTTGAAATTTGGTACGTGGTGATCGTATATGATATTTAACAACCATGCCAAAAGTGGTTCATATCAGTCCATAATCATATATTGCCCCATATAAACCGATCCCGAGATTTGGTTTTGGAGCCTCTTGGAGGAGCAAATTTCATCCGAGTCAGTTGAAATTTGGTACATTGTGCTAGTATATGGTCGTTAACAACCATGCCATATCGGTCTATAGTTATATATATCCCTCAGATAAAGCGATTTCCAATCACACAAAAATTGGTCCATATCAAGTTCATAATTGTATATAGCCCCCATATAAGCGACCCCCATATTTCAATTCTGGCTCTCTACGTACCGTGCAAAAAGTCCATATCGATTCGTAATTATTTGTAGACTTAACTACACTCAAAAAAAAGTGAACTCTCTATTTCACTAAAGCCAATTTAACTTTCGTTTAGTTCATGGAATTATTATGTTTGGAGAAAGTTTCTTCTACTCTAATAATTTTTTGTGTACGTTAGTTAAATTAACTAAAACCGAGGAAAAAAATATACTCAAATGAAGTAAAAAGATTAACTAAATTCGTGTCTTCCACAAAATAGTTCAATATTTCTTTAAATTTGTAAATTTTACTACAAATGTGTTCATCTTGAACTTCGTATGTCACTAAAGACATTCTTGCAATTTTGAACTCCATTTTTTTCCTTCAAACAACAAAATTTTCTTTAACAAGTGAAAAAACTCAATTATGTCTAAAAAATTTTCTTGAATTTGTCGAAAAATATTTACTTATTTTTATGACATCGGCGTGATGCCAGCGTTTGTTATACTGTTTAGTTAAAATTTTCTAAAAATATTCAAAATTTTCTAAAATTAACCGAAATTTTTCTTCCTGGTGGGTTCACTGTTTTTTCAGTGTATACATATCTTTTTTCTAATAAAGGGTGATACGGTCAAAATTTGGTCAAGGGAAAACGCGTGTAAATCGGTGAAATCGTTTATTTAAAAAATCAAATTAAATTTCTTTTTCAAGTTCTATTAGTATAAAATTCAGGGAAAATATTCAGTTAGGCTTTCGCTTTTCCAAATCCGAATTGCCGGGCCTCGCGCTTGACACCTGCCATCAGATTTTGTACAGCCACCTTGTCCACCTTCTTCGCCGCAGAAAGCCAGTTTGCCTTGAACTGCTGCTCGTCCTTAGCAGTTTTTTGGTCTTCTTTAGGTTCCGCTTGACAATAGCCTAGTATTTCTCAATTGGGCGGAGCTCTGGCGTGTTGGGAGGGTTCTTGTCCTTGGGAACCACCTGCACGTTGTTGGCGGCGTATCACTCCATGGCCTTTTTACCGTAATGGGAAGATCCGGCCAAAACAGTACGGAACAACCGTGTTTCTTCAGGAAAGGCAGCAGACGTTTATTCAAACACTCTTTCACGTAAATTTCTTGGTTGACAGTCCCGGAAGCTATGAAAATGCTGCTTTTCAAGCCACAGGTACAGATGGCTTGCCAAACCAGATATTTCTTTGCGAACTTTGACAGTTTTATGTGCTGAAAATATCTGCTACCTTTCCCCTTCCTTTTGCCGTATAAAACTCCTGACGTATAAACTCCTGTCCAACTCCGAAACCCACTTGTCCATCCAATTTGGAGCCATTTTAGACCATGTATGGGTCTAAAATACCAGTATATTTTTAATTTGTGGCAAATTAGATAAAAACTAAAATTTCTAGAAACTCTAGGAGTTAAATCCCATTTTTCGCACGAAGCTTAGCAGTTTAATCATTGTCTCACACTTATTCATTATTTTTTTTAGAAATGTGCATTGAGGATTTTGCTAGATTTTTAGATTTTTAAGTTTTATTTTATAGTTTTAGAATTTTTCGTGTTAGTGCCTTAACAATTTTTGATGTATGTAATTTATATTTTAAATCTCATTATTGCTCTACTTTATATATCTATCAACATATGGCCCATGGGGGCTCAGTTTGATTAAATAAATAAATAAAAATAAATAAATCGTGTGTTCGGTGTAATGGGGAATATACCAAAACATGGAAGGATACACATAGTATTCAGCAAATTTCATTGTAGTTCTAGAATTTAGACCCCAAATCGGAGGGCCGGTTTATAAGGGGGCTATATCAAAAACTGTACCGATACTCAATATATTCGGCACACCTCTTTATGGTCCTAGAATACCTCTAGATTTTCAATTTCAGGCAAATTGGATCAAAAGTACGAATTCTAGAAGCCCAAGAAGTAAATCTGGAGATCGGTCTATATATATCGGAGATCGGGCTATATCGAAACATGGTCCGATAATCACCATTTTCGGCACTTTATTTTCCCAGAATACCTCTAGATTTCCAATTCCAGGCAAATTGGGTAAAAACTACGGATTCTAGAAGACCAGAAGTAAAATCGGGAGATCAGTCTATATGGTGGCTATATAAAAACATGCACCGGTACTCACCATTTTCGGCACAAGTCTTTAGGGCCCTAGAATACCTCTAGATTCCAAATTTCAGGTAAATTGGATTAAAACTACGGATTCTAGAAGCCCAAGAAGTAAAATCGGGAGATCGCTCTATATGGGGGCTATATAAAAACATGGACCGATATATCCCATTTTCGGCACACCTCTTTATGGTCATAGAATACCTCTAGATTTCCAATTTCAGGAAAATCGGATAGAAAATACACTTTCTAGACGCACAAGAAGCAAAATCGGAATTCGGTTCATATGGGGCTATACCAAAACATGGACCGATAGGCACCATTTTCGGTACACTTTTTGATAGTCCTAGGTTAGGTTATGTGGTGAACTTCTCTCTTATCACTGAGTGCTGCCCGATTCCATGTTAAGCTTCTCTATTCAACCGTGGAACGGAACGGGCGTGTTTTTCAATAGCGGATAAAATCATCGTAATAAGTACCTACTACGAATTTCAAGTGTGGTGGGCTATTAGGCCACCATGCAGAGAAATTCAAAGACATCCACTGGGTTGCTAACTTCAGGGCCGAGTGGACGGGTATCGACTGGAGTTATAAATTTGGGAAATGACCAAGAGTTAGGCCCAATTAATCGACCTGTAGACGGGTCGACAGGTGGCGACAATTTGACAAGTCGAACCTTTTCCAAGGTAGCGGCATCAAAAGGAGGTAATCCCTCACGAAAGAGATTCAAGGAACGCAGAAATGCTTTGTTTATCCTAAAGAAGTTAGGATCAGTCGACCCAAGCACGTTGTCGGCTAAACAAAACGATTCCTTAAAATGGGCTCAAGGAATTCTTGAGGCTGGAAAAAGGGAACGATCACCGGATGAGCTGCCATCCTCCAAAAGGGATCAACGATCGTTTGCCTCAGTTGCTAAAGACAGCCTTGTGATGGCTATCATAAATAAAGGAGCATTGGACGGTATGGTTCCAAAGCAAAAATGGGGGGAAATTGAGAATTCTTTGTCTGGCGTCTACTCACAGGTGCTGGAAAAGTTTCCCGGCCCAGATCCTCGACACCAAGAGGCTGGTTTGTATCAAGGACGATTTAAGGTCGTCGCATTTGAGGACCAGAGGTCTATAGAATGTTTTAAAGCTGCTCTGATACTAATTGGTGAAGTTTGGGAAGGAGCTGCTCTAGAGTTAGTCGAGAAGAAAGACATACCGGCTAGACCTAGAGCGTGGATACCTGCAAACCCTTCTGACCCTGAATCTATTTTAAATAGACTGAAACGATGCAATCCAGATCTTCCAACAGCTGATTGGAAGGTTGGCCGTTTGGATGAAGTGGATGGACCATGGCATGCAGTGTTTATATTGAACACTCAGTCTTTGCCACATCTAGCAAAGTCCCAGGGCCGTGTATGTTATGGCTTTCATTATATCCAAATGAAGGTATATAAAAACGATCAGCTAAAGGATTCAGAAATGGACAAGCCTCTGTCTGAATCAGAAGTAAGCGGATCCTCTTGCGAAGTCGAGGGAGATACCAAAGTTAAAGACATGGATAGACACCGTATGCGGTTTCTATTGCCTCAGAACTCACCAAAGTTGAACCTATGGTTATTGCGAGAGTCACCGAGATCTCTGAAGAGAACATTCTTGATGACTCCATTGAAGCGGCTGATGTGACGGTTGTTGAAAATCTCGATGGTCCTACGGATCCTCCAGATAAATCTTCATCATTGTAAGGCTGCATGTGCTGCCTTAAAAGTTCTCCTGATGAAAGGGGACATAGATATAGTTCTTATTCAAGAACCATATGTTTATAGAAACAAACTATGTGAATTAAGTACTCCGGGGTCCAAACTATTGCAGTATACTGGTAATGATGTAATTCGAGCCTGTATAATTGCTAAAAACGAGCTCAACTTGTTTCTGCTTCCTTCAATGTGCAATACAGACACTGTCGTTGCCAGTTTAGAAATAGCCAAATGCAAATACTGGGTATCTTCGGTCTACATGGGACATGACAGGGAGATGCCTCTATATGCCGTTAAGACCTTAGTGGAGGAGTCATTGAAAACAAAGACAAAACTCATTATGGGATGCGAATGCACATCATAGTATATGGGGAAGTAGTGATACTAATGCAAGGGGAGAGTCGCTAATAGAGTTTATTTTGCGTACTAATCTGGTAGTTTGCAACAAGGGAGATGCCCCAACCTTTGTCACTAAAAACAGGCAAGAGGTTTTGGACATCACCTTGGCCTCGCAAGAACTGAATGAAATGATATATGAGTGGCAGGTTTTAAGTGAACACAGCTTCTCAGATCATCGCTACATCAGTTTCAAATTTGATGTTCATATCACCAAGATCATATTTCCGCCAAATGTTAGAAAAGCTGACTGGAATAGGTATAGGGAATCGTTCAATATGATGATACCGGAAATAACAGAGACAAATATGAGAAATGTGCAAGATATCGAACACGCAGTGGAGCGGATTACTAAGGCCTTCAACATCTCACTGAAAGCTGCATGCAAGCCAAGGGGGAAACATCGACCACCATGGTGGTCTACGGAATTAAGTAATATGAGGAAATCCTGCAGGAAGCTCTTTAACAAGGCAAAGTCCACCAGAGCCCCTGAGGACTGGGACGCTTACAAGAAGAATCTGAGAGGATACAAGCGAGAACTGAGAAAGCCTCAGCATAACTCTTGGAATGATTACTGCAGCAGTATTGAGAATACGCCCAAGGCTTCCAGACTACGGAAGGTTCTAGCATCCACCAACTCCGCTCCAGGTTTCATTAAAACATCGGAGGGCAATTGAACAACGTCCAGTGAGGAGACGCTGGAGGTACTATTGGAAACACATTTTCCTGGAAATCAGACGGTTGAACCATGTACTGGCGGTGCCACAGTTGATCAGCGGTCGTTTCCTGTCGAGGAAATTGTATCGGAAACTAGAATAAGATGGGCGCTAAATAGCTTTGGACCATTCAAATCCCCTGGACCTGATGGAATTACTCCGGCGGAGTTACAAGCTGTAACTGACAAAATTATCCCCTGGTTGTCGGTGATATATAAAGGATGTATCAACTTATCATATATCCCAGGAAAGTGGAGGGAAACAAAAGTCGTCTTCATACCTAAAGCGGAAAAAGCCTCTCACTCGAGGGCGAAGGATTTCCGACCAATCAGCTTATCCTCATTCCTACTTAAGACTCTGGAGAGGATGATCGATATTTATCTTAGAACTAGCATCGATTCAAGTTTGTTCTCGAAACGACAGCATGCATACTCGAAGGGCAGGTCTACTGAGACCGCACTACATGAACTAGTCAGCTTTATTGAAAGCTCACTATCGGTCAAAGAATACACAATCGTGGCGTTTCTAGACATCGAAGAGGCGTTCAATAATGTCCATCCGAGCTCGATATTAAATGGACTGACAACTCTGAATGTTGATCCATGTATACTCAGGCTGTTAGACGAACTGCTAATGAAGAGACGTATTTCAGCCACACTAGGACAGGCAAACATACAAAGGTATGTGAACAGAGGCACTCCCCAAGGAGGAGTTCTATCACCTCTTCTTTGGAGTGTTGCTATAAATAGCCTTCTGGTTACTCTAGAAAAAGAAAGGATAAAAGTGGTGGCATACGCAGATGATGTAGCTCTGGCAGTAAGGGGAAAATTCCCATCCACAATCAGAGATATTATTCAGAGGGCCCTCCGGATGACTGAGAAATGGGCGAAAGACAATGGTCTTGGGGTAAATCCTGCAAAGACTTAGCCATGTACTGCAAAGATCGCAAAACTCCCACGGTTAGGCCTATTTCCGTAGGGGGTATTGAAATTCCCTTTGGTGATTGTGCAAAATACCTTGGCGTTATTTTGGACAGGAAGCTGAACTTTAAGCTTAATATCGAAGAAAGGGCGAGGAAGGCAACTGTAGCTTTGTACTCGTGCAAAAAGGCAATAGGAAAAAAGTGGGGACTAAAACCAAAAATTGTGCATTGGCTATACACTGCAGTGGTTAGACCTACAATGCTATATGGTGTTGTAGTCTTGTGGCCGGCACTTCAGAAACCGACTGGTTTAGATAAAGTTCAGCGTATGGCGTGTTTGTGTATTTCAGGCGCATTCAGCAAGACAGGAACAAATTCCCTTAATGTCATGCTGCATCTATTGCCTTTAGACATTTTGGCCAAACAGTCAGCTGCAACAACGGCTGTGCGGTTGCGCGAACTATCGCTGTGGTCGGAAAAAGGTTACGGTCACAGTTCTGTCCTCAAAATAATGCCAGATGTGCCTAACGTAGTGGATTACACTTTGGTGAGTCCACTTTTCGACAAAAAGTTTGAGACTCTAATCCCCAACAGTGAGGCGTGGTGCACACAGACCCCGGGGAATAAAGAATATATAGATTTCTACACTGATGGCTCCAAATTGGATGGACAAGTGGGTTTCGGAGTATATTCTAATGATCTGGAACTTCGAATAGCGAAAAGATTACCTAATCACTGTAGTGTTTTTCAGGCTGAAATATTAGCAATAAGAGAGGTGGCGAATTGGCTGAGAAGTAATGTTCCAAAAAATGTGGGCATTAATATATACTCAGACAGTCAACCTGCAATAAAATCCTTGGAATCTGTGTTCCTCAACTCGAAAACGGCCATCGACTACCTAATATACCTGGCCATAGGAACATACCGGGGAACTGCGAAGCGGATGAGTTGGCAAGGCTAGGGACTACCTTACATATTCCAGGGGAACTAGAATTTGTTGGTATGCCCCTAGCTACCTGCAAGCTCATGCTGCGTGAGAAGGCTGTTATAATGGCAAATGTTCGATGGGAGAATTGCAAGGGTTGTAACGACACCAAGCAAATATGGCCCCATTTCAACTTAAACCGCACGCTAGATATGCTAATGTTCGCGAGACGTCAGATATCACTCCTGATATCTGCTACAACGGGCCGCTGCCTGATAGGCGATTTTGCAAAACCTATTGGCGCGAATTATAATGACTATTGTATGAGCTGTCATGATGCGGAGGAAAAAGAATCAATTAAACACCTCTTGTGTGAGTGTCCTGCATTTTGTGTAAAGCGCAAACAACTTTTAGGAGCATATAGCTTCAGATTACTGGCGGATCTGGAAAACGTTAACTTAAGCAGTCTGCTAATGTTTTTGGAACAATCTGGTTGGTTTAACAAAGAAAAATAATCAAGAAGGTTCAGCGGTTAAAACTAGAAGTGCCCATATGTAATAGGTACTTTTAGTTAATGTGGTATCACAATGGACTAAATAGTCTAAGTGAGCCTGAATCTTAATCGGGCTGCCACTTTAACCTAACCTAACCTATGTTAAGCTCAATGACAAGGGACCTCCTTTTTATAGCCGAGTCCGAACGGCGTTCCACATTCCAGTGAAACTACTTACAGAAGCTTTGAAACCCTCAGAAATGTCACCAGCATTACTGAGGTGGGATAATCCACCGCTGAAAAACTTTTTGGTGTTCGGTCGTAGCAGGAATCCAACCCACGACCTTGTGTATGCAAGGCGGACATGCTAACCATTGCATCACGGTGGCTCCCTTTGATGGTCCTAAATTACCTCTAGATTTCTAATTTCAGACAAATTGGATAAAAACTACAGTTTTTATACGCCAAAGACTCCAATCGGGAGGTCGGTTTATATTGGGACTATATCAAAACTTGGACCGATCATCGAACTTGACCTTCCTGCAAACAAAAGACGAATCTGTGCCAAATTTCAGGACGATGGCGCCATTATTGAAGGGTGTAGCGTGATTACAACAGATGGACATGCTTATATCGTCTTAGAATTTCTCCCTGATCAAGAATATATATACTTTATATAGTCGGAAATAGATATTTCGATGTGTTACAAACGGAATGATAAACTTATTATACCCCCGTCACCATTCTATGGTGGTGGGTATAAAAATTGCAAAGGGATCTTCATAAAAAATAACGAAAAGGCACTATACTCTTTTGAAAAAATTTATTTTCTTTAAAATGAGTTATTAAAGAAAAGTAACCGATAATGGCAGCTTAATGCCTTCCTTATACTAACTTCGCACTAGACAACAAATCCTCGTAAAAGAGGATTTTGGCCGAAATCCTCCTAGATCTCAGTAGATTTGCAATGGGCAAATATCAGCTGGCTCGTAGAGGATTTCAACAAAATCACTTTCAAAATCCCCTATACTGCCTTGTACAACTGTGGTTTAGTACTAAAAATGCGCGTTTTGCAACCCAGCCCCAATTTTCCTTGCAGATGAATGTGTGTGTGCGTGTGCATAGACGGGTTTGTGTTTTATTGATATATTTACAAACAGCTGTTAAATCCTCAAATCTACGAAATCTCGTTATTTTGCCAGTCCGAACACTTAAGATTTGCAAAGAGATTTTGGTTCTAAATAGCGAGATTTCGTGTCCAGTGCGAACGTATTATTAAAGGTAAAAATTAAATTAAGTACAAAATTATTCGTTAATAAAAATTCGTATATTTTAAATGCATTTAAAATGGTGTTAAATGCTAGTAAGAAATAGTTCACGCCTAAAGGCCGGTATGCACCTCTAGCGAAAAATTTCATTCCCATAAGAAATGCATTGCTATTTATGCTAACGAAATTTTCGGTAGCGTTCAATTTCGTAAGCTGGTACGCACCTCTAATGAAAATAGCAGGGTTGTCAAAAGCATATTTTGGCAGCAAACATCTAATTTATTACAATCATTGTGTGTGTAAAAGTTTTAAAAGGTCTGTAAATAATAAACAATTTATTTGAGGAATATTTGGAACATATATTAACAATTTTTAAAAGCGATTAGCTGGTTTAAAATTTGTGTACACAGCCCTGTTTTTTTTTGTTGTAGACTTAAATAAATATTTGCTACCGAAAATTTCGCTAGAGGTGCATACCGGCCTTAAATAAATTTGTGTATATTGTAAAATTATTTATGTTTATACTCGACTTCATGTTCTTCTTTTATTAGAGTTTTTGAATTTCTTCGAAAATTTCAAACTTTTATACCAAAAACCTTTTTTTTTTGTTACAAAATTGCTATTTTTGCAATAAAAAAATAATATTTTATCCAAAAGCTCAGTCCATTTCGTTTATATCAAGAACTGATCTTTTCTGAAGTTTCATTGTAAAAATTTAATATGTAATGTCGAACATCTTTTAGGAATTTTTGGAATATACATATGTTAAAATACATGTAAAAAAATTGGTGTTCGGTCGGAGCAGCGATTGAACCTACGA
The DNA here is from genome assembly GCF_050003625.1 of Haematobia irritans. NCBI lineage: Eukaryota > Metazoa > Arthropoda > Insecta > Diptera > Muscidae > Haematobia > Haematobia irritans. The sequence continues at coordinate 82,454,456 of NC_134400.1, forward strand.
CCCTTTGTATGCAAGACGGACATACTCACCATTGCTCCACGTGGCCAACAAATGTAAATATGTTTCTGTTAAATCATGTTTTGTTTGCATCGGCTCGTGGGCGCTATATAAATATAACTTATAACGATAAATGTATATTGATGAAAATAACAGCTACACGGATGAAAAAGACTGTTTTTCATATGTTTGGCTATAAACATTATATGTTTGGAACACAAATTTTTAAACACAATATTTTTGAGTGCAAGCATATAATGTTCATAAACTAGCATAACATGTTTGGGACATATATGTTAATATGTTAGAACATATTATGTTTGGGACATAAAATGTTTGTAAATATAATATGCTTGAATGCAAACATATATTAATTTAGAAATAGCCTATTAACATATATGTGTTTAGTAGCTTGGAGCGCTATTTAACAGGGAGCGATATTGAATTAAGTTGGTGGTTGTTGCTTGCTATTACAAAATTAACATTTTATTTTTCCTTGGGCAATTGATCAGCTACTTCTTTGATCCTTACAAACTGTGTGGTCCGCTGTTCGAATCCCCGTCCGGCAAAAGGTAAAATTAAAATAAAAAAATCATACAATTGAATAATTTCTTCTACAATGTTTGTATTACAGAAAAAGATGCTAAGAACTAAAAAATCTCGTGGAAGTGAGAAAGATGTGGGGGAATATACAATTGGGCAGAAACAAAATTTTGAGCATTCAGGTCGAAAACCTATGTTGTTAGCACCTATATTACCTGTTTATTTTCATAATTCATTATGATTGTAAATATATAAATAAATAAATAAAATTTTGAGCACAATATTGTTTGGGAGAATTTTTTTTAAGCATATAATATTTTTGGGTGCAAAATGCTTCCAAACATATTATATGTTCACATAATAACATATTGTTTTTTGGAAGACAACATTATTGAATTTGGATGCAAAAATACAAAATGTTTGGAACTTAGACTACCCAAACATATATTGTTTGGACCAATATGCTTTCAAACATATTATATATTGGAAGAGATCAAACATATAAATGTTTGGGCAATACCCAAAAATATATATGCTTGAAGCAAAATATGTTTGGGAGTATATGTTACAGAAGCGATTTTTTGTGAGCGTGTAGTACAGAAAAAGATGCTAAGAACTAAAAAACCTCGTGGAAGTTAAGAAAGATGTGAGGGAATATGCAATTAGGCAGACATATTTTTTTTAGCACAATCTTCTTTGGGAGAAAATTCTTTCAACCATTTAATATGTTTGGGCTCCAAATGCTTTCAAAACTATAATATATTCACATAAAAAACACATAATGTTTCGGCAATATCCTGTAAAATATGTTTGAGGCATATGTTAGAGAAACGATTTTTTTGAGGGTATACCTATGGAAACGGGTATCAGTCATTGGTGCTTATTGTGTTTAAGATTTGGTACGAGACGTTTCTATATACCCTATAACAGCCATACACGCAGAGAAGAAACATGATTGTCACAATCATATTCGAATAGCAAAATAATATTATAAGAGACACTTTTGCGGCGACCCTGTAACTTTTTCACCTGCAACCATGTTTGTTCAGTGAACATGGTTCTAAGAAAAATAAAATTGTCTTCATCTAAAATCTTATTATATTGATAAAAAGAATATAGTTTGAATCAAAAGACAATGGTCACGATCTAAACTATTATGGTATTCGTCAAAAATGATTTTTTTTCCAGTTAAAAGAACATGGTCACAACCTAAAATGTTTCGATCTTTATGAAAAAAAAAACTTTTTTACTTTATTTATTTGTTTTTATTTATTTATAAACTAATTCATTGTTTATTTGTATTTATAATGTCGTGCAAGCAAACATCACATATTTTTACACACTCTACACGCAAAAAAATAATTCTTTCCTCCCAAACGAAATTTTGGACAAACAAAGTTCGTTTCTCATTTGCTTTTCGCTGTAAGGAAGTGTATTTGGAAGAAAAGTATATACTTTTTGTGATAAACGTTTATTCTTTTCCAGGATGTAAAAACAATTTCATAAAGACTAGCTCAAAAAAAAACATTATTTTCTTGCTAATTGCATTGTCCCTCACATCTTTCTCACATCCACGAGGATTTTTAGTTCTTAACACCTTTTCCTGTAATACCAACAATGTAGAAGAAATTATACGATTTTATAAATTTTTAAATTTTTTTTACCTTTCGCCTGGACGGAGAATCGAACCGCGGACCATGCACATTGTAAGCCAACACACTAACCACTGAGCTATGTACCTGTTATGGTCATCAATAGATAAATATCCATATAAGTTATATTTATATAGCATAGCTTGCGGCGCCCACGAACCGAATAAACAAAGTTTATTTAACAGAAACAAACATTTAGTTTGGCACCGTGGAGCAGTGGTAGCTACGTCCGACTCTCATGCCAAGGGTCGTGGGTTCGATCCCTGCTTCGGCCAAAGTTTTTTTTTTGCTTTTGTTTTTTTTTACATATATTCCAGATATATTCGGAAGATTCCGAAAAAATGTTCAACATTACATTGTACTATATTAAATTTTGAACTGTAAAATGTGTCTTATTAAAGACCTACAGTCAGAAAAGAACAGTGTTTGATATAAACGAAATGGACTGTGTTGTTATTTCAAAAATAATTTTTTTTATTGAAAAAATAAAAAATTTGTAACAACGAATTTTTTTGGTGATAAAAGTTTAAAATTTTCGAAGCAATTCAAAAAACTCTAACAAAAGAAAAACGTTTTCGGTACACGTTTTCCAAACGTTTTTTTTCTTTGCGTGTATTTTGGTTCAATTTCAACAATACGTAATCATTCCATATTTACACACAAAAAATATCAATTAATTTGATTGTCAATACAATTAAAATTATGTTTAAATTTGAACTAACAACGTAATTTGTAAATAGAATTACGATTTTAGTCACTTTAGCAACCAATTTTGTTACATCAACAAACATTTTGTTATATCAACAAAAATTTTGTTGAACTTAAAATTTTTCTGTAACAACAATTTATTGTTAGCTCAAAAATTATAATATTATTTTCTGTGTACGTCGTGCCTATCAAATGTAGAAACGCAGGCATCATGTAACTGCATATAAAAATAAGAGAACAAAAACCAGGTAAATTTTTTTCAATTACACTTTCCTTTTTGGTGTTCACATAGAACCACGTGCCACTTCTGAATAAGTAAATTAACACAAAACACAGTAATTCCGTATTCTCCGTCCATTCCAAGAAACAATCAACACACGACTGACGCGCTAAATGAAAATCGTGTGTACCTGCTCAATGTTTTTATAAAATTCTTTTCGCTGCAAAAAAAATTAAAAAATGAAATGGTTACGAAAACAATGTACATGGTTTTTATGACCATGTAATGGTTTTCTCCCTGCAAAAAGCCAAAAAAAAAATTGAATGGCCAGGTACATGACCTTCCCCACCACGCACAGATAAAAGATGTTTGGACTTGGTTGCCGCATCCATTTAATGCTTATTTAGAGTATGTAATTGTCGCGAAAACCATGTATTTTGTCTTTGTAAAAATAATTTTTGAGCGGAGAAAAATATATGTTGGCAATAAGCATTTAAATGGTTCTCAAATGCCGCAAACACGTTCTATTATTTAAATGATAGAATTTGACACCATTATATGGTCAGGAAAATCATGTACCTGTCCATTCATTTTTTTTACTTTTTTGCAGAGAAAAAAGTATTTTTATAGTTTACGTATAGACATGTCTACAACCATTACATGGCCATAAAGACCATGTACATTGTTTTCGTGACCATTTATTTTTTTAATTTTTTTGCAGCGACAAGAATTTTATAAAAACATTGAGCAGGTACACACGATTTTCATTTTGCGCGTCAGTCGTGTGTTGATTGTTTCTTGGAATGGACGGAGAATACGGAATTATTGTGTTTTGTGTTAATTTATTTATTCAGAAATGGCACGTGGTTTTATGTGAATACAAACAAGTATATACGGCCGTAAGTTCGGCCAGGCCGAAGCTTATGTACCCTCCATCATGGATTGCGTAGAAACTTCTTCTAAACACTGCCATCCACAATCGAATTACTTAAGTTGCGGTAACGCTTGCCGATGGCAAGGTATCTTAAAACCTCCTAACACCATCTTCTAAATTGTATGTAAGTCCATACGTGGTATATATTAAATCAAAAAAGATCGATCCAATACGTATATAATTCAGTTTGATAAAGTAGACATAAAATTTTGACAAAATTTTCTACAGAAATAAAATTTTAACAAAATTTTCTATAGAAATAAAATTTTCACAAAATTTTCTATAGAAATAAAAATTTTGACAAAATATTCTATAGAAAGAAAATTTTGACAAAAATTTCTACAGAAATAAAATTTTAACAAAATTTTCTATAGAAATAAACTTTTGACAAAATTTTCTATAGAAATAAAATCTTGGTAGATTATTTGTGGCTCGAGTAGCAACCATGATTATGAACCGAATGAAATTTGAACAAAATTTTCTATAGAAATAAAATTTTGACAAAATTATCTATAGAAATAAAATTTTGACAAAATTTTCTATAGAAATAAAATTTTGACAATGATGAAAATTTTATTATGAACCGAATAAAATTTTACCAAAATTTTCTCTAGAAATAAAATTTTGACAAAATTTTCTATAGAAATAAAATTTTGACAAAATTTTCTATAGAAATAAAATTTTGACAAAATTTTCTATAGAAATAAAATTTTGGTAGATTATTTTTGGCTCTAGTGGCAACCATGATTATGAACCGATATGGACCAATTTTTGTGTGATTGGACCAATTTTGGTATGGTTGTTAGCGACCATATACTAACACCACGTTCCTAATTTGAACCGGATCGTATGAATTTTGCTCCTCCAAGAGGCTCCGGAGGTCAAATCTGGAGAACGTTTTATATGGGGGCTATATATAATTATGGACCGATATGGACCAATTCTGGCACGGTTGTTAAAGGTCATATACTAACACCATGTTCCAAATTACAACCGGCTTGGATGAAATTTGCTTCTCTTGGAGACTTCGCAAGCCAAATCTGGGGATCGGTTTATATGGGGGCTATATATAATTATGAACCGATGTGGACCAATTTTTGCATGGTTGTTAGAGACCATATACCAACATCATGTACCAAATTTCAGCCGGATCGGATGAAATTTTCTTCTCTTTGAGGCTCCGCAAGCCAAATCTGGGGATCGGTTTATATGGGGGCTATATATAATTATAGACCGATGTGGACCAATTTTTGCATGGTTCTTAGAGACCATATACCAACACCATGTACCAAATTTCAGCCGGATCGGATGAAATTTGCTTCTCTTTTAGGCTCCGCAAGCCAAATCTGGGGATCGGTTTATATGGGGGCTATATATAATTATGGACCGATGTGGACCAATTTGTTGTTAGAGACCATATACCAACACCATGTACCAAATTTCAGCAGGATCGGATGAAATTTGCTTCTCTTTGAGGCTCCGCAAGCCAAATCTGGGGATCGGTTTATATGGGGGCTATATATAATTATGGGCCAATTTTTGCATGGTTGTTAGAGACCATATACCAACACCATGTACCAAATTTCAGTCGGATCGGATGAAATATGCTTATTTTAGAGGCTCCACAAGCCAAATCTGAGGGTCCCTTTATATGGGGGCTATACGTAAAAGTGAACCGATATGGCCCATTTTCAATACCATCCGACCTACATCGATAACAACTACTTGTGCCAAGTTTCAAGTCGAGAGTTTGTTTCGTTCGGAAGTTAGCGTGATTTCAACAGACGGACGGACGGACGGACGGACGGACATGCTTAGATCGACTCAGAATTTCACCACGACCCAGAATATATATACTTTATGGGGTCTTAGAGCAATATTTCGATGTGTTACAAACGGAATGACAAAGTTAATATACCCCCATCCTATGATGGAGGGTATAAAAAGGAAAGTGTAATTGAAAATAATGTACCTGGGTTTTGTTCTGCATTTTTATATATGGTATAATTTATTTTTATTTGCAGTCACATGATGTCTGCGTTTGTACATTTGATGGGCACGAAGTAAATATGGAATGATTACTTATTGTTGAAATTGAACCAAACTAGAGTGTGTAAAAATATGTGATGTTTGCTTGCACGATATTATAAATACAAATAAACAATGAATTAGTTTATAAATAAATAAAAACAAATAAATAAAATTGATTTTGTGTTTTCTTTTCTCCACCATGGATTGCGTAGAAACTTCTACTGAAAACTGTCATCCACAATCGAATTACTTGGGTTGCGGTAACACTTGCCGATGGCAACTTCCTAACACCGTAATATATACCACATAGTCCATACACACAAAAAAATTTTTTCTGATTCAATCACGAAATTAATTGATCCAATTAATTTTTTAATTGAAATGTCTTCAATCACGAAAATGATAGTATCAATCACAGTTTTAATTGGGCATAGAAAAAATTCTTGATTAAAAAATTAATTGATTTCATTGCCATATTTCAATTAATTTTTTAATTGATTCAATTAAAAATTTAATTGATGTTGATTGCAAAACTCAATTAATTTATTAATTAAAAAAGGTAACTATTTTCAATTAAATTCTGAATTGGCTAAGAATTTTTATTTGGATTAACAATTGATTGTTTGAAAAAAAAAATTAATTAAAAATTTTAAAAAATGTTCATCATCATCATAAACTGACTTAGTCTTCCGAATTTGATTAAAAGTTAATTGTATCAATTAACTTTTTAATTAAAAATTTTAAAATTTTCAATCATTGACTTAATTAACTTAATGTTTCTATCTTGATTAAAAAGTTAATTGTACCAATTAATTTATTAATTGAAAAAAATTTCAAATTCAATTAACTTTTTAATTGGAAATATTTTGGTGATATTTTTTTCTGTGTACGTGGTATATATTAAACTAAAAAGGCCGATTAAATGCGTATATAATTAAGTTTAAAGTTTCTATAGAAATAAAATTTTGACAACATTTTCTATAGAAGTAAAATTTGGAAAAAATTTTCTATAGAAATAAAATGTGAAAAAAATTTTCTATAGGAATAAAATTTTGACAAAATTTTCTATAGAAATAAAATTTTGACAAAATTTTCTATAGAAATAAAATTTTTACAAAATTTTCTATATAAATAATATTTTTACAAAATTTTCTAAGAAATAAAATTTTGACAAAATTTTCTATAGAAATAACATTTTTACAAAATTTTCTATATAAATAATATTTTGACAAAATTTTCTATAGAAATAAAATTTTGACAAAATTTTCTATAGAAATAACATTTTGACAATGTTTTCCATAAAAATAAAATTTTGGTAGATTATTTTTGGCTCGAGTGGCAACCATGAATATGAACCGATATGGACCAAGTTTTGTATGATTGGGGATCGGCTATATATAACTATAGACCGATATGGACCAATTTTGGCATGGATAGTAGCGGCCTTATACTAACACCACGTTGCAAATTTCAACCGGATCGGATGAATTTTGCTCCTCCAAGAGGCTCCGGAGATCAAATCTGGGGAACGGTTTATATGGGGGCTATATATAATTATGGACCGATATGGACCAATTCTTGCGTGTTTGTATCATATTCTAACACCATGTTCCAAATTTCAACCGGATCGGATGAATTTTGCTCCTCTAAGAGGCTCCGGAGGACAAATCTGGGAATCGATTTATATGGGGGCTATGGACCGATATGGACCAATTTTTGCATGGTCATTAGAGAACATATACTAACACCATGTACCAAATTTCAGCCGGATCGAATGAAATTTGCTTCTCTTTGAAGCTCCGCAAGCCAAATCTGGGGATCGGTTTATATGGGGGCTATATATAATTATGGACTGATGTGGACGAATTTTTGCGTGGTTGTTAGAGACCATATACCAACACCATGTACCAAATTTCAGCCGGATCGAATGAAATATGCTTCTCTTAGAGGCTCCGCAAGCCAAATTTGGGGGTCCGTTTATATGGGGGCTATACGTAAAAGTGGACCGAAGTGGACCAATTTTTGCATGGTTGTTAGAGATTATATACTAACACCATGTACCAAATTTCAGCCGGATCGGATGAAATTTGCTTCTCTTAGAGGATTCGCAAGCCAAATTTGGGGGTCCGTTTATATGGGGGCTATACGTAAAAGTGGACAGATATGGCCCATTTGCAATACCATCCGACCTACATCAATAACAACTACTTGTGCCAAGTTTCAAGTCGATAGCTTGTTTCGTTCGGAAGTTAACGTGATTTCAACAGACGGACGGATGGACGGGCGGACGGACATGCTTAGATCGACTCAGAATTTCACCGCGACCCAGAATATATATACTTTATGGGGTCTTAGAGCAATATTTCGATGTGTTACAAACGGAATGACAAAGTTATTATACCCCCCATCCTATGGTGGAGGGTATAAGAAAGGTACTTATAAATCCAGAATCTGATCTTATCTTCATAGGTAAAATCTTTAAATTTATCTTCGGGAATCGTACTGGTTGAACTGATCTGCTAGGGAAAATATCTATCATCAAACCTTCCAGAAATTTTCAATGGAAACTAAAACGAAAATTTCAGCCGGATCCGATTAAATTTTGGTTCTCTTAGAGGCTCCGCAAGCCAAATCGGGGGATCGGTTTATATGGGGGCTATATGTAGTTATGGACCGATATGGACCAATTTTTGCATGGTTGGTAGAGACCATATACTAACACCATGAAGCAAATTTCATCCGATCCGGATTCGCAAGCCAAATTTGGTGGTCCGTTTATATGGGGGCTATACGTAAAAGTGGACCGATATGGCCCATTTGCAATACCATCCGACCTACATCAATAACAACTACTTGTGCCAAGTTTCAAGTCGATAGCTTGTTTCGTTCGGAAGTTAGCGTGATTTCAACAGACGGGCGGACGGACATGCTTAGATCGACTCAGAATTTCACCGCGACCCAGAATATATATACTTTATGGGGTCTTAGAGCAATATTTCGATGTGTTTCAAACGGAATGACATAGTTATTATACCCCCCATCCTATGGTGGAGGGTATAAGAAAGGTACTTATAAATCCAGAATCTGATCTAATCTTCATAGGTAAAATCTTTAAATTTATCTTCGGGAATCGTACTGGTTGAACTGATCTGCTAGGGAAAATATCTATCATCAAACCCCCCAGAAATTTTCAAAGGAAACTAGAATATTTCATTCATGGTTTTGGGTATTTAAGATTCGGCCCGACCGAACTTAGTGCTGTATATATTTGTTAAATGATAATTTGATAGGAGCTATTTTTGTGGCGACCATGTAACATTTTGTTTGAACTAAAAGAAAATGGTCACGATTTAAAATGTTATGATCTTCATGAAAAATCTTTTTTGTCGGCGAAAAAGGACGCCATTTGAGAAAAGAAAACACAAAAGTAACTTCATTAATTTATATTTAGTTATTTATTAAATAATTCTTTGTCGTGCAAGTAAACATCACATATTGTCCAACACTCTATTTTGGTTAAATTTTGGTCAAATGTATAAAAGCATACATCATGTAACTGCAAATAAAAATAAATGATACATTATAGGAAGATATAGATCAAAAACGAACAAAAACAAGTGTATACGGCCGTAAGTTCGGCCAGGCCTTATGTACCCTCCACCATGGATTGCGTAGAAACTCCTACTGAAGACTGTCATCCACAATCGAATTACTTGGGTTGCGGTAATACTTGCCGTTGGCAAGGTATCTTAAAACTTCCTAACACCGTCTTCTAAATTACAAGGTAGTCCATACGTAGTATATATTAAACTAAAAAAAGCCGATTAAATACGTATATAATTAAGTTTAAAGTTTCTATAGAAATAAAAATTTTGACAAAATAAACTTTTGACAACATTTTCTATGGAAGTAAAATTTGGAAAAAATTTTCTATAGAAATAAAATTTTTACAAAATTTTCTATAGAAATAAAATTTTGACAAAATTTTCTATAGAAATAACATTTTGACAATGTTTTCCATAAAAATAAGATTTTGGTAGATTATTTTTGGCTCGAGTGGCAACCATGAATATGAACCGATATGGACCAATTTTTGTGTGATTGTGGATCGGCTATATATAACTATAGACCGATATGGACCAATTTTTGCATGGATGTTAGAGACCATATACAAACACCATGTACCAAATTTCAGCCGGATCGGATGAAATTTGCTTCTCTTAGAGCGATCGCAAGCCAAATTTGGGGGTCCGTTTATATGGGGCTATACGTAAAAGTGGGCCGATATGGACCATGTTTGGGTATTGCCCACACATTTATATTTTTGATTTCTTCTAACATATAATATGTTTGAAAGCATATTGGCCTAAGCAATATAATGTTTGAGCAGTCCAAGTCCCAAACATTTTGTATTTTTCCATCCAAATTCAATAATGTTGTCTTCCTAAAATCTATATGTTTTTGGATATTGCCGAGACATTATTTTTGGATATTGGCGAAACATTATTATGATTGTTTTATGTCAACATATAATATGTTTGGAAGCATTTTGAGCCCAAAAATATTATATGCTTAGAATGCTGCTTAGATATGCTTTCTCCCAAAGAAGTTTGTGCTCAAAAAAATTTTCTTGCCTAATTGTAAATATATTCCCTCACATCTTTCTCACTTCCACGAGGTAAGCAAACACACTGTCCACTGGGCTACGTAGCTGTTATTGTCATCGATAGACAATTATCGTTATAAGATATATTTATATAGCATAGCTTGCGGCGCCCACGAAACGATGCAAACATAACATTGTTTAACAGAAACATACATGTCCGCCTTGCATGTTGAGGGTCGTGGGTTCAATCCCTGCTCCGACCGAACATCAGTTTTTTTTACTTATATTTTTACATATATACCAAAAATTCCGAAAAGATGTTCGACATTACATATTACTATATTAAATTTGTAAATGAAACTTCGAAATGTGGGTTATTAAAGATTTACAGTCAGAAAAGAACAGTGCTTGATATAAACGAAATTGACTGAGTTTTTGGAACAAATATTGTTTTTTTATTGCAAAAATAAAAATTTTGTAACAAAAAAACATTTTTGGTATAAAAGTTTGAAATTTTCGATGAAATCCAAAAACTCTTACAAAAGAAGAACGTGAAATCAAGTATATATATATATATATACAAATATTTTTCCATCGAATCCTAGAGTTAACAATAACCATTCAAAAGCACATTATATTTAAATTCTTAACAATAGTTTTACAATCAATTTATAAATTTTTAAGGAGTGAACAATTTTTTGCTACACACCATTTTAATTGCAGTCAAAATTTATCTTTATTATACCCTCCACCATAGGATGGGGGGTATATTAACTTTGTCATTTCGTTTGTAACACATCGAAATATTGATCGGACCACTTTTACGTATAGCCCCCATATAAACCGATGCTCAGATTTGGCTTGCGGAGCCTCTTGGAGGAGCACAAATCAACCGATCTGGTTGAAGTTTAGTACATGTTGTTAGTATATGGTCTCTCACAACCATGCAAAAATTGGTTCATATCGGTCCATAATTACATATATATAGCCCCCATATAAACCGATCCCCAGATTTGGCTTGCGGAGCCCCTAAGAGAAGCAAATTTCATCCGATTCGGTTGAAATTTGGTACGTGGTGTTAGTATATGGTATCTGACAACCATGCAGCAATTGATCCATATCGGTCCATTATTATATGTAGCCCCCATATAAACCGATCCCCAGATTTGACCTCCGGAGCGCCTTGGAAGAGCAAAATTCACCCGATCCGGTTAGTATATGGTCTCTAACAACCATGCAAAAATTGGTCCATACCGGTCTTAAACCCATCCCCAGATTTGACCACCGGAGCTATTGGAGGAGCAAAATTCATCCCGGTTGAAATTTGGTGCATTGCACTAGTATATGAACGCTAACAACCATGCCAAAATTGGTCCATATCGGTCTATAGTTATATATAGCCGATCCCCAAAAATAATCTACCAAAATTTTATTTCTACAGAAAATTTTGTCAAAATTTTTTTACTATAGAAAATTTTGTCAAAATTTTATTTTTATAGAAAATTTTGTCAAGATTTTATTTCTATTGAAAATTTTGTCAAAATTTTATTTCTATAGAAAATTTTGTCAAAATTTTATTTCTATAGAAAATTTTGTCAAAATTTTATTTCTATAGAAAATTTTATCAATATTTTATTTTTATAGAAAATTTTGTCAAAATTTTATTTGTATAGAAAATTTTGTCAAACTGAATTATATACGTATTTATTCGGCCTTTTTTTGCTTAATATATACCCCGTATGGGCTAATTTACAATTGAGAAGACGGTGTTAAGAAGTTTTAACATACCTCGCCACCGGCAAGTGTTACCGCAATCCAAGTAATTCGATTGTGGATAACAGTCTTTAGTACAAGTTTCTATGCAATCCATGGTGGAGGGCAGGGATCCGGAGCGGAGCGGAGCGGAGCAAGCCCTTTTTTGCCGGAGCGGGAGCGGCATTTCTAAAATCCGGAGCGGAGCGGGAGCGGAGCGGGAGCGGAGCGGGAGCGGAGCGGTTTCCAAATGAAAAACCGCTCCGCTCCGAATAAAATATTACTTGAATGAAATGTGTAACTTTGAAATTACACTGTGTAGGTAATTTCAAATTTAGCTAGTACTTAGCGTAGTGTGAGTAAACGTTTAAAATGTACGATATGTATTTTTGTACGTACGTACATTGGGGAAAACACAACGTGTTTTTTTAGTAATTGTTTTCAAAAACGGCAAATGTCAAAACATATCTCTAGTATGTGTTGTAAAAGTAACAACAGTACTTTCGATCAATTTCATCCCGTATTACTACAAAGATGTTTGTAATGAGCGTCAAATAAATGCAATTAAACGATCTTATTTATATTTAATTTTTTAGTTTTCTACACTGAAAAAAATATTGTCGTGAAGTCAAAGATTCCATGTCCTTAGAATAAGAATGCAAATTTTGCTTAACATGGAAGACACATTTCTCTAAAATAAAGTTTTTTTTCTTGTCCAAAAGGCAATAAACTTTTGAATGAAGTTGTAATGTCCTTATAATTAAGTGATTTTACTTAAAAATGTGTATCATAACATGAAAGATAAAATTTTTGAGGTAAGGTCAACGTGACTTTAATAATTAAGAAAAATTCTTTAAAATTAATAAAATTGTCTTTAAATTTGTTTCCTTTTTGCATCTTGCCTACAAAGCAAAAAATCGTTAAAAAATAAGACATGTTTTTCAACACTTTATTTCAAAGACGCTTTTTACTTGAAACATAGCATAATTTCTACTGGAAGTCGAGTCTTAATATGGAAAAAAAAAATAACTCGTTAACTCGTTTTTAAAGGATTTTGATAACAACTGACGAAAAAAATCTAAAAAAATTAAAAATTAACATTTGCTTCCTAGAAGCAATTACATAACCCCCACATTTAAAAGAGAATTACGTCTTTAAAGTATCCTTAATTGTATTCTCCGCTTCTTTGGCTCGGAATTAATACCCAAACTGTTAAAGTAAAGACAAAATCTTTGGAACCGGGCATGCCTTTTTTCAGAGTAAGGACATTCATATTTACTTTACTATTGTACTGTATCCTAGCATTCTCTTATTTCTGATATTAGTTCTCGAAAATTTAATTAAAATTATGGATAGTTTCAATTTTGGTTGAAAAATGTGCGCATATAGATTTATTATACAATAAAGGGGAAAAGGCGAAATTAGGTAACACTAGATCTGAGTAAGAATATTCGTAGGTATACCACGGACTGATGTCGATGGAGGTTGTTGCAAACATAAACACACACACATTACAAATATAACAAAACCTCTTCTCTACGTCTGTTGCAAAACAAAAAAAAAACTTTCGGAGAGTAGTTACTTCTACTCTGTGTATAGACTTTCAATTCCAATCAGCGTTGCCGTTTTGGTCCGATCGGACCAAAATTGGTCCAAAAGATTTCTAATTTTTAAATTTGGTCCGATGGTCAGACCAAACAGAATTTGGTCCATTTTGGTCCATTTTCATAAATTTGGTTTCTATCACATATTAAATAGTAGATGGCGCACCGCAAAGAATATTGTCGGGAGGCCAAATATTTCACATGCTTAAAATACGAATACGAATTTTGCTTAGAATAGAAGACGTATTTCTCTGAAAAAAAGTTTTTCCTTGTCTAAGTGATTCGACATAAAAATGTGTATCCTAACATGAATGCAAATTTCGTTTTAATGAAGTCAAAATGGATTTAATATTTCTTAAAAAATCTTCAAAATTAATAAAATATTTCAACACATTGTTTTAAAGTCATTATACCCTAAACCACATAGTGGTTAGGGTATAATAAGTTTGATCTGCCAAAAAATGTGCCTACAAGAAATATTGATTTTAGACCCCATAGGTTAGGTTAGGTTATGTGGCAGCCCGATGTATCAGGCTCACTTAGACTATTCAGTCCATTGTGATACCGCAGTGGTGAACTTCTCTCTTATCACTGAGTGCTGCCCGATTCCATGTTAAGCTCAATGAGACCCCATAAAATTATACCGATCGACTCAGAATCACCTCCTGAGTCGATCTAGCGCTTGGTGTCCGTCCGTCCATCCGCCCGTCTGTCCACGTATTTCTTGTTCACAGGATTTCGGTCGCAGTTATTAACCGATTTTGATGAAATTTGGTACAGGGAGTTTTTTTGGGCACAAGGACGAACGTTATTGAATTTGGAAGAAATCGGATCAAATTTAGATATAGCTCCCATATATATGTATTGCCCGATTTCGACAAATGGGGTCACGTTGCACTTTTTTTACTAGCCGATCGTCGTCAAATTTAGCACAAAATAATCTTCTGTATCACCTCAGATTTAGATATAGGTCCCATATATATGTATCGCTCGATTTTGTCAAATTAGGTCATAAAAGCCTTATTTATCAACTGATCTTACTCAAAGTTGGCGAAATGTAATCTTCTATAGCACTAACTATATGTGCAAAAAATCATCGAAATCGGTTCAAATTTAGCTATAGCTCCCATATATGTACCGCCCGATTTTTCTAAATAAAATAAAACTCAATTGAACAAATAATACAATGTTTGTACTACACTGGTAGAAAAACGTTTCGTACTATTAACGAACGGGCGTCGTTGATTATTTTTCGTTAATATTACGAAATGTTTCGTTATAAGAACGAAAGTGATCGTTAATACAACGAAATCAATCGTTAAAAGACAATTTTGTGTTTTGGTTTTTCGTTATATTAATGAAACACGTTTCGTTAATATTACGAATATTAACTTTGTAATTTTTTCAAGAATTAGAATAAACATTTTTCCAAGATGGAATTATTATAATCATTTCCACATAGAGAGTAACTTTTGGAAACTTTTAGCCTTTAAAATAGTCGTTTTATATACTCCGAAACTGGAATTGAAAATTTCATTTGTAAAACGAAAGCGATCGTTAATATAATGATATGGATCGTTAAAAAATAAATTTTAAATTGTCATATTTCGTCATATTAATGAAATATGTTCATTAATAGTACGAATGGGAGTTTGAGTATTTCTGCCTCTCTATCTAAACCGTCTCTCCATACTCTCTCTCTAATACGTCTGTAGCGTCTATGTAATTTGTACATACCCATGTAAGCATGGCAATAAGCACATGTTTGCGTGTGCGTCTTGAAAAACAAACGGTAAAAAGTTCAACAGAAAACTTGTCTGATGGGCAAACCTTAACAACATTTACGTTCTTTTCGCTGAAGAGTGCACAGGCTCATTACAGTTTCGTTGTGAATAATAAACATAGATGGTGGGTGAGTTAAATTGGTGTTTTTTGTATATTCGCAAGAAATTTAGTATAAATTTTTAATCTTTAGTGAAAATGCCCCGGGGGAAGTGAACTTTCAGATGAAGAAGGCGTAACAATTGCAAAAAAATTGGATAAATGGACACGGCGATACGATTATCATTTGGTCTAAGAAATACATAAAGGGCTTTTTTTCTTAAGTGAAAGTCACAATATATGATTATTAAATTACTTAATTTATCAATAAATATTATTTCCTAGTGTATATAAATCATATTTCAAAGATCTTAACAAAAAATAATACACTACCAATGACTACATTCATATGCAATAATTGGTAGGGTTTCATTAATATAACGTTTGTGTTCATTTATACAACGTTCGCCTTTCATTCATACAATGAAAAAACTGGGTTCATACAATGAATTATTTTCGTTCATACAACGTATAAGCTGCATCCATACAATGAATACATTTTATTCATACAACGAATAATATTCGTTAATACAACGAAAAGGCTACGTAATAGCAACGTAATTATTCGTTAATACTACGAAATGTATTCCATAAATGGTTTCGTAAATATAACGTAAAATTACGTTGTTCTAACGAAATGCTACGTTGGCTGACTTTTAATGAAGAATTTCGTTAATACAACGTAGAAATTCATCGTATTAACGAAACTTTTTCTACCAGTGTATAATTTTCTCGAAGAGGAGCGGAGCGTGGAGCGGAGCGGAGCGATTTTTTTTCTCGGAGCGGTTTTTTTTTCTCCGGAGCGGGAGCGGAGCGGAGCGAAAAAAATGGACCGCTCCGGATCCCTGGTGGAGGGTACATAAGATTCGGCCTGGCCGAACTTACGGCCGTATATACTTGTTCATTTTGCTGTACCAACTCTAAAAAGAGAATAGTGCCTTTTCGTTATTTTTTATGAAAATCCCTTTATAACTTTTATATTTTACACTGTTTTTTTATACCCTCCACCATAGGATGGGGGTATATTAACTTTGTCATTCCGTTTGTAACACATCGAAATATTGCTCTAAGACCCCATAAAGTATATATATTCTGGGTCGTGGTGAAATTCTGAGTCGATCTAAGCATGTCCGTCCGTCTGTCCGGCTGTCCGTCCGTCTGTGGAAATCACGCTAACTTCCGAACGAAACTAGCTATCGACTTGAAACTTGGCACAAGTAGTTGTTATTGATGTAGGTCGGATGGTATTGAAAATGGGCCATATCGGCCCACGTTTACGTATAGCCCCCATATAAACCGATCCCCAAATTTGGCTTGCGGAGCCTTCCGGAGCAGCAAAATTCATCCGATCCGGTTGAAATTTGGTACGTGGTCTAAGTATACGGTCTCTAACAACCATGCAAAAATTGGTCCATATCGGTCCATAATTATATATAGCCCCCATATAAACCGATCCCCAGATTTGACCTCCGGAGCCTCTTGGAGGGGCAAAATTCATCCGATCCGGTTAAAATGTGGTACCTGATGTTAGTATACGGTCTCTAACAACCATGCAAAAATTGGTCCATATCGGTCCATAAATATATATAGCTCCCATATAAACCGATCCCCAGATTTGACCTCCGGAGCCTCTTGGAGGGGCAAAATTCATCCGATCCGTTTGAAATTGGGTACCTGATGTTAGTATACGGTCTCTAACAAGCACGCAAAAATTGGTCCATATCGGTCCATAATTATATATAGCTCCCATATAAACCAATCCCCAGATTTGAACTCTGGAGCCTCTTGGATGAGCAAAATTCATCCGATCCAATTGAAATTTAGTACGTGGTGTTAGTATATGGTCTCTAACAACCATGCAAAAATTGGTCCATATCGGTCCATAATTATATATAGCTCCCATATAAACCGATCCCCAGATTTGACCTCCGGAGCCTCTTGGAGGAGCAAAAGTCATCCGATGCGGTTGAAATTTGGTACATTTCGTTAGTATATGGCCTCTAACAGCCATGTAAAAATTGTCAAATTTTATTACTATAGAAAGTTTTGTCAAAATTTCATTTCTATAGAAAGTTTTGTAAAAAGTTTATTTCTATAGCAATGTTTGTCAACATTTTATTTCCATAGAAAATTTTGTCAAAATTTTATTTCCATAGAAAATTTTGTCAAAATTTTATTTCTATAGAAAATTTTGTAAAAAATTTATTTCTGTAGAAAATTTTGTCAACATTTTAGTTCTATAGACAATTTTGTCAACATTTTATTTCTATAGAACATTTTGTCAACATTTTATTTCTATGGAAAATTTTGTCAACATTTTATTTCTATAGAAAATTTTGTCAAAATTTTATTGCTATAGGTTAGGTTAGGTTAGGTTAAAGTGGCAGCCCGATTAAGATTCAGGCTCACTTAGACTATTCAGTCCATTGTGATACCACATTAACTAAAAGTACCTATTACATATGGGCACTTCTAGTTTTAACCGCTGAACCTTCTTGATTATTTTTCTTTGTTGAACCAACCAGATTGTTCCAAAAACAGTAGCAGACTGCTTAAGTTAACGTTTTCCAGATCCGCCAGTAATCTGAAGCTATATGCTCCTAAAAGTTGCTTGCGCTTTACACAAAATGCAGGACACTCACACAAGAGGTGTTTAATTGATTCTTTTTCCTCCGCATCATGACAGCTCATACAATAGTCATTATACTTCGCGCCAATAGTTTTTGCAAAATCGCCTATCAGGCAGCGACCCGTTATAGCAGATATCAGGAGTGATATCTGACGTCTCGAGAACATTAGCATATCTAGTGTGCGGTTTAAGTTGAAATGGGGCCATATTTGCTTGGTGTCGTTACAACCCTTGCAATTCTCCCATCGAACATTTGCCATCATAACAGCCTTCTCACGCAGCATGAGCTTGCAGGTAGCTAGGGGCATACCAACAAATTCTAGTTCCCCTGGAATATGTAAGGTAGTCCCTAGCCTTGCCAACTCATCCGCTTCGCAGTTCCCCGGTATGTTCCTATGGCCAGGCACCCATATTAGGTGAATATTGTACTGCTCAGCCATCTCATTGAGAGATTTGCGGCAGTCGATGGCCGTTTTCGAGTTGAGGAACACAGAGTCCAAGGATTTTATTGCAGGTTGACTGTCTGAGTATATATTAATGCCCACATTTTTTGGAACATTACTTCTCAGCCAATTCGCCACCTCTCTTATTGCTAATATTTCAGCCTGAAAAACACTACAGTGATTAGGTAATCTTTTCGCTATTCGAAGTTCCAGATCATTAGAATATACTCCGAACCCCACTTGTCCATCCAATTTGGAGCCATCAGTGTAGAAATCTATATATTCTTTATTCCCCGGGGTCTGTGTGCACCACGCCTCACTGTTGGGGATTAGAGTCTCAAACTTTTTGTCGAAAAGTGGACTCGCCAAAGTGTAATCCACTACGTTAGGCACATCTGGCATTGTTTTGAGGACAGAACTGTGACCGTAACCTTTTTCCGACCACAGCGATAGTTCGCGCAACCGCACAGCCGTTGTTGCAGCTGACTGTTTGGCCAAAATGTCTAAAGGCAATAGATGCAGCACGACATTAAGGGAATTTGTTCCTGTCTTGCTGAATGCGCCTGAAATACACAAACACGCCATACGCTGAACTTTATCTAAACAAGTCGGTTTCTGAAGTGCCGGCCACCAGACTACAACACCATATAGCATTATAGGTCTAACCACTGCCGTGTATAGCCAATGCACAATTTTTGGTTTCAGTCCCCACTTTTTTCCTATTGCCTTTTTGCACGAGTACAAAGCTACAGTTGCCTTTCTCGCCCTTTCTTCAATATTAAGCTTAAAGTTCAGCTTCCTGTCCAAAATAACGCCAAGGTATTTTGCACATTCACCAAAGGGAATTTCAATACCCCCTAAGGAAATAGGCCTAACCGTGGGAGTTTTGCGATCGTTGCAGTACATGACTAATTCTGTCTTTGCAGGATTTACCCCAAGACCATTGTCTTTCGCCCATTTCTCAGTCATCCGGAGGGCCCTCTGAATAATATCTCTGATTGTGGATGGGAATTTTCCCCTGACTGCCAGAGCCACATCATCTGCGTATGCCACCACTTTTATCCTTTCTTTTTCTAGAGTAACCAGAAGGCTATTTATAGCAACATTCCAAAGAAGAGGTGATAGGACTCCTCCTTGGGGAGTGCCTCTGTTCACATACCTTTGTATGTTTGCTTGTCCTAGTGTGGCTGAAATACGTCTCTTCATTAGCAGTTCGTCTAACAGCCTGAGTATACATGGATCAACATTCAGAGTTATCAGTCCATTTAATATCGAGCTCGGATGGACATTATTGAACGCCCCTTCGATGTCTAGAAACGCCACGATTGTGTATTCTTTGACAGATAGTGAGCTTTCAATAAAGCTGACTAGTTCATGTAGTGCGGTCTCAGTAGACCTGCCCTTCGAGTATGCATGCTGTCGTTTCGAGAACAAACTTGAATCGATGCTAGTTCTAAGATAAATATCTATCATCCTCTCCAGAGTCTTAAGTAGGAATGAGGATAAGCTGATTGGTCGGAAATCCTTCGCCCTCGAGTGAGAGGCTTTTCCCGCTTTAGGTATGAAAACGACTTTTGTTTCCCTCCACTTTCCTGGGATATATGATAAGTTGATACATCCTTTATATATCACCGACAACCAGGGGATAATTTTGTCAGTTACAGCTTGTAACTCCGCCGGAGTAATTCCATCAGGTCCAGGGGATTTGAATGGTCCAAAGCTATTTAGCGCCCATCTTATTCTAGTTTCCGATACAATTTCCTCGACAGGAAACGACCGCTGAGCAACTGTGGCACCGCCAGTACATGGTTCAACCGTCTGATTTCCAGGAAAATGTGTGTCCAATAGTACCTCCAGCGTCTCCTTACTGGACGTTGTCCAATTGCCCTCCGATGTTTTAATGAAACCTGGAGCGGAGTTGGTGGATGCTAGAACCTTCCGTAGTCTGGAAGCCTCGGACGTATTCTCAATACTGCTGCAGTAAGCATTCCAAGAGTTATGCTGAGCCTTTCTCAGTTCTCGCTTGTATCCTCTCAGATTCTTCTTGTAAGCGTCCCAGTCCTCAGGGGCTCTGGTGGACTTTGCCTTGTTAAAGAGCTTCCTGCAGGATTTCCTCATATTACTTAATTCCGTAGACCACCATGGTGGTCGATGTTTCCCCCTTGGCTTTCCTCTAGGGCATGCAGCTTTCAGTGAGATGTTGAAGGCCTTAGTAATCCGCTCCACTGCGTGTTCGATATCTTGCACATTTCTCATATTTGTCTCTGTTATTTCCGGTATCATCATATTGAACGATTCCCTATACCTATTCCAGTCAGCTTTCCTAACATTTGGCGGAAATATGATCTTGGTGATATGAACATCAAATTTGAAACTGATGTAGCGATGATCTGAGAAGCTGTGTTCACTTAAAACCTGCCACTCAGATATCATTTCATTTAGTTCTTGCGAGGCCAAGGTGATGTCCAAAACCTCTTGCCTGTTTTTAGTGACAAAGGTTGGGACATCTCCCTTGTTGCAAACTACCAGATTAGTACGCAAAATAAACTCTATTAGCGACTCTCCCCTTGCATTAGTATCACTACTTCCCCATATACTATGATGTGCATTCGCATCGCATCCCATAATGAGTTTCGCCTTTGTTTTCAGTGACTCCTCCACTAAGGTCTTAACGGCATATGGAGGCATAACCCTGTCATGTCCCATGTAGACCGAAGATACCCAATATTTGCATTTGGCTATTTCTAAACTTGCAACGACAGTGTCTGTATTGCACATTGAGGGAAGCAGAAACAAATTGAGCTCGTTTTTAGCAATTATACAGGCTCGATTTACATCATTACCAGTATACTGCAATAGTTTGAACCCCGGAGTACTTAATTCACATATTTTGTTTTTGTAAACATATGGTTCTTGAATAAGAACTATATCTATGTCCCCTTTCATCAGGAGAACTTTTAAGGCAGCACATGCAGCCTTACAATGATGAAGATTTATCTGGAGGATCCGTAGGACCATCGAGATTTTCAACAACCGTCACATCAGCCGCTTCGATCGAGTCATCAAGAATGTCCTCTTCAGAGATATCGGTGACTCTCGCAATAACCATAGGTTCGACTTTGGTGAGTTCTGAGGCAATAGAAGCCTCCTCACGCATACGGTATCTATCCATGTCTTCAACTTTGGTATCTCCCTCGACTTCGCAAGAGGATCCGCTTACTTCTGATTCAGACAGAGGCTTGTCCATTTCTGAATCCTTTAGCTGATCGTTTTTATACACCTTCATTTGGATATAATGAAAGCCATAACATACACGGCCCTGGGACTTTGCCAGATGTGGCAAAGACTGAGTGTTCAATATAAACACTGCATGCCGTCTTGGTCCATCCACTTCATCCAAACGGCCAACCTTCCAATCAGCTGTTGGAAGATCTGGATTGCATCGTTTCAGTCTATTTAAAATAGATTCAGGGTCAGAAGGGTTTGCAGGTATCCAGGCATGTGCTCTAGGTCTAGCCGGTATGTCTTTCTTCTCGGCTAACTCTAGAGCAGCTCCTTCCCAAACTTCACCAATTAGTATCAGAGCAGCTTTAAAACATTCTATAGACCTCTGGTCCTCAAATGCGACTAGCTTAAATCGTCCTTGATACCAACCAGCCTCTTGGTGTCGAGGATCTGGGCCGGGAAACTTTTCCAGTACCTGTGAGTAGACGACAGATAGAGCATTCTCAATTTCCCCCCATTTTTGCTTTGGAACCATACCGTCCAATGCTCCTTTATTAATGATAGCCATCACAAGGCTATCTTTAGCAACTGAGGCAAACGATCTTTGATCCCTTTTGGAGGATGGCAGCTCATCCGGCGATCGTTCCCTTTTTCCAGTCTCAAGAATTCCTTGAGCCCATTTTAAGGAATCGCTTTGTTTAGCCGACATCGTGCTTGGGTCGACTGATCCTAACTTCTTTAGGATAAACAAAGCATTTCTGCGTTCCTTGAATCTCTTTCGTGAGGGATTACCTCCTTTTGATGTCGTTACCTTAGAAAAAGTTCGACTTGTCAGTGTGTCGCCACCTGTCGACCCGTCTACAGGTCGACTAATTGGGCCTAACTCTTGGTCATTGCCCAGATTTATAACTCCAGTCGATACCCGTCCACTGGGCCCTGAAGTTAGCAACCCAGTGGATGACTTGGAATTTCGCTGCATGGTGGCTTAATATCCCACCACACTTGAAATTCGTAGTAGGTACCTATTACTATGAGTTTATCCGCTATTGAAAAAAACACGTCCGTTCCGTTCGACGGTTGAATAGGAATGCTATATTGCTATAGAAAATTTTGTCAACATTTTACTTCCATAGAAAATTTTGTCAACATTGTATTTCTATAGAAAATTTTGTCAAGTTTTTATTTCTATAGAAAATTTTGTCAAAATTTTATTTCTATAGAAAATTTTGTCAAACTGAATTATATACGTATTTAATCGGCCTTTTTATACCCTCCACCATAGGATGGGGGTATATTAACTTTGTCATTCCGTTTGTAACACATCGAAATATTGCTCTAAGACCCCATAAAGTATATATATTCTGGGTCGTGGTGAAATTCTGAGTCGATCTAAGCATGTCCGTCCGTCCGTCTGTCCGTCTGTCCGGCTATCCGTCCGTCTGTGGAAATCACGCTAACTTCCGAACGAAACTAGCTATCGACTTGAAACTTGGCACAAGTAGTTGTTATTGATGTAGGTCGGATGGTATTGAAAATGGGCCATATCGGCCCACGTTTACGTATAGCCCCCATATAAACCGATCCCCAAATTTGGCTTGCGGAGCCTTCCGGAGCAGCAAAATTCATCCGATCTGGTTGAAATTTGGTACCTGATGTTAGTATACGGTCTCTAACAACCATGCAAAAATTGGTCCATATCGGTCCATAATTATATATAGCCCCCATATAAACCGATCCCCAGATTTGACCTCCGGAGCCTCTTGGAGGGGCAAAATTCATCCCATCCGGTTAAAATTTGGTACCTGATGTTAGTATACGGTCTCTAACAACCATGCAAAAATTGGTCCATATTGGTCCATAAATATATATAGCTCCCATATAAACCGATTCCCAGATTTGACCTCCGGAGCCTCTTGGAGGAGCAAACTTCATCCTACCCGATTGAAATTTGGTACGTGGTATTAGTATATGGTCTCTAACAACCATGCAAAAACTGGTCCATATCGGTCCATAATTATATATAGCTCCCATATAAACCGATCCCCAGATTTGACCTCCGGAGCCTCTTGGAGGGGCAAAATTCATCCGATCCGTTTGAAATTGGGTACCTGATGTTAGTATATGGTCTCTAACAACCATGCAAAAACTGGTCCATATCGGTCCATAATTATATATAGCTCCCATATAAACCGATCCCCAGATTTGACCTCCGGAGCCTCTTGGAGGAGCAAAAGTCATCCGATGCGGTTGAAATTTGGTACATTTCGTTAGTATATGGCCTCTAACAGCCATGTAAAAATTGTCAAATTTTATTACTATAGAAAGTTTTGTCAAAATTTCATTTCTATAGAAAGTTTTGTAAAAAGTTTATTTCTATACCAATGTTTGTCAACATTTTATTTCCATAGAAAATTTTGTCAAAATTTTATTTCTATAGAAAATTTTGTAAAAAATTTATTTCTGTAGAAAATTTTGTCAACATTTTAGTTCTATAGACAATTTTGTCAACATTTTATTTCTATAGAACATTTTGTCAACATTTTATTTCTATAGAAAATTTTGTCAACATTTTATTTCTATAGAAAATTTTGTCAAAATTTTATTGCTATAGAAAATTTTGTCAACATTTTACTTCCATAGAAAATTTTGTCAACATTGTATTTCTATAGAAAATTTTGTCAAGTTTTTATTTTTATAGAAAATTTTGTCAAAATTTTATTTCTATAGAAAATTTTGTCAAACTGAATTATATACGTATTTAATCGGCCTTTTTTTGTTTAATATATACCCCTTATGGACTAACTTACAATTTAGAAGACAGTGTTAAAAAGTTTTACGATACCTTGCCATCGGCAAGTGTTATCGCAACCCAAGTAATTCGATTGTGGATGACAGCCTTTAGTAGAAGTTCCTACGCAATCTATGGTGGAGGGTACATAAGATTCGGCCTGGCCGAACTTACGGCCGTATATACTTGTTTTTGTATAATATATACCCCTTATGGACTAACTTACAATTTAGAAGACAGTGTTAAAAAGTTTTACGATACCTTGCCACCGGCAAGTGTTATCGCAACCCAAGTAATTCGATTGTGGATGACAGCCTTTAGTAGAAGTTCCTACACAATCCATGGTGGAGGGTACATAAGATTCGGCCTGGCCGAACTTACGGCCGTATATACTTGTTTTTCTCTGGAAAAAAGTAAAAAAATTGAATAGTCAGGTACATGATTTTCCTGACCATGTAATGGTCTCAAATTCTATCATTTAAAGGATAGAACATGTTTTAGACATTTGAGAACCTTTTAAATGCTTATTGCCAGCATAGATTTTTCTCGGCTTGAAAATTCCTTTCACAAAGACACAATACATGGTTTTCGCGACAATAACATGCTCTAGATGCGTCAACCATATCCAAACATGTTTTTATGTATGTGTGTATGTATGTATATGAGTCCTGCAGATAAATAACAGCACTTTAATTTTACTTGAGATCTTTCTTAACCTTTAACTGGGTACGTGGTGGTAAAATTTACCACCTCGCGCACTCGTTTACATGTATTTTAAATAAGACGTATGAAATAAAGTGCATGTTAATGATTGAAAGTACATATAATATTTCGAAATATTGTTTTATTTTCGTTAAATACAATGTGTACTAATCAACAAATGTAATAATGATACAAAAAACTATTTTTTTTTATAGAAAAAATATTAATATAAAAGAGGGGGTCAAATTTACCCTACGTCGCAAATTACGCAAAAACATTTCACCTCACCGGTTAAAGGTTACTCCATGGTGGTACTTTTTTACTTAAAAGTTGGTACTATGTTCGTGTTTCCCCCCAAAACACTAAATTAGAAGTGTAAGAAGACGATTATATTTTTATCAACCCTGCTCAAAGCATGGATGGAAACTTTTTAAAGCATTGATCGCGTAAAATTTTGTCTCCTTTTCAGCTCGAAAGCCGAACATAGTACCCACCTTAACTCAAAAAAAAGTTTACTTGGATCCAAAATTTTGACCTTCTTTTAAGGATTTTGGTATTGATTCCGTGCCAAAGATGCGGCTTTTTTAAAATAAATTTTTTAGCGACTAAATATAGGACCAATAAAATTAAAATTAGGTATCAGATCTTATTTATTAAATTTTCATTCTATTTTCGCGGTTTATTAATAAAGGTACTCACGTACAAACAAATTCCAGTTTAAAAATCCAAATTATAACAGATACTTCAAAGTAAAAAATGTTTTCTGATTTGCAAAGAAAACTTTAAACCAAAGACGCTACATCCTCAAAATAAGTCTTAGCCTATATTTGAAGCGTTTTTACCTTAAATCTAAAGTTTCAATATTTCAATTAATTTAAGGACAATTTCTTTAAATAAAAAATGTGTTTCTTTACTTTAAGGAAAATTAGCCTTAGTTCACAGACATGCGACTTTAACGAAGGGACGCAAATTTACAACATTTGTGTCCTAAATTTAATGAAAAAATTTTTTGAAGAAAAGATTATAAACTTTATATTAATTAAAATGTCATTATTTTAAAGGAATTTGTCCTTAATATTTTGTAAATTTCGCTTCCTAAAATTTAGGTTGCGTAATCTATAATATCACGTAAATATTTTTTTCAGTGCAGTTACTTTGTTCTATTAAAGTTAAATTTTAATATTTAATTTCACACATATTTGTAAAGAAATCAAAGAATAAATGATATTATTTATACAAATTTAAAGAAATGCCTCTGTTCATTCGTAGGACATTATTGCCATCTTGGGTATGGACGAACTATCTGAAGATGATAAACTAACTGTAGCTAGAGCAAGAAAGATTCAAAGGTTCTTATCTCAACCATTCCAAGTTGCCGAAGTGTTCACCGGGCATGAGGGCAAAATGGTACCATTGGCGAAAACTATTGAAGGTTTCAAGCGTCTATTGAATGGCGAAATGGATGATATACCCGAAGGGGCCTTCTATATGGTCGGAGATATCGATGAAGCGATAAAGAAAGCCAAAGATATGTTATCAAATATGTAATTTTTTTTTGTTTTTCATATAAATAGTCCTTGAATTATTTCATTATTTATCCATTTTTGTTCGAAGTGAACTCTATTTATAAATAATATATGTTATATAAATAAAAACGAGAATCATTTATATTGCAATACTCCACGGTTAATTAGTTTTAAGACCGGTACTAAAATGTACTTAATGTCGTATACATTCATATATAGGTCAACAAGACGGAAAACTACTACTGATTTTGGCATTGATTCCGAGCCAAAGAAGCGGAGATTTGATTCTCATTTAAATTTAAGTTTTTCAGAACTATTAAAATCAAGTTGACCTTAGATAAACAAAATTTTCTTTCATATAAAGATCACCATACGCAGAGAAGAAACATGATTGTCACGATCATATTAGAAGAGCAAAATGATATGTTAGGAGCTATTTTTACGGCAACCACGTAACATTTTCAACTGCAACCATGTTGGCTCAGCGAACATAGTTCTAAGAAAAATATAATTGTCCTCATATAAAATGTTATTATATTTATAAACAGAATTTTGGTTGAATTAAAAGACAACGATCACGCTCTAAAATGTTATGGTATTCGTCTAAAATGTTATGATCTTTATGCAAAACCTTTTTTCATCGGCGAGAAAAGGACGCCACACAGTGGCTCCAAATGGCTTTGTTTTTGGAAATAATTCCGCAACTTTTGAACGGATAAAGATATCAACATAATTTTTTCTTTGTGTGTGTTTTCCTATTAGTTGCAAGTTTGTGAGTCCCTTATGGGTACACGGGTTGTAGGCGTTGAAAGTTAGTCAAATTTTGTTTTAGCTGTCAAACCCGCAATTAGGAACCGATTTCGATGATTTTTTCTGCGAATATATTTTTTAATTTAGCGAGATATGGGCCCCCACAATTTATTTTTTTGCAAAATTTGAACAAAGTGGGGTCAGTATTTTGAACCTACAGGGCCCGATCCTTGTTTTCTTTTATTAACTGAAATCCGTACAAAATTCTACGAATTTAGAAAAAAATTCAAAATACTGTTCCCGCTTTGTTAAATTTTTGCAAATAAAAAAAAATAAATTGTGGGGCCCATATCTCGATTCATATTTGCGGATTTGACAGCTAAAACAAAATTTGATACCCCCGAGGTGACCAACTTTCAACGCCTTCAGGTGAGCCCATGGACCCACCAGGGGCTCACATACACCTCAGCTATCATACAAAGAAAACATTATGTTGATATCTTTATCCGTTCAAAAGTTGCAGAATTATTTCCAAAAAAATGTAACTTAGAACAACTGTGTGCCATTTAAGAGAAGAAACGCAAAAGTAACTTTATTTTTTTTTTAAATTTATTTATTAACTAATTCCTTGTTTATTTTTATACCCTCCACCATAGGATGGGGGTATATTAACTTTGTCATTCCGTTTGTAACACATCGAAATATTGCTCTAACGCCCCATAAAGTATATATATATTCTGGGTCGTGGTGAAATTCTGAGTCGATCTAAGCATGTCCGTCCGTCTGTCCGGCTGTCCGTCCGTCTGTGGAAATCACGCTAACTTCCGAACGAAACTAGCTATCGACTTGAAACTTGGCACAAGTAGTTGTTATTGATGTAGGTCGGATGGTATTGAAAATGGGCCATATCGGCCCACGTTTACGTATATCCCCCATATAAACCGATCCCCAAATTTGGCTTGCGGAGCCTTCCGGAGCAGCAAAATTCATCCGATCCGGTTGAAATTTGGTACCTGATGTTAGTATACGGTCTCTAACAACCATGCAAAAATTGGTCCATATCGGTTCATAATTATATATAGCTCCCATATAAACCGATCCCCAGATTTGACCTTTGGAGCCTCTTGGAGGGGCAAAATTCATCCGATCCGGTTGAAATTTGGTACCTGATGTTAGTATACGGTCTCTAACAACCATGCAAAAATTGGTCCATATCGGTTCATAATTATATATAGCTCCCATATAAACCGATCCCCAGATTTGACCTCCGGAGCCTTTTGGAGGGGCAAAATTCATCCGATCCGTTTGAAATTGGGTACCTGATGTTAGTATACGGTTTCTAACAAGCATGCAAAAATTGGTCCATATCGGTCCATAATTATATATAGCTCCCATATAAACCGATCCCCAGATTTGAACTCTGGAGCCTCTTGGATGAGCAAAATTCATCCGATCCAATTGAAATTTAGTACGTGGTGTTAGTATATGGTCTCTAACAACCATGCAAAAATTGGTCCATATCGGTCCATAATTATATATAGCTCACATATAAACCGATCCCCAGATTTGACCTCCGGAGCCTCTTGGAGGAGCAAAAGTCATCCGAAGCGGTTGAAATTTGGTACATTTCGTTAGTATATGGCTTCTAACAGCCATGTAAAAATTGTCAAATTTTTTGTAAAAAGTTTATTTCTATAGCAATGTTTGTCAACATTTTATTTCCATAGAAAATTTTGTCAAAATTTTATTTCTATGGAAAATTTTGTAAAAAATTTATTTCTGTAGAAAATTTTGTCAACATTTTATTTCTATAGACAATTTTGTCAACATTTTATTTCTATAGAACATTTTGTCAACATATAATTTCTATAGAAAATTTTGTCAACATATAATTTCTATAGAAAATTTTGTCAACATTTTATTTCTATAGAAAATTTTGTCAACATTTTACTTCCATAGAAAATTTTGTCAACATTTTATTTCTATAGAAAATTTTGTCAAGTTTTTATTTCTATAGAAAATTTTGTCAAAATTTTATTTCTATAGAAAATTTTGTCAAACTGAATTATATACGTATTTAAACGGCCTTTTTTTTTGTTTAATATATACCCCTTATGGACTAACTGACAATTTAGAAGACAGTGTTAAAAAGTTTTACGATACCTTGCCATCGGCAAGTGTTATCGCAACCCAAGTAATTCGATTGTGGATGGCAGCCTTTAGTAGAAGTTCCTACGCAATCCATGGTGGAGGGTACATAAGATTCGGCCTGGCCGAACTTACGGCCGTATATACTTGTTATTTATAAAGTCGTGCAAGCAAACATCACATATTTTTATACAGTCTATTTTGGTTCAATTTCAACAAAAAGTATTCCTTACTTACGTCGTGATCATCAAATGTACAAACGCAGACATCATGTAACTTCAAATAAAAATAAATGATACAATAAAAAATCCAGAGCAAAAACCAAACACATTTCTCAATTACTCTTCCCTTGTTTTATGTTCACATAAAACCACGTGCCAATTATGAAGGAATAAATTAACACAAAATGTAGTAATTCAGTATTCTAACGCGCAAAATGAAGAAATGTACATGGTCTTTATGACCACCAGAGCTCCGGAGGATTGTGATGCTTACAAGATGAAGCTGAGAGGGTATAAGCGAAAACTGAGAAGGGCTCAGCACAACTCTTGGAATGATTACTGTAGCAGTATTGAGAATACGTCCAAGGCTTCCAGACTACGGAAGGTACTAGCATCCACTAACTCCTCTCCAGGTTTCATTAAAACATCGGAAGGCAATTGGATAACGTCCAGTGAGGAGACATACATACATTTTCCTGGATTTCAGACGGTTGAACCATGTCATGGCGGTGCCACAGAGGCTCAGCGGTCATTTCCTATCGAAGAAATTGTATCAGAATCTAGAATAAAATGGGCTATAAATAGTTTTGGATTATTCAAATCCCCCTGATCTGAATGAATTACTCCGGCGGAGTTACAAGCAGTGACTGACAGAGTTGTCGGCGATATATAAAGGATGTATCAACCTAGCATATTTTTTTTTTTTATATTTTCATCTATGGATTAAACCCTAACAGTAATATATTACATTATATACATATGGTTTGTTAATATATCAAGTATTTAATAATTATGTTATCTTTTTCTTTATATTGTATTTCTCTTCTGACAAATCAAGATAATGATAAAATTTCTTGAATTCATTACAAAGACGGGGAAGTGGATCGTTGTTTTCAAAGTTCGTTCGAAAGTATTCAATGTGGAGCAGTTCAAAGTTGCGGGTAGGTCTAAACGGTACATTGAACGATATACTGTTAATAAGGAAATCAGATTTAAATCTTCCGTTAATTACATTAACCGTAAAACAGATATTCAGCATGGTACGTCTACTTTTCAGTGTAGGTAATTTGATAAGCGATAGTCTTTCTTTGTAAGACGGCAAGGTTTGAGGTGTCCAGTTATTCCGACGTAAACAAAACAGCAAAAATTGTTTCTGAACAGATGCAATACGATTGCAATGAATTTGGTACTGTGGGATCCAGGAAAGTGGAGGAAAACAAAACCTAAAGCCTAGTACTAATAAATATGTTATACTCCATATAAAAAAACGCGCGGAATAAATGCGAAATCTTTGTTTTAAGCATTTTCAGATACATATTTATACAACCCTGGATTTTTCACGCGAAAAAATAGGCAGGCATATTATTTCGCATAAATAAGTTAACATCCCTGGGTTTGAGACCCTATTTACGGAGATAGATGAAGATATTCGTTTATCGCAGAAACGAACTTAGTACTAAGCATAAAGCGGGAAAAGCCTCTCACTCAAGTGGGAAGGTTAGGTTAGGTTAGGTTATGTGGCAGCCCGATGTATCAGGCTCACTTAGACTATTCAGTCCATTGTGATACCACAGCGGTGAACTTCTCTCTTATCACTGAGTGCTGCCCGATTCCAAGTGGGAAGGATTTCCGACCAATCAGCTTATCCTCATTCTTTCTTACGACTCTGGAGAGGGTGATAAATTTTTATCTTAGAACTAGCATCGATTCAAGGTTTGCTCTCCAAACGACAACATGCTTACTCAAAGGGCAGGTCTACCGATACCGCATTACATGAACTAGTCAGCTTTATTGAAAGCTCACTATCTGTCAATGAATAAACAATTGTGGCTTTTCTAGACATCGAAGGGCCATTCAACAACGTCCATCCGAGCTCGATATTAAATGGATTGACAACTCTAAATGTTGATCAAGGAATACTTGGGCTTTTAGACGAACTTCTATCGAAGAGACGCAAACATACAAAAGTATGTGAACAGAGGCACACCCCAAGGAGGAGTGATATCACCTATTCTTTGGAATGTTGCTATAAACAAATTTCTGGTTTCCCTAGAAAATGAAAGGATAAAAGTGGTGGCATACGCAGATGATGTGGCTGTAGCAGTCAGGGAAAAATTGTCCTAACCGGCAGTTTCATTTTAAAAATCGTAAAAAATCGGCAACTTAAATAATATTAAAATAAAATATTTTTGGTTAAAAACAAACAAAAGTATTAATTTCATATAAAAAGTTTTTTTTTTTAGTTTTGTATAAAAATAACTTTACAATAACTATTTGCATATTCAAAAATTAAGTTTCTAAAACATTAATAAACGCGGCCAGTTTTTATGCCTTAAGGAAACGAAGTTGGCAACCCTCCGATAAAGACGTATCTTTTTGTCGTGTTCTAATTGCTCCGTAGTAAAAATCATTTTTATACGTTCAAAACAAACTGAATTGTACAGAACTTACAAAAAACAACAAAACAATTGCGCCTTGTGTCAAATTTTGTAAAATAAATATGCCTAAAGAAGCAAAAAGACGCAGCATAGTTAATAAAAAGTTGGTCTGTGTACGATGTACGAAAGTGATCAAAGAAGAAACAGACAATTACTTGCAATGTGATGACTGTGAGAAACATTTTCACTCTCAGTGTTCAGGCTTGAGCAAGAGAGAGTTTGAGAGACTCTGCGATGATGAGAGTGAAATCTATAAATGTCAGAAATGCAAAGGAGATGAAGGAGATATTAGAAGTGACTTGTCTTCAATAACATCTGAACTAAGAAAACAAAGAAAACAATTGCAAAAACTCGATCAGCTGGCTGAATCAATAAACTTCATGTCAGCCAAGTTTGATGAAGTGTTTAAAGACGTTGCTGAAAATAAAAAGAAGATAAAGGAACTTGAAAAAGAAAACAAGATGTTAAAGAATGAGTTAAAAAATTATAAATCATGTATGAAAGAAACTAACAACGAGGTCGTGAAGAATAAATGCATAATACGTGGCATGCATACTGACGACGATGTTAATCCCGTAGATGCTGTTTTAAGTCTAACTAAAAGTGTTGGTGTTGTTTTGGAACAACGTTCAATCGATTATGCTTATTATATGAATGGCAAAAGCACTTCCAATAAGAAAAACAAAATAGTAGTTGTGAAATTTACAACGAAACAAGAAAAAGATAAATTGATGATGGCAAAATGTAAACTAAAAGAAATCGAAAATTCGAAGAATGTTTTTATCAACGATTTTAACAGTAAGGAAACAATGAGTTTGCTTTCATATGCCAAATCATTGAAATCAATAGGATTCCAATATATATATGCCAGGAATGGAAATGTATACTGCAGGAAAAATAATATTTCAAAACAAAAGCTTATCAGATGCGAGGAAGACATAGATAAAATGCTTCTCGATGCAACAACTAATAAGCATTGGCAGCGTAGGTCTGTTGTACTTAGCAGAGGAAATAGAGATGTGAATGGTGAAACTTCTAACGACGAGAACGAAGATGACGTTTCTAATGAAGTTAATGGTGATGATGAAAATGATGATGATGCTGTTTATGAATCACCTGCACAGAAATAACTTTTTATTAATATCTTTTTTTCTTCCTTTCCCTCTTGTTAATTTTTTATGATTTATTTAAACAAAACTATTAATATAATGCAAAATCGATATTTTGAAAAATTTTCACTATTTAAAAATTACATTGAAGATTTAAAAGATGATTTTTTTAAAATAGTAAGCATTAATGTTAGAAGTGTTTCATCTATACAAAAATTTAATGAGTTTAAGTCTATTATAAGTAATTTCGGCGAATTGCCGAATTTAATTGCTTTGCAGGAAACGTGGTTTCAGGAGGATTTAACTCAGTTGTATGACATTCAGGGGTATTTTAGCATTCATTGCTGCAGGGGTGACGGCTATGGGGGGACTTCTTTATACATAAGGAATGATTTGCAACATGAAATTAAACATTGCAGGAGCCATAATTTTGTTGAAATGATCGCTGTGTCTTTACACAATTTAAGGATAGATCGGAAACCGTTGACGTTTGTTTCTTATTATAGATCCCAGAAATGTAGATTCGCTGATTTTCTACCAGTAATTGATTCTATTTTATATGATTGCGCTTCTAGCCCAATTATAATGATTGGTGACTCGAACATAGACCTGTTTTCCAGTCCTTCGTTTTTTGATTTGCAGGAAGTAATTGAAAGTTACGATTGCAGAAATGTGCACAATTTGGTGACAAGACCACGTAGCCTAACCTGTATAGACCATGTATTTACTAGTATTCCGAATGTATTTGTTGGTTCAGTAGAATGTTCATTGACAGATCATAATATGATACATTGTATGGTTAAATCCAATGTTCCACGCATGAAGTATGTCGATTATGAAAAGATATTTTGCGATTATGGTAAGGCAAAGGAATTTTTGAATGACATTTTGCCAGATAATCCGGGTTCATTTAGCGCACCTGATCTGGCAGGGAAAGTATCAAAATGTTTAGAGGAGGCAATAGATCATGCAACTGTTAGGATGAAATGTAGAAGGCTGAGGCGTTTTGAACTGACTCCTTGGATAAATAGAAACCTACAGGCTTTAATACAATTAAAGGAAAGACTACTAAGAAGGAGAAGAAAACTGCTAAACAGGGATAATGTTAACAACTTGCTGAGACGTATTAGTAGGGTTATACGATTGGCGAATGAAGTTTGTAGGGATAGATATTATGAGGATAATCTGTCAGAAATTGGGAATGATCCAAAAAGAGGGTGGAGATTTATCAATAAAACGTTAGGTCGGAGTAGTAAACCTGTCGCAAGCCTTAAAGACCCTCTGGGTAGAATCGTCTCGGATGATCAGATTAAGGCGGATATATTCAATAAACATTTTATTGAATCTATCTCAAATTTAAGAAGACTGATAGAATACACCCCTTTGGATAATTTCAACTCACTGCGAACACTTTCTCGCCAGCGTCAACGGTTCATTTTACATAGCATAGACAACAGTGAAGTGATGGATGCTATTGCAAACATGGCAGTTAGTAAGAGTCCTGGATATGATAATGTTTCACCCAAATTCATAAGGGAGTGCAGAGATGAATTGGTGCCAGTGTTTGTCATATTGTTTAATAAGATTATTGCAACATCTGTGTACCCCGATGAATTTAAAATACATAAAATAGTACCGATTCCAAAAGAGATCAATACGACTGATATTAATAGATATCGTCCGATCGCAATTCTTTCTACTATTGACAAAATACTGGAAAAAATTTTGTGTGATAAGCTTCAATCATATATGGAGGCAAACAGATTCTTATATGAAAAACAATTTGGATTTAGGCGGGGATGTGGCACGGAAGATGCTGTTGTGAATGTGATAAGGACTATTTGCGAGGGCCTAGATGATGGTTACATTGGAGTTGCAGCAATATTTTATGATTTCACGAGGGCATTTGAGCTTGTTGATCATGAAATTTTATTACATAAACTTTCTTATTACGGTGTTCAGGGCAAAGAACTTATGTTGTTTAAAAGTTATTTTTCAAATAGGAGGCAATTTGTTCAAATAAACGATTGTCAAAGTTTTATGGGTGGTGTACAACACGGAGTTCCCCAAGGTAGTAGTTTAGGGCCTTTATTATTCACTATTTATTTAAATGATTTGGCGAATCTTGATCTGACCGGTAGACTCTACATATATGCAGATGATGTATGTCTGTTATATCCTTATAAGAATGACCTAGTTTTGCAGATTCAGATGGAAAGGGACGCATCGCTTGTTTTTGAGTTCTCGAGGCTGAACAAATTGGTTATAAATGCATCAAAGACACGACTTATTAGATTTAGACCAAATATTACCAACTCCAGCGGTAATTTCGCGATAAATTTGAATGGGGAGCGTATTACTGAATCGTATCATGTTAAGTATTTGGGTGTAATTTTACAACGTAATTTGAGTTGGAATCTTCATATAAGTGAGTTGAAGAGGAAAATTGCACCAGCAGTTGGAATATTATATAAGCTGCGCCATAAGTTAAACCAGAAGTCTAAGTTTCTGATATATCATGCTTTAATACAATCTCATCTTAACTATATGGTAGCCAGTTACGCTTATAATAATGCTAATCAAAATCTCAAGGCTTTACAAAGAATGCAGAATAAAGCATTGAAGGCTGTTTTTAATCTTCCACGTAACTTTTCTACATTAACATTATTCAAAGAATTTGCGAGTTCTGTTTTGCCATTAAATGGACTGCATACATACGGGCTTTTAGTCTATGTTTTCAAGTGTGTCAAGGATATTGGAAATCACCCAATATCTTTTACGCAAAATCAAAGTAATGTAAATACGAGAGGTAGAATGAATCTGAGAGTACCCCTTTGTAGACTAGAAAGGACCAAGCAACGAATTGATTTTATTGGAGCAAATGCTTACAATAATCTTCCTCCTGAAATAAAAGCACTTACGAGTATTTCAAGTTTTAAAAGATCATGCAAAAATTATATTCTCGACACAGTTGAAACACTTTTACATTAAATTAAGGTAGTTTAATTGATTTCATAAGTTTTTTAAATTGTGTGAATTACTATTGCAAACTTTTGTACAATCATGAATTTTTGTTAGCCAACTAGCCCAATAATGCCTTGTGGCGCTGGGCCAAAATTGTATGGATATATAGCAAATTGTACAATAAATAAAATAATAATAAAAAAAAAAAAAAAAAAAACCCACATAGAGTGATTAGAGTGTAAAAAAATGTGCCCACCAGAAATAATGATTTTGAAATATAAACCGATAGGCTCAGAATCACCTCCTGAGTCGACTTAGCCCTTGTGTCCTGGCGTCCATCCATGCATCTGTTGTTCACAATTAATAAACGATTTTGGTGAAATTTTATTCAGAGCGTTTTTCTTTGGCGCAAGGACGAACGCTATTGAATTGGGAAAATCGGATCAAATTTAGATACAGCCCCATACATGTAACGCCCGATTCCAACAAAGGTGGTCGTCTTGCACTTATTTACCAAGCGATCGCCTTCAAATTTAACACAAAGTAATCTTTTTAAGAACCCTTAAAATATGTAACGCTTTATCCAAATTGGTTTAGATTTAGATATAGCTCCCTTATATATGCATCGCCCGATTTTCCAAATTTGGCCATAAGACCGATCTTACATAAAGCTGACACAATGTACGAACTGAATCGATAAAAAGACTTAAAGACAAACAGGACTCCGCTCCGCTCCTCTTCCAGAAAATTATAGTACAAACATTGTTATACCCTCCATCATAGGATGGGGGTATATTAACTTTGTCATTCCGTTTGTAACACATCGAAATATTGCTCTAAGACCCCATAAAGTATATATATTCTGGGTCGTGGTGAAATTCTGAGTCGATCTAAGCATGTCCGTCCGTCCGTCCGTCTGTTGAAATCACGCTAACTTCCGAACGAAACAAGCTATCGACTTGAAACTTGGCACAAGTAGTTGTTATCGATGTAGGTCGGATGGTATTGAAAATGGGACATATCGGTCCACTTTTACGTATAGCTCCCATATAAAGGGACCCTCAGATTTGGCTTGTGGAGCCTCTAACAGAAGCATATTTCATCCGATCCGGCTGAAATTTGGTATATGGTGTTGGTATATGGTCTCTAACAATCATGCAAAAATTGGTCCACATCGGTCCATAATTATACATAGCCCCCATATAAACCGATCCCCAGATTTGGCTTGCGGAGCCTAAAAGGGAGGTAAATTTCATCCGATCCGGCTGAAATTTGGTACATGGTGTTGGTATATGGTCTCTAACAACCATGCAAAAATTGGTCCACATCGGTCCATAATTATATATAGCCCCCATATAAACCGATCCCCAGATTTGGCTTGCGGAGTCTCAAAGAGAAGAAAATTTCATCCGATCCGGCTGAAATTTGGTACATGATGTTGGTATATGGTCTCTAACAACCATGCAAAAATTGGTCCATATCGGTCCTTAATTATATATAGCCCCCATATAAACCGATCCCCAGATTTGGCTTGTGGAGCCTCTAAGAGAAGCATATTTCATCCGATCCGGCTGAAATTTGGTACATGGTGTCGGTATGTGGTCTCTAACAATCACGCAAAAATTGGTCCACATCGGTCCATAATTATATAGACCCCATATAAACCGATCTCCAGATTTGACCTCCGGAGCCTCTTGGAGGAGCAAAATTCATCCGATCCGATTCAAATTAGGAACGTGGTGTTAGTATATGGTCGCTAACAACCATACCAAAATGGTTGCCACTAGAGCCAAAAATAATCTACCAAAATTTTATTTGTATAGAAAATTTTGTCAAAAATTTTATTTCTATAGAAAATTTTGTCAAAATTTTATTTCTAGAGAAAATTTTGTTAACATTTTATTCGGTTCATCATAAAATTTTCATCATTGTCAAAATTTTATTTCTATAGAAAATTTTGTCAAAATTTTATTTCTATAGAAAATTTTGTTCAAATTTTATTCGGTTCATAATCATGGTTGCCACTCGAGCCAAAAATAATCTACCAAGATTTTATTTCTATAGAATATTTTGTCAAAAGTTTATTTCTATAGAAAATTTTGTTAAAATTTTAGTTCTGTAGAAATGTTTGTCAACATTTTCTTTTCATAGAAAATTTTGTCAAAATTTTTATTTCTATAGAAAATTTTGTTAAAATTTTATTTCTGTAGAAAATTTTGTCAAAATTTTATGTCTACTTTGTCAAACTGAATTATATACGTATTGGATCGATCTTTTTTGATTTAATATATACCACGTATGGACTTACATACAATTTAGAAAATGGTGTTAGGAGGTTTTAAGATACCTTGCCATCGGCAAGCGTTACCGCAACTTAAG
The DNA here is from genome assembly GCF_050003625.1 of Haematobia irritans. Lineage (NCBI taxonomy): Eukaryota > Metazoa > Arthropoda > Insecta > Diptera > Muscidae > Haematobia > Haematobia irritans. Next base: position 82,493,706 of record NC_134400.1, read on the forward strand.
TAATTCGATTGTGGATGGCAGTGTATAGAAGAAGTTTCTACGCAATCCATGATGGAGGGTACATAAGCTTCGGCCTGGCCGAACTTACGGCCGTATATACTTGTTATTTGTTCAATTGAGTTTTATTTTATGGGGGCACAGAGTGACCCCATTTGTCGAAATCGGGCAATACATATATATGGGAGCTATATCTAAATTTGATCCGATTTCTTCCAAATTCAATAGCGTTCGTCCTTGTGCCCAAAAAACTCCCTGTACCAAATTTCATCAAAATCGGTTAATAATTGCGACCGGAATCCTGTGAACAACAAATACATGGACAGACGGACGGACACCAAGCGCTAGATCGACTCAGGAGGTGTTTCTTTGTGGTGCACCATGTACTATTTAATATGTGATAGAAACCAAATTTATGAAAATGGACCAAAATGGACCAAATTTTGTTTGGTCCGACCATCGGACCAAATTTAAAAATTAGAAATCTTTTGGACCAATTTTGGTCCGAACGGACCAAAACGGCAACGCTGATTGGAATTGAAATTGAATCTATACACAGAGTAGAAGTAACTACTCTCCGAAAGTTTTTTTTTTTTTTGCAACAGACGTAGAGAAGAGGTTTTGTTATATTTGTAATGTGTGTGTGTATGTTTATGTTTGCAACAACCTCCATCGAAATCAGTCCGTGGTATACCTAAGAATATTCTTACTCAGATCTAGTGTTACTTAATTTCGCTTTTTTCCCCTTTATTGTAAAAATACATTTTCGAACAGCGTTTTTAAGAAATGTTCGTTCTCAAAAAAAGTAGATAACATGCAATAATACAAATGAAGTCATTAGTTTTCAATGTGAGAAAAAATTAAAATAAATGTATATGCGCACATTTTTCAACCAAAATGAAACTATCCATAATTTTAATTAAATTTTCGAGAACTAATATCAGAAATAAGAGAATGCTAGGATATAGTACAATAGTAAAGCAAATATGAATGTCCTTATTCTGAAAAAAGCATGCCCGGTTCCAAAGATTTTGTCTTTACTTTAACAGTTTGGGTATTATTTCCGAGCCAAAGAAGCGGAGAATACAAATAAGGATACTTTAAAGACGCAATTATCTTTTAAATTTGGGGGTTATGTACTTGCTTCTACACCTACAAAATTCTCCCAAACAATATTGTGCTCAAAATTTTATTTATTTATTTATATATTTTCAATCATAATGAATTATGAAAATAAACAGGTAATATAGGTGCTAACAACATAGGTTTTCGACCTGAATGCTCAAAATATTGTTTCTGCCTAATTGTATATTCCCCCACATCTTTCTCACTTCCACGAGATTTTTAGTTCTTAGCACCTTTTTCTGTAATACAAACATTGTAGAAGAAATTATTCAATTTTATGATTTTTTTTTTATTTTAATTTTACCCTTTGCCGGACGGGGATTCGAACAGCGGACCACACAGTTTGTAAGGATCAAAGAAGTAGCTGATCAATTGCCCAAGGAAAAATAAAATGTTAATTTTGTAATAACAAGCAACAACCACCAACTTAATTCAATATCGCTCCCTGTTAAATAGCGCTCCAAGCTACTAAACACATATATGTTTATAGGCTATTTCTAAATTAATATATGTTTGCATCCAAGCATATTATATTTACAAACATTTTATGTCCCAAACATAATATGTTCTAACATATTAACATATATGTCCCAAACATGTTATGCTAGTTTATGAACATTATATGCTTGCTCTCAAAAATATTGTGTTTAAAAATTTGTGTTCCAAACATATAATGTTTATAGCCAAACATATGAAAAACAGTCTTTTTCATCCGTGTAGGATGCAAATGTTAATTTGTCATTTTTTTAGATTTTTTTCGTCAGTTGTTATCAAAATCCTTTAAAAACGAGTTAACGACAATTTTATTTTCCATATTAAGACTCGACTTCCAGTAGAAATTATGCTATGTTTCAAGTAAAAAGCGTCTTTAAAATAAAGTGTTGAAAAACATGTCTTATTTTTTAACGATTTTTGCTTTGTAGGCAAGATGCAAAAAGGAAACAAATTTAAAGACAATTTTATTAATTTTAAAGAATTTTTCTTAATTAGTAAAGTCATGTTGACCTTACCTCAAAAATTTTATCTTTCATGTTATGATACACATTTTTAAGTCAAATCACTTAATTATAAGGACATTACAACTTCATTCACAAGTTTATTGACTTTTGGACAAGGAAAAAACTTTATTTTAGAGAAATGCGTCTTCCATATTAAGCAAAATTTGCATTCTTATTCTAAGGACATGAAATCTTTGACTTCACGACAAAATTTTTTCAGTGTAGAAAACTAAAAAATTAAATATAAATAAGATCGTTTAATTGCATTTATTTGACCTTCATTACAAACATCTTTGTAGTAATACGGGATGAAAAACACGCTGTGTATTCCCAAATGTACGTACGTACAAAAATACATATCGTACATTTTAAACGCTTACTCACACTACGCTAAGTACTAGCTATATTTGAAATTACCTACACAGTGTAATTTCAAAGTTACACATTTCTTTGGAAACCGCTCCCGCTCCGGCAAAAAAGGGCTTGCTCCGCTCCGCTCCACGCTCCACTCCGCTCCGCTCCGGATCCCTGCTTATAACTATAGACGATGGGGAAGCATTTATACAGGACGGAATATTTCGACTAATCCATGTAATAGATATCGATAAATACGAGACATTGATACGAATGACTGAAAGAGACATAAAAGACAGGATCCATCCAAACAACATGCTCTTGCCAATAGTTCAACACGAACTAGCGCAATCACTAAAGTCAGTAGAAAGATTAAGGACAACACATAAATCCAAAAGATCAATTGACTTATTAGGAACGGCATGGAAATGGATCGCCGGTTCCCCCGACCATAATGATCACTTACTACTTACAGACAAAATCAATAATGCATTGACGAATAACAACAACCAAGTAATATTAAACGGAGCAATATTAGACAAACTAAAAGACGTGATAGACAGGATTAATTCCATTTCGAACATTACTGCAGAAGAGGACCGAAACATTTTGGCATTGGACTTAAAATATCGACTTGAAATTATAAATAAGGAACTCACAAACATAGAATACGCAATACAATGGGCAAAATCAAACATTCCAAATTCATTCTTACTTTCGAACTCTGAAATGCATAGGATGAAAAGATGTGTTAGACACAGACATTATTCCTTTCATAGACTTGGAAGAAGTACTAGAGTTTGCACACGTCAAAATCGCATCAAATGGTAGTAATATCCTCTACATTATCAATTTTCCAACCGTTTTGAAAACCCCGTACAAAAAAATTATGATCCTTCCAGTAAAAATATTTGACACAATAACTAAACTTGATTTTAAATATGTATTACAAAATAAAAATAAAATGTATGGTATAAACACTGTTTGTGAAAATCATAATAAAATAACTATATGTAAAAAAGATAGCTTGACTGATCTAAGAAACGAAACTTGCGTATATGCGTTATTAAATAACAAAATTCCAAAATGTTCTCTAATAAACAATCAACATATTCCTGAAGTGCAGGAAATAAATACAAATTTATTATATTTAAATCAGGGATCCGGAGCGGTCCATTTTTTTCGCTCCGCTCCGCTCCCGCTCCGGAGAAAAAAAAAACCGCTCCGCTCCTCGCTCCGCTCCGAGAAAAAAAAATCGCTCCGCTCCTCTTCGAGAAAATTATAGTACAAACATTGTATTATTTGTTCAATTGAGTTTTATTTTATTTAGAAAAATCGGGCGGTACATATATGGGAGCTATAGCTAAATCTGAACCGATTTCGATGATTTTTTGCACATATAGTTAGTGCTATAGAAGATTACATTTCGCCAACTTTGAGTAAGATCGGTTGATAAATAAGGGTTTTATGACCTAATTTGACAAAATCGGGCGATACATATATATGGGACCTATATCTAAATCTGAACCGATTTCGATGAAATTTTCAGACTTAAAGGGTGATACAGAAGATTATTTTGTGCTAAATTTGACGACGATCGGTTAGTAAAAAAAGTGCAACGTGACCCCATTTGTCGAAATCGGGCAATACATATATATGGGAGCTATATCTAAATTTGATCCGATTTCTTCCAAATTCAATAACGTTCGTCCTTGTGCCCAAAAAAACTCCCTGTACCAAATTTCATCAAAATCGGTTAATAATTGCGACCGAAATCCTGTGAACAACAAATACATGGACAGACGGACGGATGGACGGGCGGACGCCAAGCGCTAGATCGACTCAGGATGTGATTCTGAGTCGATCGGAATATATTTTATGGGGTCTAAAATCAATATTTCTTTTTTGACAGATCAAACTTATTATACCCTAACCACTATGTGGTTTAGGGTATAATGACTTTAAAACAATGTGTTGAAATATTTTATTAATTTTGAAGATTTTTTAAGAAATATTAAATCCATTTTGACTTCATTAAAACGAAATTTGCATTCATGTTAGGATACACATTTTTATGTCGAATCACTTAGCTATAAGGACAAACAGACTTCATTGAAAAGTTTAGAGACTTGTAGACAAGGAAAAACTTTTTTTCAGAGAAATACGTCTTCTATTCTAAGCAAAATTCGTAATTCGTATTTTAAGCATGTGAAATATTTGGCCTCCCGACAATATTCTTTGCGGTGCACCATCTACTATTTAATATGTGATAGAAACCAAATTTATGAAAATGGACCAAATTCTGTTTGGTCTGACCATCGGACTAAATTTAAAAATTAGAAATCTTTTGGACCAATTTTGGTCCGATCGGACCAAAACGGCAACGCTGATTGGAATTGAAAGTCTATACACAGAGTATAAGTAACTACTCTCCGAAAGTTTTATTTTGTTTTGCAACAGACGTAGAGAAGGGGTTTTGTTATATTTGTAATGTGTGTGTATGTTTATGTTTGCAACAACCTCCATCGACATCAGTCCGTGGTATACCTACGAATATTCTTACTCAGATCTAGTGTTACCTAATTTTTTCCCCTTTATTGCATAATAAATGTATATGCGCACATTTCTCAACCAAAATTGAAACTATCCATAATTTTAATTAAATTTTCGAGAACTAATATCAGAAATAAGAGAATGCTAGGATATAGTACAATAGTAAAGCAAATGTGAATGAAAAAAGCATGCCCGGTTCCAAAGATTTTGTCTTTACTTTAACAGTTTGGGTATTAATTTTAAATTTGGGGGTTATGTACTTGCTTCTAGGAAGCAAATGTTAATTTTTAATTTTTTTAGATTTTTTTTCGTCAGTTGTTATCAAAATCCTTTAAAAACGAGTTAACGAGTTATTTTTTCCATATTAAGACTCGACTTCCAGTAGAAATTATGCTATGTTTCAAGTAAAACGCGTCTTTAAAATAAAGTGTTGAAAAACATGTCTTATTTTTTAACGATTTTTTGCTTTGTAGGCAAGATGCAAAAAGGAAACAAATTTAAAGACAATTTTATTAATTTTAAAGAATTTTTCTTAATTATTAAAGGCACGTTGACCTTACCTCAAAAATTGTATCTTTCATGTTATGATACACATTTTTAAGTAAAATCACTTAATTATAAGGACATTACAACTTCATTCAAAAGTTTATTGCCTTTTGGACAAGAAAAAAAAAAACTTTATTTTAGAGAAATGCGTCTTCCATGTTAAGCAAAATTTGCATTCTTATTCTAAGGACATGGAATCTTTGACTTCACGACAATATTTTTTTCAGTGTAGAAAACTAAAAAATTAAATATAAATAAGATCGTTTAATTGCATTTATTTGACGCTCATTACAAACATCTTTGTAGTAATACGGGATGAAATTGATCGAAAGTACTGTTGTTACTTTTACAACACATACTAGATATATATTTTGACATTTGCCGTTTTTGAAAACAATTACTAAAAAACACGTTGTGTTTTCCCCAATGTACGTACGTACAAAAATACATATCGTACATTTTAAACGTTTACTCACACTACGCTAAGTACTAGCTAAATTTCAAATTACCTACACAGTGTAATTTCAAAGTTACACATTTCATTCAAGTAATATTTTATTCGGAGCGGAGCGGTTTTTCATTTGGAAACCACTCCGCTCCCGCTCCGCTCCGGATTTTAGAAATGCCGCTCCCGCTCCGGGCTTGCTCCGCTCCGCTCCGGATCCCTGATTTAAATCAATTCCAAGGACAATTAATTGTGGATGGAAAGAATGTCCCACTAAACGGAACCTTTTTGGTCAAACATAATAATATTTCGATACAAATTGAAGATAAAACCTATTTTTCTAAAGAAATTTCATACTCCAAATCTCTACCCCCACTATTTCAATTTAAAATAAATCCTATAGATACAAAACAAATACTTTCATTACAAATGATAAAACAACTTCAAAATAATAACACAGATCAAATAAAATTACTCAAGTCAGATGGATACATATTTTTCTATTCTTTTTCATTAATTTTATTACTCTTAACAATTTCAATAATAGCCTTTTTTATAATAAAACATATCATTGTCAAACCAAAGCACAATAATCAAAATTCCGAAATTACATTTAGAGACGTTCAAAATATGCTTGATAGTTCGAACGCGGACGTTCGAATTTAAAGGGGGAGGAGTTAATACGAAATATATTGTACGTAAACATAATTAATTGTCTTTCATAAATTCATAGAATTTCATTTTCATTTGCTTCACACATGTCCCATGCAAGTGTTGCAAAACTAAACATTTCGTTTCTCATGTTCAATCTTTGAAATTCCGGGAATATTGCAAACCATAGAGCAACTCCTCGTTGCAGCTGCAATAGTGCTAACATCGCACTTTTAGCGTGCGAATCACAAATAGATCAGACAAGGCATCTTTTATGAAACATTTTGTATTTCAGTTTTTAATTGAAGCTCAATCAATAAAGAACGCTCGCGCGTTATCTTCTTTTAAAAACTCACAAAACATTAAATTGTTTTAATTTATATAGCGAGATATGACGATTTCGAATGTTCTCGCTAATTGGCCTACAACCTTCTAGATTAATCTACTACTATCTGGTACGCACATATTTATCGGCTTATGTTTATTGTCTTGGCTATCTAGAACTTTCTATCGGGCGTTAAAAGTATGTGTGCCATATCACCTGTACAATGGTGATATGGCACACATACTTTTAGGCTTATGCTAATAATCTAGTGCATTCTACTATCTGGTAGATGTCGTGCAGGCATAACATAAGTGATTATGGTCAAAAAGTAAAAAAAAGGCGTTACTTTTACAATGAACGATTGGAAAACTAAGAACACAAAAGATGTTTAGGAAAGTACTAGAAAATAAAGAAATGACTCTAACAAGTTATGACGTAATTTTATCGTTACAATTTGAAATTTAAATTAACGGAAACTAATTTAAATAAACTTAAATCTAGAAATATCACATTCGTAACAATATCAATTTATTTATAAATCGACAGATGCATAATTTTGTGTAAAATTAGCAAACTACAAAAAGGAAAACGAAAGAGAATGTAAGCGTGCTCTTGTTTTCTTCGTTTATTCTTAATCTTCGGAACTATCAAGCATCGTTTGACACGGATGAACCATCTATATAAAATAGGGTCTATGGTTGAACCATGTAATGGTATCTCTCAATATAATGGAACAGGAGCATACCTTCAAAATTTCTTTGCACACCTATTTAGTGAAAGTCGAATGGGGAAAACAGAATCTGTCAGAAAGGTGTTCAGCATCAACAGGTGGCAACACTTTCGAACCGCGCTTTCGCGAATGTAATGCTCTCCCGTATAAGTTTTTTTCATTCATTACTCGACGCTGTGAACATCGAATCGAGGTAAATGCACGAATAGTAGAACACCAACATCTTTAAACCCACGCGCATACATATTTCTAGTCTGCCGTCAGAATTGTTAATATATTTAACAATTATTTGAAAAATTTTGTCATAGGCGATTTGTAAAGGAATAATTCAAGGTAAGATTTTCTTACGCCTGCAGGAATAGGAGAAAGAAACGGAGTTCTAAATTGCTTCGGTATTTTTCCATTTTTAGGTACTGTGTTGGTGTGTGTGTGTTCATCTAGTGGGGGACTTCAACAAGCATTCTGGTGTACTTTGGAGGAACAATTACATCAGAAAAGGGGACATTCCATACACAAAAACAACGAACGTTGTTTTCTTTACTAATTAAGACGTTCGCTACTTTTGAATCTACTCCACTAAGCCATTAGCGACAACAGACCAGTTTTGCGCCACCCCACTAACAACAACACCAACACAGTTTATAATAGCCATTTTTGCGAATTTCTACGTGGGATATAAAGGGTGATTTGTTAAGAGCTTGATAACTTTAAAAAAAAAAAAAAACGCATAAAATTTGCAAAATATCATCGGTTCTTTATTTGAAACGTTAGATTGGTCCATGACATTTACTTTTTGAAGATAATTTCATTTAAATGTTGACCGCGGCTGCGTCTTAGGTGGTCCATTCGGAAAGTCCAATTTTGGGCAACTTTTTCGAGCATTTCGGCCGGAATAGCCCGAATTTCTTCGGAAATGTTGTCTTCCAAAGCTGGAATAGTTGCTGGCTTATTTCTGTAGACTTTAGACTTGACGTAGCCCCACAAAAAATAGTCTAAAGGCGTCAAATCGCATGATCTTGGTGGCCAACTTACCGGTCCATTTCTTGAGATGAATTGTTCTCCGAAGTTTTCCCTCAAAATGGCCATAGAATTTCGAGCTGTGTGGCATGTAGCGCCATCTTGTTGAAACCACATGTCAACCAAGTTCAGTTCTTCCATTTTTGGCAACAAAAAGTTTGTTAGCATCGAACGATAGCGATCGCCATTCACCGTAACGTTGCGTCCAACAGCATCTTTGAAAAAATACGGTCCAATGATTCCACCAGCGTACAAACCACACCAAACAGTGCATTTTTCGGGATGCATGGGCAGTTCTTGAACGGCTTCTGGTTGCTCTTCACTCCAAATGCGGCAATTTTGCTTATTTACGTAGCCATTCAACCAGAAATGAGCCTCATCGCTGAACAAAATTTGTCGATAAAAAAGCGGATTTTCTGCCACTGATTTTGGTAATAAAATTCAATGATTTGCAAGCGTTGCTCGTTAGTAAGTCTATTCATGATGAAATGTCAAAGCATACTGAGCATCTTTCTCTTTGACACCATGTCTGAAATCCCACGTGATCTGTCAAATACTAATGCATGAAAATCCTAACCTCAAAAGAATCACCCTTTACAAAACAACACACTTTACAATACTCGTTTTTTGCAAATTTTGTAAGTGTATGTAGATACACAACATAATCGTTTGGAAGAAAACATTCATTAAGTAGTTGGAGAGAAACTTCAATTCAAAAAATATCGATGTTATCGAGACGACAGCAAAATAATCGAAAGGTATTTATTTGACTGCTTTCTTTCACTTTTATTTGATTATTTCAAAAGAAAAAGTTTTCTGTGCATAAGCAAGAAACTGGATCACTTTTAGTAATCGAATTTCTTTATGTCCAAATACTCGGAGTTATTCATAGTCTTGCCTTAGCTGAGTCAAGGAAATCAACAATTGTGTGCGCCTCCTTCATTCCATATTTCAGAACAAATTGCTCAAAAGATTGCGTGTTAGAAATTTTTGTGAAATTCAGCCTATGAGTATTGTACTTGGAACAGTTGAATATTATATGGTCTGGTGTCTCTGGACACCTGCAGTGATCGCATAAGTCCGATGGCATGACTTTCAGTTTATATAGTGTGTCGTTGCAGAAGCAATTGTTACTTAAAATGCGATTTATGGTTTTGATTGCCTCCGGTATAAGCTCTCATCTTTAAACCATGTTTTTTTTATTTGCGGTTGGAAATATTTTAAAAAAGTGGCTGTTACCAGCTCTAGCAATACTCGTACTTTCGTATTCCGTTTTCCACTCGTCCCAAAGTATCTTCTACACCGCTGAAATTGCATCGCCTACCGGCTATTGGACTTCAACAACTATCCCTTCTAGTTGCGCATTTCTTGCTGTCTGCCTCCTCTTTTGTTGCAGTCCGCTGTGACCAGGCACGAAATGGAGTTCTACACCAAGTGGAATATCTTCCGCTAGTTGGATTAGCCATTCTACTAGATAATTAGACTTGTTGCTATATACTGCCTGAATTCCGCTCAAACTATCCGTTAAGATTGCTATTCTAGGACAGTCATTGTCTCTTGCGAATTCCACAGCCTTAATGAATGCCAGACATTGACGAAAGCCTCTTATCGGTATAGTAGGATTTCTTGACCCCAAAATTTGTGTGATAAAATGCAAAGCCGGTGGATGTATCTCTAATGGACCCATCGGTAAAAAATATGTCGAAACGATGATTCTCCAACGATGCCATCTTGTGTCTGAATAGTTGTGTTATAACATTGTGGTTCGCATCAGCTTTTCTACTTAATGTAGCCATGAAAAAGTCTTCAAAGATTGTGATATTTTTCGCATTCCCCGAAGGGGGTAACTATCGGTGCAACCTCTTTTATGATGTTTCCAAACTTCTGCATCACGTCGCGATAGCTGGTTTTAGGCAAATTTCCACTTTTTATAAAATCAGAGGCTGGCAGCGAATGAGCCATCACCTTAATCATCTCCTTTGCCATATACAACTTAAACCGATATTTAGGCGGTAGGTTAGGCTAGGTTAGGCGGCAGCCCGATGTATCAGGCTCGCTTAGACTATTCAGTCCATTGTGATACAACATTGGTGAACTTCTCTCTTATCACTGAGTGCTGCCCGATTCCATGTTCAGCTCAATGACAAGGGACCTCCTTTTTATAGCCGAGTCCGAACGGCGTTCCACATTGCAGTGAAACCACTTAGAGAAGCTTTGAAACCCTCAGAAATGTCACCAGCATTACTGAGGTGGGATAATCCACCGTTGAAAAACTTTTTGGTATTCGGTCGAAGCAGGAATCGAACCCACGACCTTGTGTATGCAAGGCGGGCATGCTAACCATTGGACCACGGTGGCTCCCGTGGTGCAATGGTAATTCAGCTGCCAAGATGTATATCATAATTGTTGGTGTTGATATGATTAATCCCAATGATTTACGAAGGAAAGTATTCTGACATGTCTTTAGTCTTCTCTCCGTCTCCTTCGTCAGATCAGAGATGGCAGAAGCTCCGTACTCCACCTTCGAGCGTATAAACGCCCTGTAAAAGCTCATAGTCTTCTTTGGTCCAATGCCGCATGTAAATCCAGTTAAATTTTGAAAACGTTACATCTTCTGCCTACCTGTGCAACAATTCTGTCCACGTGACCCCTCGACGTACCAGTAGATCCGATAACTATTACCAGAAATTTAATATTCATATCCTCCTTGATGTCGACTCCATTCATGCCTATACCAATCGTTCTTGATCTCCTGCTGAAATGTGTAAACTTGGTCTTGCTCAAATTGAATCTTAGATTGGCCAAGTTACCACGATAACCAAAAATCGTCAGTGAATTGGAATACGTCACATGCATCCGAATTAATACCATGTAAATCAGCCGTATACAAATTGAATAGCGTCGGACTCAGTCCGCTGCCTTGGGGAAGACCATTCCGGACTTCCACAGACTGCAGGATTCTTTTTCTATTGTAATCAAGTATCCATTTGACAATGTGGCTGTTAAAACCCATCGAAAACATGGACATGGCTAGCCGCGGAACATCCACACAGTCGTAAGCCTTTTCCAGGTCAATACACATACCAAGCACCTGCCTCTTGTCCGCTCTTAGGAGTCTTATCCTGTTCACTATATCATTCACACATTCTGTTTGCCCTAAAAGCGTAACTTCTTGCGGGTAGGAGGTTCCTCTCATCAATATGCTTCTGGATCCACTGTTTAAGTTCACTCTCTAAGATCTTCAACGACACTAAGAGTAGCGGTGTAGGCCTGAAATTCTCCACCCTCTAGTGGTCCTTACCCGATTTAGGTATTGGGCAAATTCTGATGTCGCGCCAACAGTTTGGAACGTCACCTGAGTTCCATATATCCGATGACGACCATACCATATGTAAGCAGGTCTGTTCCAGCAGCTGAGTCCGGGTTCCGAGAATGGACATGTCTATCCATCCGATCTGGAACAAGACTAGGTCTGTTGTCACTGGTTGGTCCCATTACAGTAGCAGTATTATTTCGAGAACTTTCTATATTGTTGGCCAGTATATCAAGATATGACTTCTTTCGGTCTTCATCCCATGATGCCGTCATAGGCTTAATCATCTTGTACCCTTTCACCTTGCTAATCTTCTTCCACATTTCTCTAGTCGAGCCTGATTATTCCATCTCATTCAGGAAGGTCTTGAAGTTTTCTCTTTTACGCTGGGTGATATGCATTTGGAAATGGTTGTTGGCTAACTCTAGCTCCAGTTAGTTCTCAAAAGTTCTGTACTTGTAAAGGGTGATTTGTTAAGAGCTTGATAACTTTTTTAAAAAAAAAAAACGCATAAAATTTGCAAAATCTCATCGGTTCTTTATTTGAAACGTTAGATTGGTCCATGACATTTACTTTTTGAAGATAATTTTATTTAAATGTTGACCGCGGCTGCGTCTTAGGTGGTCCATTCGGAAAGTCCAATTTTGGGCAACTTTTTCGAGCATTTCGGCCGGAATAGCCCGAATTTCTTCGGAAATGTTGTCTTCCAAAGCTGGAATAGTTGGTGGCTTATTTCTGTAGACTTTAGACTTGACGTAGCCCCACAAAAAATAGTCTAAAGGCGTCAAATCGCATGATCTTGGTGGCCAACTTACCGGTCCATTTCTTGAGATGAATTGTTCTCCGAAGTTTTCCCTCAAAATGGCCACAGAATCGCGAGCTGTGTGGCATGTAGCGCCATCTTGTTGAAACCACATGTCAACCAAGTTCAGTTCTTCCATTTTTGGCAACAAAAAGTTTGTTAGCATCGAACGATAGCGATCGCCATTCACCGTAACGTTGCGTCCAACAGCATCTTTGAAAAAATACGGTCCAATGATTCCACCAGCGTACAAACCACACCAAACAGTGCATTTTTCGGGATGCATGGGCAGTTCTTGAACGGCTTCTGGTTACTCTTCACTCCAAATGCGGCAATTTTGCTTATTTACGTAGCCATTCAACCAGAAATGAGCCTCATCGCTGAACAAAATTTGTCGATAAAAAAGCGGATTTTCTGCCAACTTTTCTAGGGCCCATTCACTGAAAATTCGACGTTGTGGCTCGTTAGTAAGTCTATTCATGATGAAATGTCAAAGCATACTGAGCATCTTTCTCTTTGGCACCATGTCTGAAATCCCACGTGATCTGTCAAATACTAATGCATGAAAATCCTAACCTCAAAAGAATCACCCTTTAGTACCTTTTCCTCGCCGCTGTTCGGATTCGGAAGAGCCTACTATATTCTTGGTCCCACCACATTTTTGCAGAATGTGAACCAGTAGATACAGTGTTCGTCTTAATAACACCTCTGACTTCCTCATTGAACTGTAGGATGTTGCCACCTACTCGCATCCTGCCCATATCGCGTTTAACTTTTGACATATTGATTCTCCTACTGGTCTTGATGTTGTCATTTTCTACGATTAATGTTATAACAATTGGTAGGTGACTACTATTTGTAAGCTTGTGATCCAAGACCCGCCCTGTCATGTCAAAATCCACGCCACTTACTAGAGTTATGTCAATAGCTCTAGTAAGTGGCGTGGATTTTGACATGACATGGTTTCGCCAACCCTGAAAGTAGGTTGTCCATCGTTTATGCATATAAATGCTGATGCCGCCATAAATTCTCTTAGTGCCTCTCCTTTGGTGTGTGTAAATATATTGTCCCATTCTAGGGCCTTCGCGTTAAAGTCGTCAGCTAAAATTATGGGGCCGCGTAAATTATTGGTGGAGGAGTCTTAGACAAAATACCCTTGAAGTCACTCAAATGTATATTTGGAGGTATCCGCAAAATTCCATCTCGTCATCAAAATTCAACAAGGAGAATCGAATGTATCTTTTGACCAAGATGGAAGCGCCCCCATAGCCATCAGACCTATTTTTCGCTACTAAATTGAAATTACAGAAACTGTTGTTGGAATTGTCCCACAGCCAGGTTTCGCTTAACAGTGCAAAGTCAATGTCTTTCCTCTCCAGAAGCATCTCCAAAGCGTTCTTGTTTTCAATCTTATTCAAACTTTGTATATTAATTTGTAGAAACTTCATTAATTTAAAATTATTTGAAGAAAAAAGGAAGATTTTTTTTTTGTTTTTTTTTTATAAAAATGATGTGATATTTCCTTAACTTGGTGGAAAAATACAAAAAGTTGTAAGTTTTTATATAATATTCAATTAAAGTAAATCATTATAATATTATGTAGATCCATTCGCCGTTGGACCAGCATCTCTAATTCTGTGAATGTCTATATCATTCAAATGTGAATTCATATCTTGTCTCAGAGAGTCAATTAATCCTCTTTGTTCTGGCTTGAGACCATCCAAGTCAATTGCATAGAATTGCGTGATCATTTTCGCCATATCGTCAATAGCTCTTTCTAACTTAGTCACTCTTTGTTGCTCCAAGAGCACTTTGGAACACCTCATCCTTCATGAGGACCTCTTGATGTTGACGTATAGTACGTTTAGAATTTTCGCTTTCTCTGACCTTGTTAATGTCGGTCTTGAGTACTCTCGAATATGGACATTTTGTGTGTATCGAATCCATTCTGTGTGATTCGGTATTATGGGTATTGAAATATGTGGCAGCACTATTTGATGGTCTACGTTTCTTCGTCTCCTCAATTGTGGGGAAAGTATCCTCATCCAGTAAACTAAACTGATTATCAAAAAGGGACGCATATCTCAATCTTGCCTCCTTATAATTCAGGTTGTATTGGCAGGACAGTTCCTGTCAGTTGGTGAATGATCCCCTTTACAATTAGTGCAACTTGGTTTTGGTGCACATTGTGACTCTTTCTCGTGCCGATGGTAACAGCTGTGACACGCTGCAACGCGGTCCTTGCAGTTATCAGCATGATGGTTAAATCTATAACACCGTAGACATTGACCAAACGGCACTATTGGGTCAACACGACACACCACTGTGTCGTCAAACATGGTAATAGTATCTGGAAGTTTGGTACGAAATCTTCTCGCTCCTTGCGCATGACTCTAAAAATATTGAGTATATCATATTTCGAATTGATTCTCGCCTTAATATAATCGATCTCCATGTCCAATAGTACTGAATAAATAATACCAATTTTCGCCACAAAGTGTTGCATGATTCTGGGTTGCAAACCGCCTCCACTAGCCGTTTGTTGTCAGTCAAACTGGTAGCCGATTTATAGTCTTTAAAAACAACCTTTTCTCTACCAGAACCAACCTTAATTCTTATTTCAACCGTCGAACGGAACGGACGTGTTTTTTTAATAGCGGATAAAATCATCGTAATAAGTACCTACTACGAATTTCAAGTGTGGTGGGATATTAGGCCACCATGCAGAGAAATTCAAAGACATCCACTGGGTTGCTAACTTCAGGGCCCAGTGGACGAGTATCGACTGGAGTTATAGATTTGGGCAATGACCAAGAGTTAGGCCCAATTAGTCGACCTGTAGACGGGTCGACAGGTGGCGACAATTTGACAAGTCGGACCTTTTCCAAGGTAACGGCATCAAAAGGAGGTAATCCCTCACGAAAGAGATTCAAAGAACGCAGAAATGCTTTGTTTATCCTAAAGAAATTAGGATCAGTCGACCCAAGCACGTTGTCGGCTAAACAAAGCGATTCCTTAAAATGGGCTCAAGGAATTCTTGAGGCTGGAAAAAGGGAACGATCACCGGATGAGCTGCCATCCTCCAAAAGGGATCAACGATCGTTTGCCTCAGTTGCTAAAGACAGCCTTGTGATGGCTATCATTAATAAAGGAGCATTGGACGGTATGGTTCCAAAGCAAAAATGGGGGGAAATTGAGAATGCTTTGTCTGGCGTCTACTCACAGGTGCTGGAAAAGTTTCCCGGCCCAGATCCTCGACACCAAGAGGCTGGTTGGTATCAAGGACGATTTAAGCTAGTCGCATTTGAGGACCAGAGGTCTATAGAATGTTTTAAAGCTGCTCTGATACTAATTGGTGAAGTTTGGGAAGGAGCTGCTCTAGAGTTAGTCGAGAAGAAAGACATACCGGCTAGACCAAGAGCACATGCGTGGATACCTGCAAACCCTCCTGACCCTGAATCTATTTTAAATAGACTGAAACAATGCAATCCAGATCTTCCAACAGCTGATTGGAAGGTTGGCCGTTTGGATGAAGTGGATGGGCCAAGACGGCATGCAGTGTTTATATTGAACACTCAGTCTTTGCCACATCTAGCAAAGTCCCAGGGCCGTGTATGTTATGGCTTTCATTATATCCAAATGAAGGTGTATAAAAACGATCAGCTAAAGGATTCAGAAATGGACAAGCCTCTGTCTGAATCAGAAGTAAGCGGATCCTCTTGCGAAGTCGAGGGGGATACCAAGACATTTGAAGACATGGATAGATACCGTATGCGTGAGGAGGCTTCTACTGCCTCAGAACTCACCAAAGTTGAACCTATGGTTATTGCGAGAGTCACCGATATCTCTGAAGAGGACATTCTTGATGACTCGATTGAAGCGGCTGATGTGACGGTTGTTGAAAATCTCGATGGTCCTACGGATCCTCCAGATAAATCTTCATCATTGTAAGGCTGCATGTGCTGCCTTAAAAGTTCTCCTGATGAAAGGGGACATAGATATAGTTCTTATTCAAGAACCATATGTTTATAGAAACAAAATATGTGAATTAAGTACTCCGGGGTTCAAACTATTGCAGTATAGTGGTAATGATGTAAATCGAGCCTGTATAATTGCTAAAACGAGCTCAACTTGTTTCTGCTTCCTTCAATGTGCAATACAGACACTGTCGTTGCCAGTTTAGAAATAGCCAAATGCAAATATTGGGTATCTTCGGTCTACATGGGACATGACAGGGAGATGCCTCCATATGCCGTTAAGACCTTAGTGGAGTCACGGAAAACAAAGACGAAACTCATTATGGGATGCGATGCGAATGCACATCATAGTATATGGGGAAGTAGTGATACTAATGCAAGGGGAGAGTCGCTAATAGAGTTTATTTTGCGTACTAATCTGGTAGTTTGCAACAAGGGAGATGTCCCAACCTTTGTCACTAAAAACAGGCAAGAGGTTTTGGACATCACCTTGGCCTCGCAAGAACTGAATGAAATGATATCTGAGTGGCATGTTTTAAGTGAACACAGCTTCTCAGATCATCGCTACATCAGTTTCAAATTTGATGTTCATATCACCAAGATCATATTTCCGCCAAATGTTAGGAAAGCTGACTGGAATAGGTATAGGGAATCGTTCAATATGATGATACCGGAAATAACAGAGACAAATATGAGAAATGTGCAAGATATCGAACACGCAGTGGAGCGGATTACTAAGGCCTTCAACATCTCACTGAAAGCTGCATGCCCTAGAGGAAAGCCAAGGGGGAAACATCGACCACCATGGTGGTCTACGGAATTAAGTAATATGAGGAAATCCTGCAGGAAGCTCTTTAACAAGGCAAAGTCCACCAGAGCTTCTGAGGACTGGGACGCTTACAAGAAGATTCTGAGAGGATACAAGCGAGAACTGAGAAAGGCTCAGCATAACTCTTGGAATGCTTACTGCAGCAGTATTGAGAATACGTCCGAGGCTTCCAGACTACGGAAGGTTCTAGCATCCACCAACTCCGCTCCAGGTTTCATTAAAACATCGGAGGGCAATTGGACAACGTCCAGTAAGGAGACGCTGGAGGTACTATTGGACACACATTTTCCTGGAAATCAGACGGTTGAACCATGTACTGGCGGTGCCACAGTTGGTCAGCGGTCGTTTCCTGTCGAGGAAATTGTATCGGAAACTAGAATAAGATGGGCGCTAAATAGCTTTGGACCATTCAAATCCCCTGGACCTGATGGAATTACTCCGGCGGAGTTACAAGCTGTAACTGACAAAATTATCCCCTGGTTGTCGGTGATATATAAAGGATGTATCAACTTATCATATATCCCAGGAAAGTGGAGGGAAACAAAAGTCGTCTTCATACCTAAAGCGGGAAAAGCCTCTCACTTGAGGGCGAAGGATTTCCGACCAATCAGCTTATCCTCATTCCTACTTAAGACTCTGGAGAGGATGATAGATATTTATCTTAGAACTAGCATCGATTCAAGTTTGTTCTCGAAACGACAGCATGCATACTCGAAGGGCAGGTCTACTGAGACCGCACTACATGAACTAGTCAGCTTTATTGAAAGCTCACTATCTGTCAAAGAATACACAATCGTGGCGTTTCTAGACATCGAAGGGGCGTTCAATAATGTCCATCCGAGCTCGATATTAAATGGACTGACAACTCTGAATGTTGATCCATGTATACTCAGGCTGTTAGACGAACTGCTAATGAAGAGACGTATTTCAGCCACACTAGGACAAGCAAACATACAAAAGTATGTGAACAGAGGCACTCCCCAAGGAGGAGTTCTATCACCTCTTCTTTGGAATGTTGCTATAAATAGCCTTCTGGTTACTCTAGAAAAAGAAAGGATAAAAGTGGTGGCATACGCAGATGATGTAGCTCTGGCAGTAAGGGAAAATTCCCATCCACAATCAGAGATATTATTCAGAGGGCCCTCCGGATGACTGAAAAATGGGCGAAAGACAATGGTCTTGGGGTAAATCCCGCAAAGACAGAATTAGTCATGTACTTCAAAGATCGCAAAACTCCCACGGTTAGGCCTATTTCCTTAGGGGGTATTGAAATTCCCTTTGGTGATTGTGCAAAATACCTTGGCGTTATTTTGGACAGGAAGCTGAACTTTAAGCTTAATATTGAAGAAAGGGCGAGGAAGGCAACTGTAGCTTTGTACTCGTGCAAAAAGGCAATAGGAAAAAAGTGGGGACTAAAACCAAAAATTGTGCATTGGCTATACACGGCAGTGGTTAGACCTATAATGCTATATGGCGTTGTAGTCCGGTGGCCGGCACTTCAGAAACCGACTGGTTTAGATAAAGTTCAGCGTATGGCGTGTTTGTGTATTTCAGGCGCATTCAGCAAGACAGGAACAAATTCCCTTAATGTCATGCTGCATCTATTGCCTTTAGACATTTTGGCCAAACAGTCAGCTGCAACAACGGCTGTGCGGTTGCGCGAACTATCGCTGTGGTCGGAAAAAGGTTACGGTCACAGTTCTGTCCTCAAAACAATGTCAGATGTGCCTAACGTAGTGGATTACACTTTGGCGAGTCCACTTTTCGACAAAAAGTTTGAGACTCTAATCCCCAACAGTGAGGCGTGGTGCACACAGACCCCGGGGAATAAAGAATATATAGATTTCTACACTGATGGCTCCAAATTGGATGGACAAGTGTGTTTCGGAGTATATTCTAATGATTTGGAACTTCAAATAGCGAAAAGATTACCTAATCACTGTAGTGTTTTTCAGGCTGAAATATTAGCAATAAGAGAGGTGGCGAATTGGCTGAGAAGTAATGTTCCAAAAAATGTGGGCATTAATATATACTCAGACAGTCAACCTGCAATAAAATCCTTGGACTCTGTGTTCCTCAACTCGAAAACGGCCATCGATTGCCGCAAATCTCTCAATGAGATGGCTGAGCAGTACAATATTCACCTAATATGGGTGCCTGGCCATAGGAACATACCGGGGAACTGCGAAGCCGATGAGTTGGCAAGGCTAGGGACTACCTTACATATTCCAGGGGAACTAGAATTTGTTGGTATGCCCCTAGCTACCTGCAAGCTCATGCTGCGTGAGAAGGCTGTTATGATGGCAAATGTTCGATGGGAGAATTGCAAGGGTTGTAACGACACCAAGCAAATATGGCCCCATTTCAACTTAAACCGCACACTAGATATGCTAATGTTCTCGAGACGTCAGATATCACTCCTGATATCTGCTATAACGGGTCGCTGCCTGATAGAAGATTTTGCAAAAACTATTGGCGCGAAGTATAATGACTATTGTATGAGCTGTCATGATGCGGAGGAAAAAGAATCAATTAAACACCTCTTGTGTGAGTGTCCTGCATTTTGTGTAAAGCGCAAGCAACTTTTAGGAGCATATAGCTTCAGATTACTGGCGGATCTGAAAAACGTTAACTTAAGCAGTCTGCTAATGTTTTTGGAACAATCTGGTTGGTTCAACAAAGAAAAATCAAGAAGGTTCAGCGGTTAAAACTAGAAGTGCCCATATGTAATAGGTACTTTTAGTTAATGTGGTATCACAATGGACTGAATAGTCTAAGTGAGCCTGAATCTTAATCGGGCTGCCACTTTAACCTAACCTAACCTAACCTTCGTTATTATAAGAATATTCTTGATGTCCAACTCGTTCAATGTCTTGGCTAGTGACAATATATTGAGAGACTTTCTATCTTTTCCTTCTTCATTCATAACGTCCACATCATATCGGCAATTTGTGAGTACTCTCATTGTTACCGCCGTTTTGTTCGTCTCCTCTGCTGTCTGCTGTTGCCCTTGCTTCTTGCCCAACTGCGATTTCTCAACTCCAACTTGTGTACCTCCTCTCGTCTCAATTTCGCGATTCTTCGATCTTGAACGACTACCACTTCTTGATCGTTGCCCATCGGCAATCATCTGCTCCCTTTGGGACCTTTTCTTCAGTCTCTTCTTCACTCATTGAAGCATCCATAGGATCCCTCAAGGGTGGCACAAGCACCAGAGGAGGAGGATCACCCGGACCCGCCTCCATCTCAATAATCCGATACCTTAAATCCCACTAAAACCAAACAACTAAGCAGAAAAGATCGAGGTGATAAAAAGAAAAAAAATTATACGCGAAAAACAGAAAAATTAAGCTGTTTACTGATTATACGCACTAAAAAGCGGGAAAAAGTAGACAAGAGAAAAAACTAACGCTGAGTACGTGTTGCCTCTGTCAACGATCGAACTCGAATGCTTTTGGGCAAAGTTAAACTTGGGCAAATTTGCAAAATTATCGTTATCGTCGCAATGTGGACCCCGTATATTAAGCGGACCTTACACGGTCGGATAAACACTACGACAGATATTCGTTTATTTATTGTGTGTTCGTCCAAGTTTTGCCCTTACACAGCACGAACAAATATGATGACAACATGAAAAAAAGGTGAAGCAGCACAATGAAGATGTACGAAAAGTTATGGTTGAAGCAATTTTTTACTAAACAAATGGAAGAAAGCAATAAAAATCCGGCTATATGTGGCAATGCAATGATTCCTTATCCACATTTAATAAATTACAAATTTCTTTATGAACTTCAAAATACTTCTCGCCTAGTTTTCCATGAATGGTAGTGGTAGAGATGTGCCAACACATCTCCGAAACACGCGAACATGACCTTATACTAATGGATTTGTAGCCGCAACGTGTTGTGTCGCAAGGTTTATCCGTATAATGCGCTTTACAGACTATCAGTTATTCCGGACGGAATGTCGGCGTTTGTAAAGAATCTTACAGTGTGTCGGATCGATGCGACATGTCGGCGATGACTAAATAATCGGTAAATGTGTTATCGATCCCATAAACATGCAGCAGTATCGATTATGCCTTCGGACTTAACTTATAATGTGCACAATATATGGGATATGTTCGGCACGAGCACTGTCGTCCGGAATAACTGATAGTCTGTAAAGCGCATAAGGTGCCCTTTAGGAATCGAGTTCGAACCTAGTTAGGGAATCTTGTCCTTCCTTTTTTATTGTTTTTTTTTTTGCTAATTAAACAGAACCAAATATTTTGCCCTTTTGCACAGTAACATTCTATTTCGTTTTCTTTGATCATTACTATATTTAAGTACTATAATCAGTAATAAGCGCATATTAAATTTTCTTTGAATTAAAAAAGGTCATAAATAAAACGATGTACATTTTGAAATCGAAATTTACGTGAAAGGCTTTAACCCTGCCAACATTTTTTGAATCTGACGGCGCTTCAGAGAATCGACACCACGTCGAAAACAATCGTATACGACATCCAAAACTCGTCGGAAAAGCGCCGTCACTATTGAGAAGTTGTACCACGCCAAGTTACTACAAAAAAGTATCGCATGAGTGCATATATTAGGTGCCTTTTTTAATAAATTTAGAATGACGCCAATAAGAGCCCCTTCAAACAATCAGAAAAAGTGAATTTTAAGATAGTTGTAAAAGAATCATTGTGATCAAGTAAAACACGATTGTTTAGATGTTTATTAATTTGATTAAACATTTATAAATTCTTATAAATATAAAATTTATACCACTATCACAACACATTTAACATATTTTTTCATTAATAAAAGAATGATGTTGATTTACAAGTGGCAAGCTACATGTTGCAGCGTCTATCAGCTAGTATCGATTATCGATGGAGGCCGCGTGTCTGTAAAATATCTGAAAAACAATCACTTTATTCCATTTGGAAAGTCAAAAATTGTTCACCATTATACCTTTTACAATTTTAAGCGAAATAACTATGTTTTCAGCACTTCATTATCAATTTTATCTAAATAAATTATAAGAAGCTAGTTGCGCTTGGTGTTTCACAAAATATAAAATGGCTCTTGTAACAATAGTGATGGCAAAATACTTTCATGTACATTTCATACTTTTTCATACGCTTCCCCCCATCATAGTTGGCGATTGTTGCAGTGTCACTTACGAGTCTGTGGTAGCGATGAGAATGAAATGGAACTTTGATATGCTGGCAGGGAATATGAATCGATTTAAATTTGCTATGAGGTAAGGTAGGAGGGTTATCGCCACTACATTTCAGGGGGCTGTCATAGATTCTAGTGGGCAGTCCAAAGGGGATCATGGTAAACATGATCCATGAATGAGCACAAAGGGAATCAACAACATCTCGATTCCCTTGCAAAGATATTCCATCATATTTTCAACGAAGAATAAAGAATAGTTACAGGTGGTACTATCAATTTTCTATTAGTGTGGTTTCATATCGGCTTGGTAACCAAAGGACCTACGCAGACTGGGCTTAAGTCGGAAGACAAAATCGAAGTACCACCGCCCGGTACCAACGTTGATATAACATGTGCGTGGTAATCCTCTTCACACTTTGATGCGTATATGGAAATGGAATTGATTCGCTGCGTTTCTTTTCAAAAAGGGGTAAATGGTACAAGTGTCCACACTCGATGGACAATATTGCCAGATGGTATGACACCTTATCCACCAGCCAAATTGTGGAGATGGTAGAATATCAGTTAAAAGGAAAAACCAATACAACTTCGGTTGGCATATCTTCACGCATATAAAAATGGATTTATAAACCCATAACAACATTATAACCAACCAGATTGTTCCAAAAACATTAGCAGACTGTTTAAGTTAACATTTTCAAGGTCTGCAAGTAATCTAAAGCCTTAAGGCCGGTACTATGTACATTCTTGCGAAAAAAATTATAGAAACCATTATTTCGCACATAGAAAGCGGTGTTTATTTAGGTAACAGGGAGCGATATTGAATTAAGTTGGTGGTTGCTGCTTGTAATTACAAAATTAACATTTTATTTTTCCTTGGGCAATTGATCTGCTACTCCTTTAATTCTTTGTATATTTTCGGAACAAAAATATGACCTGTGTTTGTGTTATAAACCCACACAAATAGTTTTAATAAATAAATTATTTCTTAATGTCAATGGCGCCATGCTATAAAGGTCATTTTTCAACTCGAAAAAACAAAGTACCACAAATGGAAAAAATTTCGCTAGTTTTTCGCATTTTTTGGTTTTGTATGGGATTTTGCAGCGGAAATCGAACAAAGTACCGGCCTTTACATAGGGCTGTCATTCGGGATCTATTTTTATAAATCCCGGGATTAGGGATTTCAAAATATGGAATCCCGGGATCCCGGGATTTTTTCGAGATCCTTAAATGTTCGGGATTGTTTAAAAATATTTAGTAATAACTATCTACAGCGACAAAAAATTGTTGTACATTAAACCATTTTAGTTTAATTAAATTTATAAAATAACAACAAAAGAAAAGAACAGTAAATTAAAAAGCTTTTTCAAATTGCTATCATACTTAACGAACACTTAGTCCAACTCAACAATATGAAAACAAACAAAAAATTATGACAAAAATAATTAAAAAAGATGTTTAATATTGCTATTGAGTAATGGCGTTTTCTTTTCTTATGAAAAATGCGCACTTTTTTGCATTTTGGCCGGAAAATGTACTTTTTAGGTTCTTTTCTAAAAAACAGGCAAAAGTGCGAAAAGGCTTCGAATTCTGTTGTGAAAATAGTGCCACGCATAGAGGCAAATTACGGGCATTTTCAGCACTGCCAACAAACGAGAGTGCTGCGATTGCCCTGTTTCCTTCTTTGAATTCTTTTCTGCCCGCTGAAATGATAGCATTTTTTTAGGTTGCTGGTAACATTTTAAAAATGCGCATTCTGTACAGACAAAATGACGGCAAAGCACTTTTTTCAGAAAAGAAAACGCCATAAGACTCATCAAAGCATTTTATGCGCTTTACAGACTATCAGTTATTCCGGACGGAATGTCGGTGTTTATAAAGAATCTTTCAGTGTGTCGGATCGATACGACTTGTCGGCGATGACTAAATAATCGGTAAATGTGTTATCGATCCCATAAACATGCAGCAGTATCGATTATGCCTTCGGACTTAACTTATAATGTGCACAATATATTGGATATGTTCGACACGAGCACTGTCGTCCGGAATAACTGATAGTCTGTAAAGCGCATTAATGATTTTCATTAGATTAGGTATATTTTCGTACACTTGTGTCAATCTTTTCATTGTTTCACTGTTTTAGTAGCTTCGTAAAAATATCAAGGCATCCAAATTCTTATCAGATAAACGCGATCTCGTCACATTGTCGACGGCCCTTTTAACATTGCTTTTTATTTTATGTGGAACGAATTCCATTTCAAACTCAAGGTGTACCATAAATATTTATTAATTCAATTTGTCGGGAAGACTCTAATTTATTAATAAATAATACTAAAAAGCAACATATTTAACAAATTTAAATTATTTTTTCGAGATCCCGAAAAATCCCGGGTGACAGCCCTATCAAAGCAGCGCTTCGACAGCGACGCCGGTGATACCAAAAGCTGCGGTCATTGTGCGACATCTATACGGTTGACATTTGTTTTCTTTGCAGAAGAGAACTTTTCGTCCTCTTGTGTTTGCTACTCTCTCACTGACAGTTTAGTAATGGTGTGACAGCTACTTGCGCATTTTGGTGGAGGCTACTTACATAAAATTTAAATATTTTAGAATAATGCTGAAATATCATCTAATTGGGAGAAATTTACGATTCTTTTCAATTAAACAAGCAACGAAAGATCCCGTGAAATACACATCAACTGTAAATTTACCGAAAACCCGGTTTCCCGCACGACTTTCAACCGCAAAACGATTGGAAATTGAACGTACTTTGGTTGATGTAAGTACGATTCGAATATCAATAGCGGAATGAATTAACGGTGTATTTTCTTCACTTAGACTACATTCGCAGATGCCTACAAATATCAACGAGAACACAATAAGGAACCACAGTATATACTACATGATGGGCCGCCGTATGCTAATGGTGATTTGCATATGGGCCATGCAGTAAATAAGGTAGGACGATTGCGTTATATTTTTGATAGTTATAAAGATTTGGACCTTATAGATTCTCAAAGACATTACCATAAGGCATAAAGTAGTGAATGGCCGTAAAGTTCATTATGTCCCAGGATGGGACTGTCATGGTCTCCCGATTGAATTAAAAGCTTTAGCATCAACAGGCAAAAAAACCGGCAAAGATGACCCAATTACAGTGAGAAATAAATGTATAACGCTGATCCAAAATGTGGAGTTGTGGATTATTAACTTTGTATGATCCCTATTTGCAGCAAGACAATTCGCTATGGATGCAGTAGAAAGGCAAAAGAAGGAGTTTCGTTCATGGGGAATTTTGTCAGACTGGCAAGAAAAGGGAGGTCTTTATTTTACATTTAGTCCAGATTTCATTTGTAATCAGTTGCAACTTTTTCAAAAGTTATATGAGAAAGGACTTATATATCGTGATTTGAAGCCCGTTTTTTGGTCACCTTCATCAAGGTAGTATTTATTATCTAGCTTTCTCTAAACCAAATATTATTCGTATACTAAAAATGTACTAGAACGGCTTTGGCTGAAGCTGAACTGGAATACGATAACAACTTTGTGAGTCCTTCGCTCTATGCAAGATTTGCTATTGACACAATACCCCCTATACTGCAATGTGAGCCTTCTCAAAAATTGTATGCCATAATATGGACCACAACTCCTTGGACACTGCCAAGTAATCAAGCTATTTGCTATAATTCCAATTTGGACTATTCCATCGTTCAACTGAAGATGAATTCATCATCTGATAACGCACTGTATTTGATAGCTTCCAAACTGGTTGATGATTTTATGAAAACTTCGCAAATAGTTTGCGAAATCAAAAATACTATTTCTGGTGAGTGTGCTAGGATTGAAGTTCAAAAGAGAGGAACATGCTTGAATTTGTCAAAGTTTTGTTGTAGGAAGTGATTTAGAGGGATGTACGTACCGGCATCCATTCTACCCCGATCAATCCTCGTTGCCATTCTTTGACGCCCCACATGTACAGGATACTAAAGGCACAGGATTGGTTCATACTGCTCCAGCGCACGGACCCGATGATTTTTTGATATGTCTGTCTAAGAATGTACCTGTTGTAAGAAATATCGACTATACACATGCAAAAACTCCTAGTACTAACCAAATCCTCGATTTACATTACAGAAGTCCTTAGTTACTGAGGAGGGTCTATATAACATGGATGCTCCAAGTTATCTACAGGGCAAAAGCGTTTTGAAAGAGGGAAATAATATAGTTTTGGAATCCCTAAAAGACGATATTATCTACGCCGATACCTTAACTCATAGTTATCCTTTGGACTGGCGTACTAAAGAACCGATTATATTACGAGCAAGTGAACAGTGGTTTATAAATACTTCATCGCTGAAGCAGATTGCAGTCGACGAGGTATATTTAGTAGCCGATATAAATTTTCCAAAAATTTGTGATAATCGATTACTTCCAGATTGCAAAAGTTAAGATATATCCCAGAGTAAATGCGGACGCCAGCAAGAATACTCTAAAAACACAAGTAATGAAGCGACCCTACTGGTGTATATCTCGTCAAAGGGCTTGGGGTGTGCCAATACCAGTGTTTTACGAAAAAACCTCGAAAGAAGTTATATGCAATCGGTAGGTTCGTGCTGTTGTTCCAAGAATAAATATCTAAAAATTTTATACATTTTAGAGATGTCATAGAGCATATTTGCGATCTAGTTAGAGAACATGACGGCATTGATTTCTGGTGGTCAAAATCTGTTGATGAAATTTTGCCCAAATCTCTGTTAGCAAGTTTAAATACTGATAACAAGAACATTGTGAAGGGATTGGATATATTGGACATATGGTTCGATTCCGGTAGCACTTGGTCGCATGTTTTGAAAGATCAACAAGTTGCAGATCTGTATTTGGAAGGTTATGATCAATTTACTGGTTGGTTCCAATCATCGCTTTTAACAAGCGTGGGTGTCCGAGGCACAGCTCCATACAAGTAAGAAAACTTCTTTAAGCTTTTCGAGTTTACGATTTTTTTTTAATTTGGAAATGGTGACTTTTCTACATTTTGAGAATTTAGACAATTTTTTCGCTTTTTCCAAATTTGGAACTCTCGATTTTTTGTAATTATTTGAAAGTCTTTTTACATACGCGACTTTTTTAAGAGTTAGGCGATCACTGTAATAATTACATGAATAATCTTAATGGGAATATGAGAAAACCAACAAAAAGAGGTGAACATGAAACGTTTAACTAAACAAGAAGTTTCAGGACAATTTTTAGTAAGCTCTATTATTATTTGAGGATTATATAAGAATAGTACCTTGCGTGGAATTTACACAAATATATGTATGTACCTACAGACGCCCAATCATTTCTCTTTATAAAATAAAAATGGGAATACCCTTTAGACACATCTCTTAGCAATGAGTCGAGAAAAAAAGCTTGCTAAATCTTGTTCACATTTTCCGTTAAGGTTATGGATATCAAGGCATAATTTTTGAAGAAATGAATATCAGCCATGTTCTTATTTTCGAGTCTGTTCCGAATCCGACAAAATAATTACCCTTATTCCTGAAGTCGCCCTCGCTCTCGTCGTCGCTTTTAAGTCGTCTCGTCATTCAATTGGTATTCCTGTGAATTGGCGACAGCGACGACGACGATTACTGTTTGTACCAATTACAATACTCGGTAATAAAAGGCCGATATCACTAGAAAACAATCAGCTAATGTGCAAAAAAATGAATTTTAATTTTTTCGGCTTAAAATATTTTTATTTCCGACGCAATTCTATGTCGGAAAATCAAGAAAAATATTTAATTTGACGTGGGAAAAATGAGGATATGTATTCAAGGACAGTAAAAGCTTCCAAAACTATAAAAATGGAGACAACGCTTAGATCAATGGCACAAGGATCATCATGAAAGAAAACAATCAGCTGATATACAAAACTGAATTTTAATTATTTGCGTTTAAAATGCTATTTGTTTATAATCTAATTTTGACTTGGAAAATCAAAATAAATGATAAATTTGACTCGGGGAAATGATTTAGATATCTATATTAGGACAATAACAACATTCGGCATATACAATTGGAACGACGTTGACATTATGTGCCCAAGGATCATTCAAAGTTCGTGAAGGACACATTTGTTATGTAAGTTTGGTGCTAAATAAAATACATAGGCCTTAAAGGGTTTCTATTAAAAATAAATGGAATTGAAAATCAACAAGTTTACTTTAATTGTACAGTGTTCTTTTCTATGATGTGAATGTGATGACCATAACTGCTATATATACTGATTTTTTCCCATTAGTCACTTTACCTCTTACCAATTTCTATTTTTTAAATTTATTTTTCAATTGTTCGATTAATAGTTTAAAAAACTTCTTCAAAAATTAAACACTAAACTCGTCGCTGGTAATTTTAAAGGCGACAAAAAGCAACACCAGGAATACCGATTTTCTTCGATAGCAGAATATATCGACGAACGGAATACCAATTAGTGGCGACAGAGGAAAAGCGACGGCGAGGGCGACTTCAAGGAATAAGGGTGAATAAAATCCACTCAATTATTTTCGGTACAAATTTCCTGTTATCAAATTAGCACCGTTTTGGCTATCATTTTCGAATGAAAAAATTATTTTTTCAGAATATTGATTAAAAATGCCGCCTGGATTTTTATTCTCTATTTTGGTGTTAAAGAAGCGCAAATTTCAAGAGTCGTGTGTTAGGAAACGTTGATGCTTCGTATGTCTATATTGGGGAAATGTTTTACTATATTCAAAATTATACTTATCTGCACATAGTGTTATTACTTGATATCGCCTTAAAAAGGACGCATTCCTTCAGTTATTTGGATTGTTTCAATATTAGCCTTGGTTGTATAACCTTCTGCAAACTTTTGTGACGTGTAATAAATCTGTTGGAAGACACGATATGTCCGATATAGATAAAATTGCAGATGACTCTTCATCAAATTAGATCTTACAAAAATTTCTTCTTTAAAAAGTATGGCATACCGGGGATGGAACACACGTTCGTATTATCAAACTCTAACTTCTCTCAAATGTTTTTTGTTTTTTGGCATTTAGAAAAAAATCACACTCTTAAGATGAAAAAAAACCTATGGGTTATTAAAGATTGCTAATATGTTATGTTATGCGAAAACATATTTTGTGTAAAAAAAGGAAGAAAACTTATTCTATTTTATAAATACATGCCTTTTAGTGGAAATGGATGAGTATTTTATAATAACAAATATTGAACGACATTTTCTATAATATATCGAATGACACATTTTCACCACATTTCTTGTCAGCCACACGGTGGCTAGAGCATGTCTCCGTGGTTTCCATCCTTATAGAGAATATAGAATTTATATACTAAAAAACACACCCACATTAGATTTTTTTCTAGTCGAATTTTAATTTCAAACCTTTTACCTTAGGTCAATATTTGTTCACGGTTTTACTGTTGATGAAAACGGTCACAAAATGTCGAAATCTCTTGGTAATGTAATATCACCTACAGATATAACCCAAAAGTTTGGGGTGGACACCTTAAGGTGAGCAATTGAAAATGTTTAAACAAAGAAAATTTATACACCAATTGAATTACTCTTCCAGATGGTGGGTAGCATCTCATGGCACTCAGCACATGGCAATAACTGTAAGTGAAAAACTTCTGCAACAATCTGCAGACAGTTTAAATAAAATTCGATTGACTTTACGCTTTTTGAATGGTGTTCTTGGTTCAAAAAAGCCCAATAACAATAACGCCAGAAGCAATCTGTCCAAACTGACATGCTTAAATCAGTACCTATTGAGTAAATTGGTTGACTTTGATAAAGACGTGAGTAAAAAAACATATTCATGAAAATGAACCATAAAAGTAAGATTTTTATACTTACAGATAAATGGATTGTATGATACTCACGAGTACAATAGGGTAGTAGCTAGCATACAAAATTTTGTTACAAATCAAATATCTGCAATATTTGTAAATTTAATAAAAGATCGATTATATTGTGGTGCACAGAGGGAGATTGATGATATTGGCTTCGTCATGGAAAAATGTTATAACTGTTTGAACAAAGCCCTATGGCCTATTGCTCCGTTTCTGGTAGAGGAAAGTTGGAGTTATTATGGTAAGTAATTACGGAAATACATTTGTGGTATAGAAAGGTGATATAATTCTTTTCTAGATTCTAAATCACATTTCCACCATCAATTAGTATCATCGGACATTAGTTGGAAAAATACCCACGTTGAGGAAACTATTGAAGCTGCTTTGGAAGTGAGACGATTGGTAAATCAGAAAGCTAATTCTTCTAAGAGTTCTTGGTTTATGGCGGTCAATATTAAATGTCGAAACGAAAATACATTGGAGCTTTTGCGGCATTTACAAAAGAACCAACTAGATGACAGTGTCAGTGATTCCGAGTTATGTGAGATTTTGCAGGTGCAGACTGTAACACTTCAAATGGTACCAGATATGATCAACGACTTAGATGTAGAACTGACAGAAATCGATAGTCCTCTTTGCCCACGTTGTAGACGATTTGCCGTAGCCACTGAAAATGAAGTGTGTCGGAGGTGTTGTCAGGTACTAGAAATGCAAAAATAAATATTAGTTGGTAATAGGTATATAATACTAGACGATCTTGTTTTATTTGCCACAGAACGAAACTAAAACGATTGTAGACACTTTAAAAGGGAATCTCTTAATTTCAAACGCAGGGATTGTTTGCCTCCGCAGACGATGTGGGTTTCATTGTCCTCAAATGTAATAATCGTATCCTCGTTGACTAAATGCAGAGTCAATACATTGCCTTGTCTTTCCATCTTTATATTCGTTATACCATCCTGGCTGAGTCGTTTCACAAGCATATCCACATCCAAAGATCCATATTCGTATTTAACGTTTTTCAAAACCTCTTCCCTAGATGGAGGCGGTTGTTTTTTACTACCACTGGGTTGTTCATTTGCAGTTTCGGCACAAGGCTTTATGTTGTGAACTTTATCTTTCACCTGTAGAATTCCTGTGATGGTGGAAATTGTGACCCCATTTCCAACATCGCGTGGTACGATCTTTTGGGCCATTTCAGAGGTTAGAAAAACTCGATCTAATTTTCTCTTTAAAGGCAAACGAATAATGTCGCCACATTTAAATGTTATGATTTTCTTGTCCTAAAATTTGAGGGAGCTGAAACACTTAGAAAATTCTCTACTACATTATCTGTTGACTTACAGGCTGTTCAATGAAAAGATTGGGCGCACTTGGATGCGGTTTGGTATATGCTTCAGGAATAACCAGTACAGTCGGCTTCAATTCTTTGATTAGTTTATTGGCTTGTTGGTAATTCAGAGATGTATCAATGGGGCAATAGAAGGCTTTCATTGCCAAAGGTTGAAACGGGGCCAACACCTGAAGGTAAGGGAAGTCTGGTTCTGCAAACAAAAATTGTTATTGATGAAATACTAAAATGTTCTACTTATAACCTACCTGTGAATATAATGGAATTATTGGAGTTATTTCCCCACATTTCTATGAAGTGGACAGCATCACCAAATCTCAAACTTGGATGACCGCAAAATACAACACAGGGCTGTTAACAAAGAGAGGTACACAAATCGTAAACGTTTTTATGGTATAGTCTATATGATATCCTAAAGTGCATACAGATGGTGGACAAACATTTCGGAATCGAGATAGTTTCGTCGGTCGAATTCATTAGCGACCATTTTCCGAATTGAAAACATCACATTACCTATTCCCTCTAGTAATTTTGTTGTAAAGATTGTAATAAACAAGACGGGTTTTTAGTTTAGTTATAGTGACATCCTTTTATACCAAGATCACTTAAACGTTTGGGTCATTACATAGTAACTTTAAATACTATGACTTATAGACATCTCTTAAAAAAAACACTGAATTGTCAATTCAAACTTCAGGGGCTTTACAAGCTGAGATATCTTGATTTGGCATGACAGCTAAAATCATTTGGGCTAAATATATTTACGCCACTGTTTACCACGCAATTTAGAGGACATTTTTGCGACTATATCGCGAATTCGTTTTCGGTCGAGCTCTATCATATGCGTCAAAAGTGAGGTATCTTTAATTCTATACACATACCTGTCTAAAGTCCTTGCTAAATCCATCTGAGAACACATGTTTGTAATGCTTCAATTTTGAATTGCGCAAATAAAAAGCGTGTGGGAAGGGATCGTCTGGTAAATAGACTTTATTCTGCTTAGCAGAACTCAACCATTCGGCCAAGATATTCGAATAGGCCAGGGAGCTATCAGCAACGGGGGATATGAAGAACATAGGCACATTGTTTAAGCCTGCATTTTCCAAATTCTGTGTTAGACACTCAAACAAATCATAGACCACCCCAGATGGATAGCATGGTATAAGTGCCGAGCCATTGTTTCGAATCGTTAATGCTAAGAAATGAAAAAAAAATTATTTATTGTTTGTTCGCTCTATTTTCTTCTTTAGTACTTACCTACATTCATACACAATTCTCCCAGTTTTGTGTCTGGATTAACTGTAGGTGCTTGAGTAAGGCCAGTCATTATTAACACATCAGCATGCTTTAGCGCTGATTGGTTTATTGGTCTTGGATGTGTTGTTAAGGTGGACGAACCACTAACATAACATATTTTTTCATGTGCCGTACTTAGAACCCAGTTGCTTGATCCCAAACAATATCCAGAACTAACTGGCGTTGCAATGAAAGCGCCTAGTATATCCAGTTTTTCGTCATAGCCCATAATAGTCACCCTCGCTAAACTACTGTGTACATCTTTCAAACTGAATATATTTCTCCATTTCTTCGGGCGAAAAGCCTCGCATAGAGGCGACGGCAAACCGCTTAACATGTCTTTCCACAGATGCGCTGTACTCGCCTTTGGTGCCACTTCAATGTACTCTACCAGCTCCTCAAGGAAGAATCTTCCTATTTGTAATGTGGGTTCTGTAGCGTAGACCTTACCCTTGAAACCCGTATGCTCGGTTATATATGGCAATGCCAACATATTCAAGTAATTTGATATGAGAATTACATCAATTTCGCTGAAGTCCATCATTTTATCCATGGGTAGAGTAAATTCTGGTGATGAATCAACAAATACACGCCCGCAACATTCCTTCAACTCACCATCCATCTGGGGATCATGGTCTCCCCTAACAATAAAATTGGGCAAATTTGAAAGTTTTACACTTTGCACAAACGGCAAAGGTAGAAAATTCAACACTGTCTGCTCAGTGAGTCCACAATCCAACATTATCCGCAGTCCTTTGAATGTGATAACATAACATGGCTTAGCCAGATCATTACTGAGGCAGTACTATCAAAAAAATAGGCGATTAAAAAAACTAATAGAGAATTTAATTACAAGTAATATTTACCAAGCGCATTATGTTTTAAATTAAAGAGAAAATGTCAATCAAACAGCTGCGCGGTTTTATCATCATCATCATCATAGACCAAGGAAGGTATAGACGTCTTATGTCAATTCACAATGATTTTGTTTATTTCATAGACGGAGAAAGGTATAGACGTCTTATGTGAATTCACATTGCTGTGGTTTGTCTGCACACCGTAGATGGCAAATGAGTGACTTTAATTTGTTTTCTTTCCTTTGTTCTCTTGATGAAACACCAAATATTGTAAAAGCATATAAAATTCTGTACATCCACACCTTTTTCTTAATGCAAATTGAGTGATTTATACGGTAATTCCAAATAAACAAAATCATTGTGAATTATCAAAAGACGTCTATACTTCTTCGTCTTTTGACAATTCGCCATGATTTTGTTAATCATAGACCAAGGAAGGTATAGACATCTTAAGTGAATTCACAGCGCTGTAGTTTGTCTGCACACCATAGATGGCTCTTTTTCTTCTGCAATTGAGTGATTTTTTTTAATTTGGTTTTAATTTGTTTTCTTTCCTTTGTTCTCTTGATGAAACACTAAGTATTGTAAAAGCATATAAAATTCTATACATCTACCCTTTTTATACCCTTCACCACTACTGTGGTACAGGGTATAATAAGTTTGGGCATTTGTATGTAACGCCAAGAAGGAAAAGTCGGAGACCCATCGTTTAGTATACCGATCGTCTTAGAATTAAATTCTGAGTCGATTTAGCGATGTCCGTCTGTCTGTGTGTATTTTGTGTGCAAAGTACAGCTCACAGTTTAAGTCCGATCGTCCTCAAATTTGGCACATAGTTCTACTTTGGCTCAAAGACAATCGCTATTGATTTTTGAAAAATCGGTTCAGATTTAGATATAGCTGCCATATATATTTATCACCGATTATAATTGACGTATTTATCAACGTATTTTCTCAAAATTTCGGGCAGCCAAATATTTTGGGGCTTTCGTAAGATATGCAAAATATCAGCCAAATCGGTTCAGATTTAGATATAGCTCCCATATATATCTTTCGTCCGATTTCGACTAATATGGCCGCAAAATCCAGAGTTTTGCCCTGATTTGCTTCAAATTTTGCACAAGGAGTGCGCTTAAGATTATCATAAATTTGGTTAAAATCAGTGCAGATTTAGATATAGCTCCCATATATATCTTTCGCCCGATTTAGACTCATATGGCCTCAAAAGCCAGAGGTTTGCCCTGATTTGCTTCAAATTTTACACAAGGAGTACGTTTAATAGTATCTTTAAGCGTGCCAAATTTGTTATATAGAAAGATATATCTCCCATATATATATCTTTCGCTCGATTTACACCAATATGACAAACTTTCAACAGAATGGTCCAATTTTAAATAAAGCTCCGACTTGTGAAAATATCGCCCGAATTGGCCAAATAATATATCACAACCCACAATTGACCCCATATCTTGGTGAGATCTACTAACCAATCTCCTTGTAGAATGGCCACTGCTGAGTAGCAAAAATTGTAAATATTACTCAAATTGTCCTATATCTCGAATACATATGTATCGCCCGATAAATCATAAATGCTCTTTTGTACAATTGCATCAAAATTGCTCTAGCTTTATATTTCCCATATTTATACCCTTCACCACTACTGTGGTACAGGGTATAATAAGTTTGTGCATTTGTATGTAACGCCAAGAAGGAAAAGTCTGAGATCGTTTCGTATACCGATCGTCTTAGAATTAAATTCTGAGTCGATTTAGCGATGTCTGTCTGTCTGACTGTCTGTTGATGTATTTTTGTGTGCAAAGTACAGCTCGCAGTATTAGTCCGATTGTCCTAAGATTTGGTATAGGGTCCTGTTTCGGCTCAAAGACGATCCCTATTGATTTTGGAAAAAATCGGTTCAGATTTAGATATAGCTGCCATATATATTTTTCACCGATCTGGTCATAATTGGCGTGTATATCAACCGATCTTCCTCAAATTCCGTACATCCGAATATTTTATGAGTCTCGAAAAACTTGCAAAATATCAGCCAAATCGGTTCATATATAGCTTTCGTCCGATTTACACTCATTTGCACACAGAGGCCAATTTTTTGCTCCGATTTAGTTGAAATTTTGCACAGGGAGTAGAATTAGCATTGTAGCTATGCGTGTCAAATTTGGTTGAAATCGGTTCAGATTTAGATATAGCTCCCATATATATGTTTTTCTGATTTCGACAAAAATGGTCAAAATACCAACAGTTTCCTTGTAAAATCGCCACTGCTTAGTCGAAAAGTGGTAAAAATGACTATAATTTTCCTAAACTTCTAATACATATATATCGAGCGATAAATCATAAATAAACTTTTTCGAAGTTTCCTTAAAATTGCTTCAGATTTAAACGTTTCCCATATTTTTTTACTAACATTGTGTTCCACCCTAGTGCATTAGCCGACTTAAATTTTGAGTCTATAGATTATGTAGAAGTCTATCAAATTCTTCCAGATCGAGTGATATTTAATTGTATGTATTTGGGACAAACCTTTATATAGCCCCCAACACATTTGACGGATGTGATATGGTATCGAAAATTTAGATCTACAAAGTGGTGCAAGGTATAATATAGTCGGCCCCGCCCGACTTTAGACTTTCCTTACTGGTTTTTTACTAACATTGTGTTCCACCCTAGTGCATTAGCCGACTTAAATTTTGAGTCTATAGATTTTGTAGAAGTCTATCAAATTCTGTCCAGATCGAGTGATAGTTAAATGTATGTATTTGGGACAAACCTTTATATAGCCCCAACACATTTGACGGATGTGATATGGTATCGAAAATTTAGATCTACAAAGTGGTGCAGGGTATAATATAGTCGGCTCCGCCCGACTTTAGACTTTCCTTACTGGTTTTTTTACTAACATTGTGTTCCACCCTAGTGCATTAGCCGACTTAAATTTTGAGTCTATAGATTATGTAGAAGTCTATCAAATTCTTCCAGATCGAGTGATATTTAAATGTATGTATTTGGGACAAACCTTTATATAGCCCCAACACATTTGACGGATGTGATATGGTATCGAAAATTTAGATCTACAAAGTGGTGCAGGGTATAATATAGTCGGCCCCGCCCGACTTTAGACTTTCCTTACTTGTTTTTTACTAACATTGTGTTTCATCCCAGGGTGTTAGCCGATTTAATTTTTAATTCTAGCGATTTTGTAGAAGTACAAAAAATTTTCTCCAAATCGTTTCAGATATAAATATTTGTATATGGGAATATAAACCTTGATTATAACTCCCAACAAATTTGAAGCAGTTGAGATGGTAACGCAAATTTGGGCCTACATAATGGTGAAGGGTATAATATAGTCGGCCCCGCCCGACTTTACTTACTTGTTTGTAATGCAAATTGACTAATTTATAGGTTATTCTCGTTTTCCAAAAAGAAATTGAGTCACTTGACTGCGCAATTGAGTGGAATGACTGCTCATTGCAAATAACCCTGCCAACATTTTTTTTGAATTTGACGGCGCTTCTGAGAAACCCCACCACGTCGAAAACAATCGTATACGACATCCAAAACTCGTCGGAAAAGCGCTGTCACTATTGAGAAGTTGTACCACGCCAAGTTTCTACAAAAAAGTATCGCATGAGTGCATATACTAGGTGCCTTTTTTTTTAGTGTTCACTTATTTCCAAAATATAAATTTGAATAAACTTAAATAAACAAAAGTTAACAATATTTCGTGTAGCAGATCTATATACAACGTCCCATGCAAGGGCACTCTAGTATAATAATTATGTTATAACTAGTTCTTTTTTTTAAGATTACAATTTTTAAATTATTTAGGAAATAATAATATATACATTTGTAATGAAAAATATATACAAAAAACATCACTTTTGGATGGGTGTTAAATAAAAAAGATAGGTCTAGAAAATAAAAGAGAAAATAAATATGCAGCTATATATGTACACACAAAAATTTTTTTTTCTGATCCAATCACCAAATTAATTGATCCAATTAATTTTTTAATTGAAATGTCTTCAATCACGAAAATGATAGTATCAATCACGGTTTTAATTGGGCAAAAAAAAAAAAATTCTTGATTAAAAAATTAATTGATTTTTTAGCAAATTTCAATTAATTTTTTAATTGATTCAATTAAAAATTTAATTGATTCAATTAAAAATTTAATTGATGTTGATTGCAAAACTCAATTAATTTATTTTAAAAAAGGTAACTATTTTTAATTACTTTCTGAATTGGCTTAGAGTTTTTATTTGGATTAACAAATGATTGTTTGAAATACATTTTTAATTAAAAAAAAATCAGCACTTTTTTAACTGAATTAGTCTTCCGAATTTGATTAAAAAGTTAATTGTATCAATTAATTTTTTAATTAAAATTTTTAAAATTTTCAATCATTTACTTAATTAACTTAATGTTTCTATCATGATTAAAAAGTTAATTGTATCAATTAATTTATTAATTAAAAAAATTTTCAACTTCAATTAACTTTTTAATTGGAAATATTTTGGTGATATTTTTGTCTGTGTAACCACCAAAATTTTTTCGGCTTTGGTTTTTGCGTTGCGCTAATATCTTTAACTGATATGCTAGTCTCGTATCTAAGATCAATATGAGTATTTTCGCAGGTGATTGCCTTTATGTTTGCCCGTCTGTACACGGATGAAAAAGACTGTTTTTCATACGTTTGGCTATAAACATTATATGTTTGGAACACAAATTTTTAAACACAATATTTTTGAGTGCAAGCATATAATGTTCATAAACTAGCATAACATGTTTGGGACATATATGTTAATATGTTAGAACATATTATGTTTGGGACATAAAATGTTTGTAAATATAATATGCTTGGATGCAAATATGCTTGATCCTTACAAACTGTGTGGTCCGCTGTTCGAATCCCCGTCCGGCAAAAGTTAAAATTAAAATAAAAAAATCATACAATTGAATAATTTCTTCTACAATGTTTGTATTACAGAAAAAGGTGCTAAGAACTAAAAAATCTCGTGGAAGTGAGAAAGATGTTGGGGAATATACAATTGGGCAGAAACAAAATTTTGAGCATTCAGGTCGAAAACCTATGTTGTTAGCACCTATATTACCTGTTTATTTTCGTAATTGATTATGATTGTAAATATAAATAAATAAATAAAATTTTGAGCACAATATTGTTTGGGAGAATTTTTTTAAGCATATAATATTTTTGGGTGCAAAGTGTTTCCAAACATATTATATGTTCACATAATAACATATTGTTTTTTGGAAGACAACATTATTGAATTTGGATGTATATGCTTGAAACAAAATATGTTTGGGAGTATATGTTACAGAAGCGATTTTTTGTGAGCGTGTATACATTATGGCTGTCACCCGAAATAAATCCCGTCCCGAAATCCCGGGATTTTCGGGATCCCGAAAAAATAAACCCACTTTGTTCAATTTGTGGCTTTTGAGATTGTTTATTAATAAATTCTTCTTCTTTATGGACGTTCGTGGACCATATGGTTATAAAGACGGTGAAACAATAAAAGGTGACGAGAGACACTAAGTCTATGTTGCCACCTTTATGGGGTTTTGATTATTAATGGGGTTATAGTTGTTGTAATGAAATTTATTGAATAGTTGGCATATGTTCAGATTAATATGTTGTTATTTTGAAAGAATTTCCAAAGCAGTCTATAAATTCTGTCGTCGTCCCTCTTGAGTATATCTATGATTTTGTAATTTGTAATACCGAGTAGTGCAAGGTTTTTCCTAAGATTGTCCTTGTGTTGTTGACTTATCCGTGGGCAATTGAACGTTAAGTGGTCAATGGATTGTGCAGCGCCACAATCGCATTGTTCTGCGTCCAGTATATTTACTTTAAACAAATGTTGTCTTGTTCTGATGTGGGAAAATCGAAGTCTGCAGACCATTGTCGATATGTTGCGAGTTATTCTTCTACCATGAAACCATGGGTTTGTGTTCACCGTAGGAGACAATGTAAGGAGATGTCTTCCATGAATGCTGGAATTCCATTTAGATTGCCAGGTTTGTATCGCAGCTCTTTTGTTGTATGACTTAAGGTCATTATATTGTATTGCAGGGTAAATACCGTTGTTAATGTGATTAATGTCGGCTTGATCATTTCCATCAATACCGGAATGGCCAGGAATCCACAAAAAGTTAATGACATAGCCGCGGTGTTGTAGATTTATTATTTCATTCTTGATTTTCATCACGTATGGATGACATCGGTTGTGTGTGATTTTCTCGACAGCTTATATGACAGATTTACTGTCCGAAATAATTAAACTAAATTCTATTGTTGACTCCAATGAAATAAAGGGCTTCCGGTATTGCAAGTGCTTCGGCTGAAAAGATGGGGCTTTCAGGGTAAAGTGGAAAGCTGGCTTCCATATCCATATTTGGTACCCAGAAAGCGCAACTTGTCTTTCCTTGTGATTTAGATCCATCTGTGAATATTCAGATGAAATCACCCCATTTGTCTCTAATAATATTATGATATTTAGTTTGGATTTCGTAGAAATCAGCGGAGCTCTTCTTTATAGCAGGGTAGGTGGTTTTGGGTGGTGATATATGACTTATTAAAGGAAAGTGATGTTTCAGCGTTTTTTTTTTTGTATTTCACCGTAGAAAAAATATGAATTTTGTCGTTGAATTTTTGGAACAGTGATAGTGTTCTTGTAAGTCTTGTATAGATTAATTTCATAAATTTGATGGCAGGGTGGTTTTTATTGGAGATCATTTTATTGATGTAATTGTCAGCCAGATATGAAAATTTTTCAGGTGTGGGCATGGCATTACCCTCTTGTTCTA
The DNA here is from genome assembly GCF_050003625.1 of Haematobia irritans. Lineage (NCBI taxonomy): Eukaryota > Metazoa > Arthropoda > Insecta > Diptera > Muscidae > Haematobia > Haematobia irritans. The sequence goes on from NC_134400.1 coordinate 82,534,773, forward strand.
GTCTAAGAGTGTGCGTCGATATCATTGCACCTAAAGCTACTCGTGTACCTCTGTATTGTATGCGTTGTAGTTTTATCATTTCATGTGCTGGGTAGTCCAGCATCAGTGGAGCCATGTATTCTATTACGTGTCTTACCACATCAAAATATAGTCGTAGGAGATTCTCAGGGTCTGATCCCCAGGACGCACCACATAAAGCCAGAAGGATATTTAGAAATTTGGAACACTTACTGTGTACCTTACGTATGTGGGGCTTGGTACTCAGATGCGAATCGAAGGTATATCCCAAGAAGTTAAATTCCTGTACAAATTCGACTTGGTCTCCATCAATTTGCAGTAGATTTTCACTTAGTACATTTCCCTGTGTGGGTTGAAATATCATGCTTTTTGATTTGCGTGGACATAGTCGAAGTTGTATCTGGTTTAATCATTGGTTCACGATATCTAAGCCGTTCTGCAACTGGTCTATGGCTACTTGGAGTGACTTATCTGCACAGAATAGTACAAGATCATCGGCGTAGCCTAGAATCTCTACATTCAAATTGGAAAATAGCTCGTTTATATTTACGTTGAAACTAAGTGGGCTGAGAGGTGACCCCTGCGTGTGCCGGTGTAAGATACTCTCTCAATATCAATTCCATCAAAGTTTATTATCAGCTGTTTTTATTAAAAAAGCCTATGTATTGCATGTGTTTTTACTAATTCCAAATGCTTCATATCTTTGAATGAGAATGTCTATAGTCGCGTTCTCAAAAGCGCTTGATATGTCCAAGAAAAGACCTGCTAAATATTTACCTTCTGATTTAGCCAATTGTGCTGCTGCCCATAATGTCACAGCGTTATCAGCTGTAGACTTACCACATCTGAAGCCGGCTTGGGCGTTGGAAAGTTTTTCAGCTGATTCGAGTTGGTGGTCTAGGCGATTAAAAAGCATTTTTTTCAAATGTTTTAAGTAGACATGATATCAAGGCTATTGATCGCCACGAATTAGGTTCTTCAGGTGGTTTCCCCCTTTTATGAATAGGTTTGATTTTGTATTTCATCCAGATATGAGGAATTTCGCCATATTGTAGAACGTGATTGAACAGGTTCAAAATGGTTTGTTTGGCAGTTTTATCAAATCTTTTAATGTGACCGTGTCTAATACCATCTATGTCAGGAGAAGTGTCCTTGGACATTTTTATGGCAGCTTCTAGTTCATCAAAAGAGAATGGTACTGCGTCCTCGACTTCTAATACGGGGAGTTCATTAATTGGACCGATGGGGCCAGTCCTTATGTCGCAATATTCATCCCTACAAGTTTTCGGAATCCGGCTCTCGGTTGTAGAATGTATCCCTCTAAATTTTTTAATGGTGTTCCATAATTCAGATGGTGTGGTGTCACAGTTGATGGTTTTACATATCGCCTTCCAACCTAGTCGTTTCTCGTGTTTTATTGTGTAAAAGTATTCTTTTTTACATTTAGCTAGCCTTGATAGATTCGGGGGTTTGCTTGAATTGGGACATGGCACGTTTGAGACCAGCTTTGACCTTGTTACATTTAGCGTTCCACCATGGATTGTCGGGGTAGTCCCTTACTTTTTTCTTGGTCTTAAAAGTGTTATGAAACATTTCAGAGAATATATCAAGCCTTTTGCCAATGGGTGCATTTCGGAATGCTTCACATTCGAATATTTCGGAAAATTTGCGGTTGAGTCTCTCTTCTGGTCTATTTTTGGGTATAGCGAGCAATTTTTAACGCAGTATCGCCTGAACGCCTTTACGCATACTGGTATCTGCTCACATACTCCCTCGTGTGGGGATCCACAGCGGGGCAGAGCAGTTTATTATGCATGGCCATATCGACAGCATTTTTTACATTGAATCACATGTTAAATGAATGGTTTAATAAGGTATATTACCTAATCCAACGTCACATGAGACGACAATCTGTTGCCCGTAAAACACATCATTATGATGTCGGTATCAGATCTCTCGCTGATCTTATCTGCTCCCACCGTGGTGCAATGGTTAGTATGCCCGCCTTGCATACACAAGGTCGTGGGTTCGATTCCTGCTTCGACCGAATATCAAAAGTTTTTCAGCGGTGGATTATCCTACCTCAGTAATGCTGGTGACATTTCTGAGGGTTACAAAGCTTCTCTAAGTGGTTTCACTGTAATGTGGAAAGCCGTTCGGACTCGGCTATAAAAAGGAGGTCCCTTGTCATTGAGCTTAGTATAGAATCGGGCAGTACTCAGTGATAAGAGAGAAGTTCACCAATGTGGTATCACAATGGACTGAATAGTCTAAGTGAGGCTGTTACATCGGGCCTAATTCGTATCTGTGCCTGGTGTTAATAATGGTTGTGGTCCGATTTACGTGAAATTTTGCACAGGGAGTAGAATTAAAATACTAAGTACGATTTAAGCAAAAATTACCAAAATACCCACATTTTCCTTATAAAATCGTCACTGCTAAGTCGAAAACTTGTAAAAGTGACTCAAATTTTCCTTTATTTCTAATACATATCTATAGTATCGAAAATGTGGGTTTACAAAGTGGTGCAGGGTATAATATAGTCGGCCCCGCCCGACTTTAGACTTTACTTACTTGTTTTTCTATATAAATGCCTCACTAACGATTCTATTTTTTAACTCTTCAGCTTATATGCTGCCCATATTCTGTTTGGAGTTGCCTTCCATTTGCAAAAGAATACTGTCCATTGGAACATCCAAAATTATTTTAGCCTTGACGGCGGCAGTCGCTACCAGTTCATATTTGTAATCTGTTCAACTTCACTGTTGAGTTCTACGAGTCTGTCAACATATTTTGTTTTGTCAACCAATTTCAAAGCATTGCATGAAACAGACTATTGTGGTTTTGGTGCAATCGGTTTATCCATTTCAATTGATTCCACTAATGTCACTATACCTCCCTTGTTTGCTGTATCCAAATCCATCTGCACTAAATACACCAATTGAGCGACCATTTCCATATGTCGTCGTTGTAGCTTTTTAGCTTTGTTTAGTCTCACCGCTTGATAAAACTTCCCCTCGTGAATCCATCACAACAAAGAATTTAATTTGAGCTAAATTATCACTCTCTATAACTCAAGGCCACACTGAACTGAATCTGTGTCCGCGTATTATTAGTTTAAAAATTTAGCCAGCAAATCCTCAATGAGATCCTTGGCCATTTCGACGAATTGACGCGAAATAATAACTCTTTCGTTTTTGGTACACACTAGAGGTCTGCACAATTCCATTTGTAAATGAAGAGTCCACGTGTACTTGCTACATGAGTACATCTATTTGAGAGAGTCGCAAAATAATTGGTACACATTTTAATGAACACCAAAAGCCACGAGTAACTTCTTGTTGCTACTCTGATGTCTTCACTACTAGAGGTCTGCACAATTCCATTTGTAAATGCAGAGTACACGTGTACTTGCTAAATGAGTACATCTATTTGAGAGAGTCGCAAAACAATTGGTACACATTTTAATGAACACCAAAAGCCACGAGTAACTTCTTGTTGCTACTCTGATGTATTCACTACCAACAAACACATATTCCTCTTTCTCTGTTATTGAAGTGTACTCAGAGTGATCACGTCGAGTATGTTGCGAGAACAAAACTTCATAGAGTACTCCATGTACCACGTGCAGTTTCAGAAATACAAGAAAACAGTTACTCTCGATAATATATGTTTTCGGATTGATATAAAGAACGGCAAACGTTAAGGTAAGTGTGTGACATACATAAATGTATGAAATATGTGACATATATACATATCTATGATTAATAATAATGGAAAGTTTTGCTTCGCACATAACTGAGAAATTCTTGTAGTATCACGTGAAGTGAAGAGAATCCATGTTGTACTTTTTCTCAAGTACTTACATTCTTATTGTTCCTTTTTTTCGGAACACATATTGTTTCGGATAAGTACTTGGTGGTATTTGACAAGCAAGTGTTCTCTTCACTTCACTACTTGCGCTCTGAGAGAAAGACAGTGTATGTACTATATTCGACAGCGAATTGCATACATGTAGTGAGAACTTATTCGATGCAGACCTCTATTCACTACCAACAAACACATATTTCTCTTTTTCTCTTATTGAAGTGTACTCAGAGCAGTGTTGCCAGGTATTTTTTGATTTACCCCCCCCCCCCCCAAATCTTAAGAAAAAAACCCTAAATTGGTCTAGACTTTCTTCAAAAACCCCCAAAAATTTTAAGTATGTAAATAGTACAAAAAGAGACCCAAAATTTCGTTAAAAATTTCTGTAGTGATACCCTTTAAAAATTAAATTTAACACAAATATATAAACTGAAAGAAGATTTTTTTCTGAGGCTAAAAATTTTCTTTCGAAGAAAATAAAAATCATTAGATAAAATCATTACACCACTTGTCACAAATTCGGGTTCGATTCCTCCTTCGACCGAACACCAAAAAGTTGTTCAGCGGTGGATTATCCCACCTCAGTAATGCTGGTGACATTTCTGAGGGTTTCAAAGCTTCTCTAAGTGGTTGCACTGCAATGTGAAACGCCGTTCGGACTCGGCTATAGAAAGGAGGTCCCTAAGTGAGTCTATGTGAGCCTGATACATCGGGCTGCCACCTAACCTAACCTAACCTTGTTTTTAATAGTATCAAATATTAAAAATGCCCCTGCAACAGATGCGTTTAAACAAGAATGTCATTGCATACTTCCTTGTATTTAGAAATATGGGTTGACTTCCCTTATTTTTTTTCTCAAAATTCATGTCAGAATTGTTCCAAATTTTATTGAGAATTGCTCCACTTTATAAGATCTAGGATATTTTTTTAAACCCAAAAATCCCCCCAAATAAATGTTACCCCTAAAAATCCCCCTAAACGTGTAAAAACCCCTAAATTTGGGGGGAAAACCCCCAACCTGGCAACACTGACTCAGAGTGATCACGTCGAGTATGTTGCGAGAACAAAACTTCATAGAGTACTCCATGTACCACGTGCAGTTTCAGAAATACAAGAAAACAGTTACTCTCCATAATATATGTTTTCGGATTAATATAAAGAACGGCAAACGTTAAGGTAAGTGTGTGACATACATAAATATATGAAATATGTGACATACATACATAATATCTATGATTAATAGAAATGGAAAGTTTTGCTTCGCACATAACTGAGAAATACTTGTGGTACCACGTGAAGTGAAGAGAATCCATGTTGTACTTTTTCTCAAGTACATGCTTTTTTATTGTTCCTTTTTTTCGGAACACATATTTTTTCGGATAAGTACTTGGTGGTATTTGACAAGCAAGTGTTCTCTTCACTTCACTACTTGCGCTCTGTGAGAAAGACAGTGTATGTACTAGAGGCCTGCATCGAATAACTTTTCACTACATGTATGCAATTCGCTGTCGAATATAGTACATACACTGTCTTTCTCTCAGAGCGCAAGTAGTGAAGTGAAGAGAACACTTGCTTGTCAAATACCACCAAGTACTTATCCGAAACAATATGTGTTCCGAAAAAAAGGAACAATTAAAAAGCATGTACTTGAGAAAAAGTACAACATGGATTCTCTTCACTTCACGTGGTACCACAAGTATTGCTCAGTTATGTGCGAAGCAAAACTTTCCATTATTATTAATCATAGATATTATGTATGTATGTCACATATTTCATATATTTATGTATGTCACACACTTACCTTAACGTTTGCCGTTCTTTATATTAATCCGAAAACATATATTATGGAGAGTAACTCTTTTCTTGTATTTCTGAAACTACACGTGGTACATGGAGTACTCTATGAAGTTTTGTTCTCGCAACATACTCGACGTGATCACTCTGAGTACACTTCAATAAGAGAGAAAGAGGAATATGTGTTTGTTGGTAGTGAAGACATCAGAGTAGCAACAAGAATTAACTCGTGGCTTTTGGTGTTCATTAAAATGTGTACCAATTGTTTTGCGACTCTCTCAAATAGATGTACTCATTGAGCACTTACACGGGTACTCTGCATTTACAAATGGAATTGTGCAGACCTCTAGTATGTACTATATTCGACAGCGAATTGCATACATGTAGTGAAAAGTTATTCGATACAGACCTCTAGTACACACCGTTGCCGAATTGTGTTTAAATCAGGGATCCGGAGCGGTCCATTTTTTTCGCTCCGCTCCGCTCCCGCTCCGGAGAAAAAAAAACCGCTCCGCTCCGCTCCACGCTCCTCTTCGAGAAAATTATAGTACAAACATTGTATTATTTGTTCAATTGAGTTTTATTTTATTTAGAAAAATCGGGCGGTACATATATGGGAGCTAAGCTAAATCTGAACCGATTTCGATAATTTTTTCACATATAGTTAGTGCTATAGAAGATTACATTTCGCCAACTTTGAGTAAGATCGGTTGATAAATAAGGGTTTTATGACCTAATTTGGCAAAATCGGGCGATACATATATATGGGACCTATATCTAAATCTTAACCGATTTCAATGAAATTTTCAGACTTAAAAGGTGATACAGAAGATTATTTTGTGCTAAATTTGACGACGATCGGTTAGTAAAAAAGTGCAACGTGACCCCATTTGTCGAAATCGGGCAATACATATATATGGGAGCTATATCTAAATTTGATCCGATTTCTTCCAAATTCAATAACGTTCGTCCTTGAGCCCAAAAAATCTCCCTGTACCAAGTTTCATCAATATCGGTTAATAATTGCGACCGAAATCCTGTGAACAACAAATACATGGACAGACGGACACCAAGCGCTAGATCGACTCCGGAGGTGATTCTTAGTCGATCGGTATATATTTTATGGGGTCTAAAATCAATATTTCTTGTAGGCACATTTTTTGGCAGATCAAATTTATTATACCCTAACCACTATGTGGTTTAGGGTATAATGACTTTAAAACAATGTGTTGAAACATTTTATTAATTTTGAAGATTTTTTCAGAAATATTAAATCCATTTTGACTTCATTAAAACGTAATTTGCATTCATGTTAGGATACACATTTTTATGTCGAATCATTTAGCTATAAGGATAAACAGACTTCATTGAAAAGTTTAGAGACTTTTAGACAAGGAAAAACTTTTTTTTTTCAGAGAAATACGTCTTCTATTCTAAGCAAAATTCGTATATGAAGCATGTGAAGTATTTGGCCTCCCGACAATATTCTTTGCGGTGCACCATCTTCTATTTAATATGTGATAGAAACCAAATTTATGAAAATGGACCAAAATGGACCAAATTCTGTTTGGTCTGACCATCGGACCAAATTTAAAAATTAGAAATCTTTTGGACCAATTTTGGTCCGATCGGACCAAAACGGCAACGCTGCACTGTTAGAAAAATATGTTTTTCATATGTTCCGATATAAACAAAATGTGTTTCGGGCACAATTTTAAAACACAATATATTTAAGTGCAAACATGTAATGTTCCTAAACTAAGACTAAATGTTTGGGACATCTATGTTAATATGTTTTAATATATATTATGTTTGGGGCATGAATGTTTCATAAAAATCATATGTGTGAATGCAAACATATATAAATTTACAAATTTCTACTAAACATACATATGTTGTGATATTTTATTCAAAGCGACAGAGAGAGTATAGAGAAAGAAATAGAGATGGAAACCGGGAGAGTTGACGAAACATAACACAGCGAAAGAATCAAAAGAGAACAATTTTTGTGAAACCGCTTGTATGTTGTTTCGGAAAACTGTTTTATGATAAGGCCAAAAATTTGATATGCTTAAGTCTAAATATTATTTAATTTGAATAAAGAGAATAGACATTCGGAACCAAGAGAATAGACATTTGAAAAACAAACAGCATATGTTTTCGCCTTGAGAGCAGAATTTTATGCATGTGTGGACATGTGTTTTGTTTATGAGTTTGGCATTATGGGCACAATTTTTTTCTTGGTTCGTTAAAAGAAAACAGGGGTCTTCATAAAAATAACGAAAGGGCACTATACTCTTTTTAGAGTTGGGACAGTAAAATGAAATAAGGATAAATAGTGAAAAATTACACAGTAAAATGTACAAAAACAAAGTTTAGTTCCTCTTTATTAATAAGTAGTCCACGAGGAGTTGACGGACAACTTCAAATATAAAAGCGGTTCGAGTTTTGCAGCTAAAACAATTTAAAAAGTTTATTTTCTTTAAAATGAATTATTAAAGAAAAATAAAAGGCATTTTAGAGCGATGGTGTTAAATGCTAGTAAAAAAACTGTTCACGCCTAACTAAATTTATGTTTATATTATAAAATTATTTATGTATATTTATACTCGACTCCACGTTCTTCTTTTGTTAGAGCTTTTGAATTCCTTCCAAATTTTAAAGTTTTGTACCAAAAATTTTAATATAGTATATATATAAATGTGTAAATTAAAAAAAAAGTGTTCGGTCGGAGCAGGGATTGAACCCACGACCCTATGCATGCATGGCAGACATGCTAACCACTGCTCCACGTGGCAAACAAATGTATGTTGCTGTTAAATAATGTTATGTTTGAATGGGCTCGTGGGCGCTGCAAACTATGCTATATAAATATAACTTATAACGATAATATCTACTGGTGACTATAACAGCTACGTACTCCAGTGGATAGTGTGTTGGCTTACAGATTGTATGGTCCTCGGTTCGATTCTCCGTGCTGGCGAAAGGTAAAATTTAAAAAATTTATATAAGTGAATAATTTCTTCAACATTATTTGTATTACAGAAAAAGGTGCCAAGAACTAAAATATTTCGTGGAAGTGAAAATGACGAGTATGTTAGGCAATGAGCACAATCGTCTTTGGGAAAAATTCTTCCAAGCATATAATATTTTTGGGCACTAAATGCTTCTAAACATATATGTTCACATAAAACAAACATATTAATGTTTCGGCAGTGTCCAATAATATATGTGCTTCCTGCAAAATATGTTTGGAACATATGTTAAAGAAACGATTTTTTTTTGAGGGTGTGATTGGAATTGAAAGTCTATACACAGAGTAGAAGTAACTACTCTCCGAAAGTTTTTTTTTGTTTTGCAACAGACGTAGAGAAGAGGTTTTGTTATATTTGTAATGTGTGTGTGTATGTTTATGTTTGCAACAACCTCCATCGACATCAGTCCGTGGTATACCTACGAATATTCTTACTCAGATCTAGTGTTACCTAATTTCGCTTTTTTCCCCTTTATTGTATAATAAATGTATATGCGCACATTTTTCAACCAAAATTGAAACTATCCATAATTTTAATTAAATTTTCGAGAACTAATATCAGAAATAAGACAATGCTAGGATATAGTACAATAGTAAAGCAAATATGAATGTCCTTACACTGAAAAAAAGCATGCCCGGTTCCAAAGATTTTGTCTTTACTTTAACAGTTTGAGTATTAATTCCGAGCCAAAGAAGCGGAGAATACAAGTAAGGATACTTTAAAGACGTAATTCTCTTTTAAATTTGGGGGTTATGTACTTGCTTCTAGGAAGCAAATGTTAATTTTTCATTTTTTTAGATTTTTTTCGTCAGTTGTTATCAAAATCCTTTAAAAACGAGTTAACGAGTTATTTTTTTCCATATTAAGACTCGACTTCCAGTAGAAATTATGCTATGTTTCAAGTAAAAAGCGTCTTTAAAATAAAGTGTGGAAAAAAATGTCTTATTTTTTAACGATTTTTTGCTTTGTAGGCAAGATTCAAAAAGGAAACAAATTTAAAGACAATTTTATTAATTTTAAAGAATTTTTCTTAATTATTAAAGCCACGTTGACCTTACCTCAACAATTTTATCTTTCATGTTATGATACACATTTTTAAGTAAAATCACTTAATTATAAGGACAGTACAACTTCATTCAAAAGTTTATTGCCTTTTGGACAAGAAAAAAAACTTTATTTTAGAAAAATGCGTCTTCCATGTTAAGCAAAATTTGCATTCTTATTCTAAGGACATGGAATCTTTGACTTCACGACAATATTTTTTTCAGTGTAGAAAACTAAAAAATTAAATATAAATAAGATCGTTTAATTGCATTTATTTGACGTTCATTACAACCATCTTTGTAGTAATACGGGATGAAATTGATCGAAAGTACTGTTGTTACTTTTACAACACATACTAGAGATATATTTTGACATTTGCCGTTTTTAAAAACAATTACTAAAAAAACACGTTGTGTTTTCCCCAATGTCCGTACGTACAAACATACATATCGTACATTTTAAACGTTTACTCACACTACGCTAAGTACTAGCTATATTTGAAATTACCTACACAGTGTAATTTCAAAGTTACACATTTCATTCAAGTAATATTTTATTCGGAGCGGAGCGGTTTTTCATTTGGAAACCGCTCCGCTCCGGATTTTAGAAATGCCGCTCCCGCTCCGCTCCTGCTCCGGCTAAAAAAGGGCTTGCTCCGCTCCGCTCCGGATCCCTGGTTTAAATTGATTATTAATTTTTAATTTTACAATTATTATTCGAGCTTAATGGACAATTTTAGATTAAGGAACTTTTTATTAATGAGTCATTGGAAAGAAAACGCCAGATACAAATCTATACACGCCTATACTGTACATGTTTCGGTTCGGGCGAATGAACCTTTCCACAATCTTCAGTATAGATCTGGCTGGGATAGATAACTCAATTTTGGGCCCTTTATGCTAGGTTAGGTTAGGTTAGGTGTGGTGGCAGCCCGATATTTCAGGCTCACTTAGACTATTCAGTCCATTGTGTTACCACAGTGGTGAACTTCTCTCTTATCATTGAGTGCTGCCCGATTCCATGTTAAGCTCAATGATAAGGGACCTCCTTTTTATAGCCGAGTCCGAACGGCGTTACACATTGCAGTGAAACCACTTAGAGAAGCTTTGAAACACTCAGAAATGTCACCAGCATTACTGAGAGGGGATAATCCACCGCTGAAAAACTTTTTTGGTGTTTTGGTCGAAACAGGGTTTGAACCCACGACCCTGTGTATGCAAGGCGGGCATGCTAACCATTGCACCACGGTGGCTCCCAACCCTTTATGCTAACTCCTTATGAAGAAAACAGTTGGGAATTATCTTTATTTTCGCGATTACTTTTTTATAAGAATCGCAATTATAAATGAAAACAAACTTATTCTTTTAAAATCTTACTGAAATCTAGAGAAACAAGAAACTGCGAATCAATTGAATTAATTTATCTGATTTATATTGAACTGTTTTAATAAAAAAGCGAAAAGCAAACATAGTACTTACCTTAAAGGTGAGTTCTAAGTTCGAGTTTAGATGCTAAAGTCAAAAATAAATCAGTAAAAAAGTATAAAATTGTAGCTCTTTCATGCAAATTTTAATATCGTGCAAACATTGCGATTTTAGCAGCTAACTCGAGCTTAATACCCTTCTTAACAACTAAACAAATTCTGCTTGGGTAAATTTTTCTCATTTCACTTATTCTAAACCTTGATAAAACATACTCTACATATTGTAGATGTATTTCCAAATTGACAGAATTGTCACAGAACCTAAATCCGAATGTCACCACGTCCAATCACAATTCCAGCCCAGGATTCCATCTACCACCAATAGAGCTGGGCATTTTCCATGGCCCACTTTCCGGGATATGTTCACCGCAATTTGTATTCGAAATTCTCGGATAAGTCCTGTGGAGAGACTATTTACTTGACACAGTGGAACCGTTTTTTTGTTTTGGAACCGTTTTTTTGATATGTGTTTTTGATATGTTTTTTCGTTTTGGAACCGTTTTTTGATATGTTTTTTTGTTTTGGAACCGTTCTACAAAAAACAACCTTTTTATTCTCTTCCATTGGTTGTCATCCTGTTTCAAATATTGTAGCTGAACAGTCCTCGCAGGCTCCAGTATCGATTTGTCGCTCATAAGCTTCGCGACGCCATCTTTATCGGATTGCCCTCAGACACAACCGAAGGGGAAAAGCACGAGGAAACTGAATATGGCTGCCCCAAATATGGTAGTTTTTGTTTCCCGATTTTCCCCTGACACCACGGCTGAGGATATTGATTGTTATATTAGGTCTAGGGCCGATTGTATATCGGACTTCAGGACTATTACGTTGAAGTCTCAATTCTGTGGGCTAGATTACCTAGGAAGTCTCATCCATCTCCAAAAAAAAAAAATGAGTGACTCTTTTTCTATTGTTTGTCAGAATGTCAGAGGGCTGAATACATTATTATCGAGAATTATCGAGGCTGTATATTGATAGTTTTAACTTTGAATTTGCGGTTTTGGTTATAACTGAGACTTCGCTCAGGCCATCGGTATATGATTCTGAGATTCTTTATAGTCGTTACTTGGTGTTCAGGAAGGATCGCATGGGAAGGGTACTGATTGTTCTTGACATAGATTGTTCTTGATAGTGTTTATCGTATTGAATTCCTTGCTGTAAAGGTTTATGTTCTGATATTTAGGCTGTTTGTCAAATACTCATGACCGTCATTTTGTGGAAATGAGTGATTCGGACAAGATCGTGGTTTTGGCAGATTTTAATTGGGAGTAGATGTGATCGGTTATCCGATCTCGATGTGGCTGTTGATAATTTCCACTGTATTTTAAACAGCTTTGTGTCTCGGACTGTTAATAGACGGAAGTTTGATTTCTCTAGGAATCAGCCGTGATATTCTCCTGAGTTGACGAGACTCTGGAATGATAGGAATAGATAACTTCGTTGTAAGCCGCGATCATTTTACGATTTTGATAGGATGAAACGTAAGTCTTCGACTAAGCCATCGAAGATCCGGAATGATGGTGGTGACTTCTATGGGGACCAGTTCATTGCGGACTGTTTCGTGGGCTATTTTGAGTCTGTTTATAGGAACAGTACTTATGATAGTGATGGCTCATACTATTTTATTCGACCGCTTGCTCGGATGGCAAATCCATCATTTGATAGCCGGCATGTGTGTAATTTTTGCGTGGAGTTAAGGCATCCACCAGTAGTGGTCCGGATGGGATTCTAGGGATAATTCTGAAGTTTTGTTCCGAATGTCTCTCCGCTACTGTGGATGTTATTTAATAGTTCATTGCCATTCATTTAGTTCCCTCTAAAGGTGAGAAATAAGTTCGAGTTTAGCCACTAAAATAAAAAATAAATCAGTAAAAAAGTATAAAATTAAGTCTTTGATCCAAATTTTAATATAACTTGATGGGGAATATCCCAAAGTAACTTTCTATAAAGTTTTTATTCTTTTAAATGGATTATTAAAGAAAAGTAATCGTCAAAAAATGACGATTACGACTCAGAATTTAATTCTAAGCCGATCCGTATACTAAAAGGTTGGTCTATGATTACTCTTTCTTGGCGTTACATACAAATGCACAAACTTATTATACCCTGTACCAGGGATCCGGAGCGGTCCATTTTTTTCGCTCCGCTCCGCTCCCGCTCCGGAGAAAAAAACACCGCTCCGCTCCGAGAAAAAATAAATCGCTCCGCTCCTCTTCGAAAAAATTATAGTACAAACATTGTATTATTTGTTCAATTGAGTTTTATTTTATGTGGGCACAGCGTAACCCCATTTGTCGAAATCGGGCGATACATATATATGGGAGCTATATCTAAATTTGATCCGATTTCTTCCAAATTCAATAGCGTTCGTCCTTGTGCCCAAAAAACTCCCTGCACCAAATTTCATCAAAATCGGTTAATAATTGCGACAGGAATCCTGTGAACAACAAATACATGGACAGACGGACGGACACCAAGCGCTAGATCGACTCAGGATGTGATTCTGAGTCGATCGGTATATATTTTATGGGGTCTAAAATCAATATTTCTGGTAGGCACATTTTTTGGCAGATCAAACTTCGGACAAACCTATTATACCCTAACCACTATGTGGTTTAGGGTATAATGACTTTAAAACAATGTTTTGAAACATTTTTTTAATTTTGAAGATTTTTTCAGAAATATTAAATCCATTTTGACTTCATTAAAACGAAATTTTCATTCATGTTAGGATACACATTTTTATGCCGAATCACTTAGCTATAAGGACAAAAAGACTTCATTGAAAAGTTTAGAAACTTTTAGACAAGGGAAAAACTGTATTTCAGAGAAATACGTCTTCTATTCTAAGCAAAATTCGTATTCGTATTTTAAGCATGTGAAATATTTGGCCTCCCGACAATATTCTTTGCGGTGCACCATCTACTATTTAATATGTGATAGAAACCAAATTTATGAAAATGGGCCAAAATGGACCAAATTCTGTTTGGTCCGACCATCGGACCAAATTTAGAAATTAGAAATCTTTTGGACCAATTTTGGTCCGATCGGACCAAAACGGCAACGCTGATTGGAATTGAAAGTCTATACACAGAGTAGAAGTAACTACTCTCCGAAAGTTTTTTTTTTTTGTTTTGCAACAGACGTAGAGAAGAGGTTTTGTTATATTTGTAATGTGTGTGTGTATGTTTATGTTTGCAACAACCTCCATCGACATCAGTCCGTGGTATACCTACGAATATTCTTACTCAGATCTAGTGTTACCTAATTTCGCTTTTTTCCCCCTTTATTGTATAATAAATGTATATGCGCAAATTTTTCAACGAAAATTGAAACCATCCATAATTTTAATTAAATTTTCGAGAACTAATATCAGAAATAAGACAATGCTAGGATATAGTACAATAGTAAAGCAAATGTGAATGAAAAAAGGCATGCCCGGTTCCAAAGATTTTGTCTTTACTTTAACAGTTTGGGTATTAATTCCGAGCCAAAGAAGCGGAGATTACAAGTAAGGATACTTTAAAGACGTAATTCTCTTTTAAATTTGGGGGTTATGTACTTGCTTCTAGGAAGCAAATGTTAATTTTTCATTTTTTTAGTTTTTTTTCGTCAGTTGTTATCAAAATCCTTTAAAAACGTGTTAACGAGTTATTTTTTTTTCCATATTAAGACTCGACTTCCAGTAGAAATTATGCTATGTTTCAAGTAAAAAGCGTCTTTAAAATATAGTGTTGAAAAACATGTCTTATTTTTTAACGATTTTTTGCTTTGTAGGCAAGATTCAAAAAGGAAACAAATTTAAAGACAATTTTATTAATTTTAAAGAATTTTTCTTAATTATTAAAGTCACGTTGACCTTACCTCAACAATTTTATCTTTCATGTTATGATATACATTTTTAAGTAAAATCACTTAATTATAAGGACATTACAACTTCATTCAAAAGTTTATTGACTTTTGGACAAGGAAAAAACTTTATTTTAGAGAAATGCGTCTTGCATGTTAAGCAAAATTTGCATTCTTATTCTAAGGCCATGAAATCTTTGACTTCACGACATTATTTTTTTCAGTGTAGAAAACTAAAAAATTAAATATAAATAAGATCGTTTAATTGCATTTATATGACGTTCATTACAAACATCTTTATAGTAATACGGGATGAAATTGATCGAAAGTACTGTTGTTACTTTTACAACACATACTAGAGATATGTTTTGACATTTGCCATTTTTGAAAACAATTACTGAAAAAACACGTTCTGTTTTCCCCAATGTACGTACGTACAAAAATACATATCGTACATTTTAAACGTTTACTCACACTACGCTAAGTGCTAGCTATATTTTAAATCACCTACACAGTGTAATTTCAAAGTTGCACATTTCAACTTCCAAATGAAAAACCGGAGCGGTTTTTCATTTGGAAACCGCTCCGGATTTTAGAAATGCCGCTCCCGCTCCGGCAAAAAAAGGGCTTGCTCCGCTCCGCTCCGGATCCCTGCCCTGTACCACAGTAGTGATGCGTGGTGTACACAGACCCCGGGTAATAAAAGATATATAGATTTCTACACTGATGGCTCCAAATTGAATGGACAAGTGGGTTTCGTAGTATATTCTAAAGATATGGAGCTTCGAATAGCGAAAAGATTACCTGATCACTGTAGTGTTTTTCAGGCTGAAATATTAGCAATAAGAGAAGTGTCGAATTGGCTTAGAAGTAATGTTCCACGAAATGTTGGCATTAATATATACTCAGACAACCTGCAATAAAATCCTTGGATTCTGTGTTCCTTATCTCGAAAAAGGCCATCGACTGCCGCAAATCTCTCAACGAGATGGCTGAGCAGTACAATATTCATCTAATATGGGTGCCTGGCCATAGGAACATACCGGGGAACTGCGAAGCAGATGAGATAGCAAGGCTAGGAACTACCTTACATATTCCAGGGGAACTAGAATCTGTTGGTATGTCTTTGGTTACCTGCAAGCTCTTACTGAAGGTTGTCATGATGGCAAATGTTCGATGGGAGAATTGCAAGGGTTGTAACGACACCAAGCAAATATGGCCCCATTTAAACTTGAACTGCACACTAGATATGCTAGTGTTCTCAAGACGTCAGCTGTCACTTCTGATATCTGCTATAACGGGTCGCTGCCTGATTTGCCTGAGGCGAATTTGCAAACACTATTGGTGCGAAGTATAATGTCTACTGTATGAGCTGTAATTATGCGGAGGGTGAGTGTTCTGCATTTTGTGTAAAGGTGGGTATTAAGTTGTAAAATTTCCTTTCGAGTAGTTAATTTTCGTTGAAGATACGAAAAATGAACTAAAATTCTGGAAAATTCTTGTAATAAATTATTGTAAAAATCTTCTTAAATTTACGAGACAATTTTTTTCTGTGTATTTTGATTTTGGAATTCACTCTTCAGTTGTCAAAGTGCCGTCCAAGCAAGAAGAGCAGCGTATCAAAATTTTGCTCGCGCATCGCGAAAATCCGAGCTACTCGCACGCAAAGCTGGCAAAATCGCTAAAAGTTGCCAAATCAACCGTTACAAATGTAATTAAAGTGTTTGGGGAATGTTTGTCGACAGCCAGGAAGTCTGGATCGGGGGGAAATCGAAAACCGGAAGCCGCTGAGACGACAAAGAGAGTTGCCGGTAGTTTCAAGCGAAACCCTAACCTCTCTCTTCGAGATGCCGCAAATAAGCTGGGTGTATCGTCTACAACCGTGCATCGTGCCAAAAAACGAGCCGGACTATCGACTTACAAGAAGGTAGTGACTCCAAATCGCGATGATAAACAAAATACGACGGCCAAAGCGCGATCCCCGACGATGCTGACGAAGTTTGACTGCGTGGTAATGGACGACGAAACCTACGTCAAAGCCGACTACAAGCAGCTTCCGGGACAGGAGTTTTATACGGCAAAAGGAAGGGGAAAGGTAGCAGATATTTTCAAGCACATAAAACTGTCAAAGTTCGCAAAGAAATATCTTGTTTGGCAAGCCATCTGTACCTGTGGTTTGAAAAGCAGCATTTTCATAGCTTCCGGGACTGTCAACCAAGAAATTTACGTGAAAGAGTTTTTGAATAAACGTCTGCTGCTTCTCTTGAAGAAACACTGTTGTTCCGTACTGTTTTGGCTGGATTTGGCATCTTGTCATTACGGTAAAAAGGCCATGGAGTGGTACGCCGCCAACAACGTGCAGGTGGTTCCCAAGGACAAGAACCCTCCTAACACGCCAGAGCTCCGCCCAATTGAGAAATATTGGGCTATTGTCAAGCGGAACCTAAAGAAGACCAAAAAAACTGCTAAGGACGAGCAGCAGTTCAAGGCAGACTGGCTTTCTGCGGCGAAGAAGGTGGACAAGGTGGCTGTACAAAATCTGATGGCAGGTGTCAAGCGTGAGGCCCGGCAATTCGGATTTGGAAAAGCGAAAGCCTAACTGAATATTTTTCCTGAATTTTATCATTAGCGTAGCTAGACAATTTTCCTAGGGGGGGCTATAGCCCCCCTAGCTATAAATTAATGGTTATAGGTTCAATTACTGTTTTATTTTATAAAACTAAATAAAAATCAGACTTGATCATAACTAGACAACTAAATTATAATAAAGAAACTAAAAATAGTTCCACACTTTTTCCCAGCAAAAAAATTGGGAGTTGTTATAAAGGCATAACTTTAAAAGCACTTCCTCACAAGGAAGTTCATTATTTTAACCCAATTTTTATAACTCGTTTTTTATATTCTTAATGGGTATTTTTGGTTTCAAATAGGATAAAAAAAGTAGAATTAATAAAATGACAAAAATTATTTAAATGATGTCGAAAAAAATCTAATTCCATTCTGGAAAAATTGCGAAGTTTTGAAAATATTTTAGGTCAAACGTTCCCATTTCCCATTATTTATTTGGGAAAATATCAATTTGTATTTTTTAATTCACATTCAAAACACTGAATTCGGATCACACCTTAAGAAGTAATGCAAATTCAGTGCAACGGTTGTTGAAATGGTGGGCATCCGTCCTATGACATGTCCATTTTAAATTCATCGCTTCTGCGCCAATTTTGCATCACTTCCGGACACAAAAAGAACAGGTTCATAACTTTTTTGGCGATTCTGTTTTTTGCACCGTTATTAAGATATTCATTTATAAAAGAATAGTTTTAATATCAATTACAATTTTTGTTATTAAATCGACTAAAACTCTGACTAAACAAATTAATAAAGGTGCTTTAGTTATTAAACTAAACATAAATTTAAGAACTTAAATCATAAGTTCAACCAAAGTTTTATTTCATAAATATCAGACTTCAAACATTCACTTATAATAAATAATTCACTTATATAAAAATAAAGCTATATATTGCCATCGGCAATTGAAATGAAAATTCTTTAGCGGAACTTTGTGCTAAAGATATGAAATTCTTTATTGGAACTTTGTGTGGTTTTATTTACTTGTTTAATATTATATAAAAGCAATAACAAATCGTAAATAGGTTTTCAAATTCTGGGGGGGGGGGGCTAAAATTTTTCTGGGGGGTCTAAGCCCCCTCCCCAGAGGCCTTCCTACGCTTATGAATTTTATACTAATTGAACTTGAAAAAGAAATTTAATTTGATTTTTTAAATAAACGATTTCACCGATTTACACGCGTTTTCCCTTGACCAAATTTTGACCGTATCACCCTTTACTAAACGTACTCCTTGTGAAATTTGAAGCAAATCACGACAAACCCCTGGATTTTGAGGCCATATAAGTTGAAATCGGACGAAAGATATATATGGGAGCTATATCGAAATCTGAATCGATTTTGACCATATTTGGCACATACATAGTATATCGTTAAAAGTACCGGCACGCATAGCTACAATGCTAATTCTACTCCCTATGCAAAATTTCAACTAAATCGGAGCAAAAAATTGGCCTCTGTGGGAAAATGAGTGTAAATCGGGCGAAAGCTATATATGGGAGCTATACCTAAAT
Organism: Haematobia irritans; assembly: GCF_050003625.1. Classification (NCBI taxonomy): domain Eukaryota; kingdom Metazoa; phylum Arthropoda; class Insecta; order Diptera; family Muscidae; genus Haematobia; species Haematobia irritans. The sequence goes on from NC_134400.1 coordinate 82,554,003, forward strand.
CTGAACCGATTTGGCTGATATTTTGCAAGTTTTTCGAGACTCATAAAATATTCAGATGTACGGAATTTGAGGAAGATCGGTTGATATACACGCCAATTATAACCAGATCAGTGAAAAATATATATGGCAGCTATATCTAACTCTGAACCGATTTTTTGCAAAATCAATAGGGATCGTCTTTGAGCCGAAATAGGACCCTATACCAAATTTTAGGACAATCGGACTAAAACTGCGAGCTGTACTTTGCACACAAAAATACATCAACAGACAGACAGACAGACAGATGGACATCGCTAAATCGACTCAGAATTTAATTCTAAGCCGATCCGTATACTAAACGGTTGGTCTATGATTACTCCTTCTTGGCGTTACATACAAATCTACAAACTTATTATACCCTGTACCACAGTAGTGGTGAAGGGTATAAATTTTGCAAACATTTAAATCTGAAGCAATTTTAAGGAAATTTCGCAAAGGTTTATTTATGATTTATCGCTCGATATATATGTATTAGAAGTTTAGGAAAATTAGAGTCATTTTTAATACTTTTCGACTAAGCAGTGGCGATTATACAAGGAAAATTTTGGTATTTTGACCATTTTTGTCGAAATCAGAAAAACATATATATGGGAGCTATATCTAAATCTGAACCGATGTTAACCAAATTTGGCACGCATAGCTAAAATGCTAATTCTACTCCCTGTGCAAAATTTCAACTAAATCGGAGTTAAAAATTGGCCTCTGTGGTCATATGAGTGTAAATCGGGCGATAGCTATATATGGGAGATATATCCAAATCTGAACCGATTGCAACCAAATTTTACACGCATAGTTACAATGCTAATTCCACTCCTTATGCAAAATTTCAACTAAAGCGGAGCAAAAAATTGGCCTCTGTGGGAAAATGAGTGTAAATCGGGCGAAAGCTATATATGGGAGCTATATCTAAATCTGAACCGATTTGGCTGATATTTTGCAAGTTTTTCGAGACTCATAAAATATTCGGATGTACGGAATTTGAAGAAGATCGGTTGATATACACGCCAATTATGACCAGATCGGTGAAAAATATATATGGCAGCTATATCTAAATCTGAACCGAACTGCAAATCAATAGGGATCGTCTTCGAGCCGAAACAGGACCCTATACCAAATTTTAGGACAATCGGACTAAAACTGCGAGCTGTACTTTGCACGCAAAAATACACTAACAGACAGACAGACAGACAGACAGACAGACGGACATCGCTAAATCAACTCAGAATTTAATTCTAAGCCGATCCGTATACTAAATGGTTGGTCTATGATTACTCCTTCTTGGCGTTACATATAAATGCACAAACTTATTATACCCTGTACCACAGTAGTGATGCGTGGTGTACACAGACCCCGGGGAATAAAAGATATATAGATTTCTAAACTGATGGCTCCAAATTGAATGGACAAGTGGGTTTCGTAGTATATTCTAAAGATTGGAACTTCGAACAGCGAAAAGATTACCTAATCACTGTAGTGTTTTTTCAGGCTGAAATATTAGCAATAAGAGAAGTGTCGAATTGGCTTAGAAGTAATGTTCCACGAAATGTTGGCATTAATATATACTCAGACAACCTGCAATAAAATCCTTGGAGTCTGTGTTCCTTATCTCGAAAAAGACCATCGACTGCCGCAAATCTCTCAACGAGATGGCTGAGCAATACAATATTCATCTAATATGGGTGCCTGGCCCTAGGAACATACCGGGGATCTGCGAAGCAGGTGAGATAGCAAGGCTAGGAACTACCTTACATATTCCAGGGGAACTAGAATCTGTTGGTATGTCTTTGGTTACCTGCAAGCTCTTACTGAAGGTTGTCATGATGGCAAATGTTCGATGGAAGAATTGCAAGGGTTGTAACGACACCAAGCAAATATGGCCCCATTTAAACTTGAACTGCACACTAGATATGCTAGTGTTCTCAAGACGTCAGATGTCACTTCTGATATCTGCTATAACGGGTCGCTGCCTGATTTGCCTGAGGCGAATTTGCAAACACTATTGGTGCGAAGTATAATGTCTACTGTATGAGCTGTAATTATGCGGAGGGTGAGTGTTCTGCATTTTGTGTAAAGGTGGGTATTAAGTTCGAGTTTAGAAGCTAAAAACGTAATTTTTTCACGATTACTTTTCTTTAATAATCCATTTTAAGGAATACAAACTTTGTGAAAATTTGCTTTGGGCTTTTCTCCATCAAGTTATAATAAAATTTGCAACAAAAACGTATAATTTCATGCATTTTTATACCCTCCATCATAGGATGGGGGTATATTAACTTTGTCATTTCGTTTGTAACACATCGAAATATTGTTCTAAAATAAAAAAATAAAGTATATATATTCTGGGTCGTAGTGAAATTCTGAGTCGATCTAAGCATATCCGTCCGTCCGTCGGTTGAAATCACGCTAACTTCCGAACGAAACAAGCTATCGACTTGAAACTTGGCACAAGTAGTTGTTATCGATGTAGGTCGGATGGTATTGAAAATGGGCCATATCGGTCCACTTTTACGTATAGCCCCCATATAAAGGGACCCTCAGATTTGGCTTGTGGAGCCTCTAACAGAAGAATATTTCATCCGATCCGGCTGAAATTTGGTATATGGTGTTGGTATATGGTCTCTAACAACCATGCAAAAATTGGTCCACATCGGTCCATAATTATATATAGCCCCCATATAAACCGATCCCCAGATTTGGCTTGCGGAGCCTAAAAGAGAAGCAAATTTCATCCGAAATTTGGTACGTGGTGTTGGTATATGGTCTCTAACAAACATGCACAAATTGGTCCACATCGGTCCATAATTATATATAGCCCCCATATAAACCGATCCCCAGATTTGGCTTGCGGAGCCTCAAAGGGAAGAAACTTTCATCCGATTCGGCTGAAATTTGGTACATGATGTTGGTATATGGTTCTAACAACCATGCAAAAATTGGTCCATATCGGTCCTTAATTATATATAGCCCCCATATAAACCGATCTCCAGATTTGGCTTGTGGAGCCTCTAAGAGAAGCATATTTCATCCGATCCGGCTGAAATTTGGTACATAGTGTTGGTATATGGCCTCTAACAATCATGCAAAAATTGGTCCACATCGGTCCATAATTATATATAGCCCCCATATAAACCAATCCCCAGATTTAGCTTGCGAAGCCTCAAAGAGAAGCAAATTTCATCCGATCTTGCTGAAATTTGGTACATGGTGTTGGTATATGGTCTCTAACAACCATGCAAAAATTGATCCATATCGGTTTGTAATTATATATAGCCCCCATATAAGCCGATCCCCAGATTTGGCTTGCGGAGCCTCAAAGAGAAGCAAATTTCATCCGATCCGGCTGAAATTTGGTACATGGTGTTGGTATATGGTCTCTAACAACCATGCAAAAATTGGTCCACATCGGTCCATAATTATATATAGCCCCCATATAAACCGATCCCCAGATTTGGCTTGCGGAGCCTAAAAGAGAAGCAAATTTCATCCGAAATTTGGTACGTGGTGTTGGTATATGGTCTCTAACAAACATGCACAAATTGGTCCACATCGGTCCATAATTATATATAGCCCCCATATAAACCGATCCCCAGATTTGGCTTGCGGAGCCTCAAAGGGAAGAAACTTTCATCCGATTCGGCTGAAATTTGGTACATGATGTTGGTATATGGTTCTAACAACCATGCAAAAATTGGTCCATATCGGTCCTTAATTATATATAGCCCCCATATAAACCGATCTCCAGATTTGGCTTGTGGAGCCTCTAAGAGAAGCATATTTCATCCGATCCGGCTGAAATTTGGTACATAGTGTTGGTATATGGCCTCTAACAATCATGCAAAAATTGGTCCACATCGGTCCATAATTATATATAGCCCCCATATAAACCAATCCCCAGATTTAGCTTGCGAAGCCTCAAAGAGAAGCAAATTTCATCCGATCTTGCTGAAATTTGGTACATGGTGTTGGTATATGGTCTCTAACAACCATGCAAAAATTGATCCATATCGGTTTGTAATTATATATAGCCCCCATATAAGCCGATCCCCAGATTTGGCTTGCGGAGCCTCAAAGAGAAGCAAATTTCATCCGATCCGGCTGAAATTTGGTACATGGTGTTGGTATATGGTCTCTAACAACCATGCAAAAATTGGTCCACATCGGTTCATATTTATATATAGCCCCCATATAAACCGATCCCCAGATTTAGCTTGCGAAGTCTCCAAGAGAAGCAAATTTCATCCAATCCGGTTGTAATTTGGAACATGGTGTTAGTATATGATCTTTAACAACCGTGCCAGAATTGGTCCATATCGGTCCATTATTATATATAGCCCTCATATAAAATGTTCTCCAGATTTGAACTCCGGAGCCTCTTGGAGTAGCAAAATTCATTCGATCCGGTTCAAATTAGGAACGTGGTGTTAGTATATGGTTGCTAACAACCATACCAAAATTGGTCCAATCACACAAAAATTGGTCCATATCTGTTCATAATCATGGTTGCCACTAGAGCCAAAAATAATCTACCAAAATTTTATTTCTATAGAAAATTTTGTCAAAATTTTATTTCTATAGAAAATTTTGTTCAAATTTCATTCGGTTCATAATCATGGTTGCCACTCGAGCCAAAAATAATCTACCAAGATTTTATTTCTATAGAAAATTTTGTCAAAAGTTTATTTCTATAGAAAATTTTGTTAAAATTGTATTTCTGTTGAAATTTTTGTCAAAATTTTCTTTCTATATAAAATTTTGTGAAAATTTTATTTCTATAAAAATTTTTGTTAAAATTTTATTTCTGTAGAAAATTTTGTCCAAATTTTATGTCTACTTTGTCAAACTGAATTATATACGTATTTGATCGATCTTTTTTGATTTAATATATACCACGTATGGACTTACATACAATTTAGAAGATGGTGTTAGGAGGTTTTAAGATACCTTGTCATCGGCAAGCGTTACCGCAACTTAAGTAATTCGATTGTGGATGGCAGTGTTTAGAAGAAGTTTCTAAGCAATCCATGATGGAGGGTACATAAGCTTCGGCCTGGCCGAACTTACGGCCGTATATACTTGTTCTTACTGATTTAGTTTTCACTTTAGCGATTTTAGCGGCTAAACTCGAACTTAATACTCACCTTAAAGGTGAGTACTATGTTAGGTTTTTTCACCAAAACACTAAATTAAAAGTACAAATATATTTATGGAGACGATTATACTTTGACCAAGTCTTGCCAAATAATGGGTGGAAAAGATCCAAGGAATTAATTGCAAATAATTTTATATTTCTAAAATAATTAATGTGAAAAATTAACCATGAAAACAAGCTGGTTTTCAGCTTGAAAACTGAGCATAGTACTCAGCTTAAGGCGTAAACGAATTTTAGGGGCATATTGCTTTAGATTACTGACGGACCTGGAAAACGTTAACTTAAGCAGTCTGCTAATGTTTTTGGAACAATCTGGTTAGTTCAACAGAAGAAAATAATCGAGAAGATTCGGCGGTTAAAACTAGTAGAGCCCATATGTAATAGGTACTTTTGGTTAATGTGGTATCACAACGGACTGAAAAGTCTAAGTGAGCCTGAAACTTAATCGGGCTGTCACTTTAACCTAACCTAACATTCTTTTAACCAGAATATTTAATTTTTTTATGCATATTATTATTTCTTTAATTAGATTTTTTGGAAAACAATTTAATGTTTTTATTTAATGTAAAACATAAATATTTAATTTCAGAGTAACCCCAAATGAATTTGGATAACTTTTTATATATTAAAACTTTGGCTTTCTTTTAACAAGAATATTTATTTTATTATGTCTTTCACATCGATAACAACACAGTTTTATGAGTTAATATATTACTTAATTCATTATTTCTCTAATTGTTTCAGGTACAAACTTTATGAGGTACGTTTATCTAAGAAAAGTTGAATTCCTTAGACCATTTGATAAAATGCCCACAAATGTGGTAAGTTACAAGCTAATATAAAGAGCTAAAAAAATATACTTTATTACATTTTAATTTTTAACCATTTTCATTATTCCTTCCATTTTTTTCAGCAAGATATATGAAAAATATACTTACGATGAATAAAAAACTAAGGATAAGTCAAAATGTCCAAACAACGAGTTTAAATAAACTACTTTCTTGTTCCATGTGGCCGTAATTGTTATTCACAAAAACCATTGTATTAAGAAATTCATCATCCATTTTTAAAATAAAATACTTTTGCTTAAAGAATGTTTACTTTTAATGTATGAAAATGTTCGTAATAGTATGACGGTTTGCTGTTCATTTAATTATTTAATTTCTCTGTACTGTGGAATGATTGATTTAAAAATAGTTTAGTCGACGACTTTTTAAAAAGACTGTTACCCAAATTTTATTATCGGGTTTCCCAAAAATAATCTAGATAACAAAATAATACTGACTTTTTAACTTTGTAGGTGTATATAAATCTAATGGTGTTGTAAAATTGAACTAAAACACAATGTCATAGATGAACTAAAATTTAAGAGAATTATAAACTAGACAAGTAGAAAAAAATCTTAAGGGCTAGATCATGGTCAATATTACTACAGTTTAGTTCATTTTGCAATGGAAAAGGGTTCACTGTTTTTTCAGTGAAGCAGCGGTGTCAACTCTGTGGATTTTTCGTGATTTTGACGATTTTTGATGGTAAATTAGGCATGTGACGATTTTAATCAACGTAGTTATAAGTTGACTTTTTTTGAAAATGTGCGGCTCAAGTGTTTCTTTTTAAGGACTTTTATGGTGTTTTTGCATAAGTTGTAATATAAATATCAATACTATAAAAATTATGCTTACTCTTTCTGCCACATTCTTTATCGGATTTTGCAAAACTATACGTATCGCAAAGCTTGAATTAAAATATTTGGCCTTTGAAAACAATTGTAGCTATGAATATTCTGGGGGATAGAACTAATATGGGGGAGATGTAGCCCCCCAGCACCCCTCTAGCTACGCCAATGCATTTGACCAATTTACCCGCGTCCAATCGTCTAATTGTTTTCGTATTTTTTGCAAAGTCTAGGCGTTTTTCGGGTTTTGTCGGTCAAAAGCGGTTTTTTGGCTTTGTTCCGGCTACTAATCCACTGGCTTTCAAGCTTCTACGAACAGTTTTGGTACTCACGTTTAAGTTATGTTCCTCATTTAATATTTGCTTGTCCTCAACAGGTGTATTTACTGCACCGGTGAAGATCAATCGCTTATCTTCGCGTCTATCAGCCGGCGAAAGTTTTTTTGGGTGACCTGCTGGATTACCAATAATTTCCAAATTATTCTGATTTTCTATTTTATTTATAAATCCAACTGATATGTTATATTTTTTAGCGATCTCTCGATACGGGGCTCCTTCTTTTAAATTTTTTACGACATTCTGTTTCAAAAGAGTAGCCTTGGCTTTTCCCATCGCAAAAATAAAATAAATAGATAAGAAATCCAAAATATTATTGAAAAATCTGTAAGACGGTATCGTCTAACAATTATTTTACTTACTTTCTTAATCAAATCCAGAAACGACAATTTAAGTTCATTGAATTGTTAGAGAATATTAACACAGGGTCAATATTGTTCACATATGTGGATTTACCGCTACATGAATATAAAGGGTGATTCTTTTGAGGTTAGGATTTTCATGCATTAGTATTTGACAGATCACGTGGGATTTCAGACATGGTGTCAAAGAGAAAGATGCTCAGTATGCTTTGACATTTCATCATGAATAGACTTACTAACGAGCAACGCTTGCAAATCATTGAATTTTATTACCAAAATCAGTGGCAGAAAATCCGCTTTTTTATCGACAAATTTTGTTCAGCGATGAGGCTCATTTCTGGTTGAATGGCTACGTAAATAAGCAAAATTGCCGCATTTGGAGTGAAGAGCAACCAGAAGCCGTTCAAGAACTGCCCATGCATCCCGAAAAATGCACTGTTTGGTGTGGTTTGTACGCTGGTGGAATCATTGGACCGTATTTTTTCAAAGATGCTGTTGGACGCAACGTTACGGTGAATGGCGATCGCTATCGTTCGATGCTAACAAACTTTTTGTTGCCAAAAATGGAAGAACTGAACTTGGTTGACATGTGGTTTCAACAAGATGGCGCTACATGCCACACAGCTCGCGATTCTATGGCCATTTTGAGGGAAAACTTCGGAGAACAATTCATCTCAAGAAATGGACCGGTAAGTTGGCCACCAAGATCATGCGATTTGACGCCTTTAGACTATTTTTTGTGGGGCTACGTCAAGTCTAAAGTCTACAGAAATAAGCCAGCAACTATTCCAGCTTTGGAAGACAACATTTCCGAAGAAATTCGGGCTATTCCGGCCGAAATGCTCGAAAAAGTTGCCCAAAATTGGACTTTCCGAATGGACCACCTAAGACGCAGCCGCGGTCAACATTTAAATGAAATTATCTTCAAAAAGTAAATGTCATGGACCAATCTAACGTTTCAAATAAAGAACCGATGAGATTTTGCAAATTTTATGCGTTTTTTTTAAAAAAAAAGTTATCAAGCTCTTAACAAATCACCCTTTAAAACTAGAAGAAAAGTAAATTTCGAAACGAAAGATGCCATATTATCACTAACTAGTCCCTTAACCATAGACAAAGTATTAGAGTTGCCAAGTCTCTATCTTTGATGTATATTTTTGACATTAATGTTTATAAGTTCGTGAATAATTTTGTCCCTTATACTACGTTCGCACTAGGCACGAAATATCGCTATTTAGAACTCAAATCTCTTTACAAATCTCAAGTATTCGGACTGGCAAAATAACGAGATTTCGTTGATTTGAGGATTTAGCAGCTGTTTGTAAATATATCAATACAAACACAAACCCGTATGGGCACACACACATTCATCTATAAGGAAAATTGGGGCAGGGTTGCAAAAAGCGCATTTTTAGTACTAAAACCACAGTTGTACAAGGCAGTATAGGGGATTTTGAAAGAGATTTTGTTGAAATCCTCTAGGAGCCAGCTGATATTTGCGTATTGCAAATCTACTGAGATGTATGAGGATTTCGCTCAAATTCCTCGTTTACGAGGATTACGAGTATAGTGCGAACGTAGTATTACTGTATTTGTCTGTTGTGGAAGGATTGTATATGCCACTGATATATCTAATGAAATAATGTTCGCATTAGTATTAATAATGATAAAAAATACTAATTTACCTATACTTCGCTATATTCACAGAATTATTTTCTTTGGTCGTAATTTTTATACCCTGCGCCCAGGGCTGTGGAGTCGGAGTCGGAGCCGGAGCCGGAGTCGGAGTCTTGGAGTCGGAGTCTGAAGATTTTGCTGGAGTCGGAGTCGGAGCCGGAGTCGTAGAAATTTTGCTCGACTCCGACTCCGGCGAAACAAACTTCGAAAAAATCTTCCTATCTTTATAACTAAAGAAAAATTTCGACAAATTAGATTCCATTAGGGTTTTTAATCTAGCGACGGAAAACGAAGTAATGAATTTCAGGCCATTCAAAGTGTATTTATATGAGTTAAATTTCACGGTGATATAAAAAGTAGTTTTTACTAGAATATGGGCTGAATTGATCAATTGTATTGTCCATTTTTAACATATTAAAATATCTATTTTTGACTATATACACGGATGAAAAAGACTGTTTTTCATATGTTTGGCTATAAACATTATATGTTTGGAACACAATTTTTTAAACACAATATTTTTGAGTGCAAGCATATAATGTTCATAAACTAGCATAACATGTTTGGGACATATATGTTAATATGTTAGAACATATTATGTTTGGGACATAAAATGTTTGTAAATATAATATGCTTGGATGCAAACATATAATAATTTAAAAATAGCCTATAAACATATATGTGTTTAGTAGCTTGGAGCGCTATTTAACAGGGAGCGATATTGAATTAAGTTGGTGGTTGTTGCTTGTTATTACACAATTAAAATTTTATTTTTCCTTGGGCAATTGATCAGCTACTTCTTTGATCCTTACAAACTGTGTGGTCCGCTGTTCGAATCCCCGTCCGGCAAAAGGTAAAATTAAAATAAAAAAAATCATACAATTGGATAATTTCTTCTACAATGTTTGTATTACAGAAAAAGGTGCTAAGAACTAAAAAATCTCGTGGAAGTGAGAAAGATGTGGGGGAATATACAATTGGGCAGAAACAAAATTTTGAGCATTCGGGTCGAAAACCTATGTTGTTAGCACCTATATTACCTGTTTTTTTCATAATTCATTATGATTGTAAATATATAAATAAATAAATAAATAAAATTTTGAGCACAATATTGTTTGGGAGAATTTTTTTAAGCATATAATATTTTTGGGTGCAAAATGCTTCCAAACATATTATATGTTCACATAATAACATATTGTTTTTTGGAAGACAACATTATTGAATTTTGATGCAAAAATACAAAATGTTTGGAACTTAGACTACCCAAACATATATTGTTTAGACCAATATGCTTTCAAACATATTATATATTGGAAGAGATCAAACATATAAATGTTTGGGCAATACCCAAAAATGTATATGATTGAAGCAAAATATGTTTGGGAGTATATGTTACAGAAGCGATTTTTTGTGAGCGTGTATGTACTCTTGATAGAGTTACAATTTTAAGGCAATATAGCAGTAGAACCTAATGTTCTACTTTTTTTTGGCAGGCATGTCGAGTTCGAAGATGGGTCATACCGGACAATTTTGAGATATAGCACCTACATATAAACCCATCTCCCGATTTGTTTTAACAAGTTTTTCCCAGTCTAAAATTTTCATAAGATTTGTCAGAAATTTTGAGTTATTTGCAATCCATAAATAAATAAGGAAATATCCCGTCGGCCCAGATTTTGTATATAGAGATAATTACTTGAGAAATCTCCATATATACCCGATGTCCTTGGAAGCTGTAATTTTAAATTAAACCTCTGCCAACGTGCTATCGGAGCCAGTCTTTTGGGAGAATGTTTGTTTCATCAAAGCCACTCGAAATTCTTTACATTAAATTAATGGCCTCTACACGGATGAAAAAGACTGTTTTTCATATGTTTGGCTATAAACATTAAATGTTTGGAACACAAATATTTTGAGTGCAAGCATATAATGTTCATAAACTAGCATAACATGTTTGGGACATATATGTTAATATGTTAGAACATATTATGTTTGGGACATAAAATGTTTGTAAATATAATATGCTTGGATGCAAACATATATTAATTTAGAAATAGCCTATAAACATATATGTGTTTAGTAGCTTGGAGCGCTATTTAACAGGGAGCGATATTGAATTAAGTTGGTGGTTGTTGCTTGTTATTACAAAATTAACATTTTATTTTTCCTTGGGCAATTGATCAGCTACTTCTTTGATCCTTACAAACTGTGTGGTCCGCTGTTCGAATCCCCGTCCGGCAAAAGGTAAAATTAAAATAAAAAAAATCATACAATTGAATAATTTCTTCTACAATGTTTGTATTACAGAAAAAGGTGCTAAGAACTAAAAAATCTCGTGGAAGTGAGAAAGATGTGGGGGAATATACAATTGGGCAGAAACAAAATTTTGAGCATTCAGGTCGAAAACCTATGTTGTTAGCACCTATATTACCTGTTTATTTTCATAATTCATTATGATTGTAAATATATAAATAAATAAATAAAATTTTGAGCACAATATTGTTTGGGAGAATTTTTTTAAGCATATAATATTTTTGGGTGCAAAATGCTTCCAAACATATTATATGGTCACATAATAACATATTGTTTTTTGGAAGACAACATTATTGAATTTGGATGCAAAAATACAAAATGTTTGGAACTTAGACTACCCAAACATATATTGTTTAGACCAATATGCTTTCAAACATATTATATATTGGAAGAGATCAAACATATAAATGTTTGGGCAATACCCAAAAATATATATGCTTGAAGCAAAATATGTTTGGGAGTATATGTTACAGAAGCGATTTTTTGTGAGCGTGTAATGTCCATAACTGATAGACCATTTGTAAATCGATGTTTCATACAGAAACAATATTCGTAACTGCCCAGCTATTCCTGTTATCTGTTGTATGGTGGTGGTTATTTAAAATTTCGCCCGTCCTAATTTCTGCCAGTTTATGTTTGTTTTCTGTATCCGACACATTACATTTTGTAGGGTTCTTTAGGACATATAAACACATATGGCAAAATAGAATACTTATATCGGTCTATGTTTGGAACATTACGCCTTAAAATTACAATTGGAATACTGTTAAAATGGAATTTAGGTACACCACCTGGAGTCGACTCCGGAGTCGGAGTCGAGGCTAATAAGAAATGCTGGAGTCGGAGCCGGAGTCGAGCAAAATTGACTCGACTCCACAGCCCTGCCTGCGCCACACTGTGGAACAGGGTATTATAAGTTAGTGCATATGTTTGTAACACCCAGAAGGCGACGAGATAGACCCATGGTGTCTTTGGCAATAATGCTCAGGGTGGGTCCACGAGTCGATATAACCATGTCCGTCTGTCCGTCCGTCCGTCTGTCTGTGAACACATTTTTGTGATCAAAGTCTAGGTCGCAATTTAAGTCCAATCGCCTTCAAATTTGGCACATGTTCCTAATTTGGGTCAGAATAGAACGCTATTGATTTTGGAAGAAATCGGTTCAGATTTAGATATAGCTCCCATATATATCTTTCGCCCGATATGCACTAATATGGACCCAGCAGCCAGAGTTTTATACCGATTTGCTTGCAATTTTATACAAACATAACACTTAGTCATATAGATAAGTGTGCAAAATTTGGTTGAAATTGGTTCAGATTTAGATATAGCTCCCATATATATCTTTCGCCCGATATGGACTTATATGGCCCCAGAAGCCAGGTTTTAGGCCGAATTTGGTTGAAATTTTGCACTAGGAGTACAATTTGTAGAATAGTAAAGTTTGCAAAATTTGATTGAAATCGGTTCAGATTTAGATATAGCTCCCATATATATCTTTCGCCCGATATGGACTAATATGGTCTTAAAAGCCAGAGTTTTGGCCCAATTTGGTTGAAATTTTGCACAGGGAGTAGATTTAGCATTGTAGCTATGCGTGCCAAATTTGGTTGAAATCGATTCAGATTTAGGTATAGCTCCCATATATATCTTTCGCCCGATATGCACTTATATGGACCCTGAAGCCAGAGTTTTATCCCGATTAGCTCGAAATTTTGCACAAGGAGTACAATTGGTAGTATAGTCATGTGTGCCAAATTTGATTGAAATCGGTTCAGATTTAGATATAGCTTTCATATATATTTTTCGCCCGATATGGACTTATATGGCCCCAGAAGCCAGAGTTTTGGCCCAATTTGGTTGAAAATTTGTACTAGGAGTACAATTAGTAATATAGTCATGTGTGCAAAATTTGATTGAAATCGGTTCAGATTTAGATATAGCTTCCATATATATTTTTCGCCCGATATGGTCTTATATAGGCCCCAGAAGCCAGAGTTTTGGCCCAATTTGGTTGAAATTTTGCACTAGGAGTACAATTAGTAATATAGTCATGTGTGCCAAATTTGATTGAAATCGGTTCAGATTTAGATATAGCTCCCATATATATGTTTTTCTGATTTCGACAAAAATGGTCAAAAGACCAACATTTTCCTTGTTAACTCGCCACTGCTTAGCCGAAAAGTTGTAAAAATGACTCTAATTTTCCTAAACTTCTAACACATATATATCGAGCGATAAATCATAAATAAACTTTTGCGAAGTTTCCTTAAAATTGCTTCAGATTTAAATGTTTCCCATATTTATACCCTGCTCTACACTGTGGAACATGGTATTATAAGTTAGTGCATATGTTTGCAACACCCAGAAGGAGACGAGATAGACACATGGTGTCTTTGGCAAAAATGCTCAGGGTGGGCTCTTGAGTCGATATAGCGATGTCCGTCTGTCCGTGAACACATTTTTGTAATCAAAGTCTAGGTCGCAGTTTTAGTCTAATCGACTTCAAATTTGGCACAAGTATATGTTTTGGCTCAGAATAGATCCCTATTGATTTTGGAAGAAATCGGTTCAGATTTAGATATAGCTCCCATATATATCTTTCGCCCGATATGGACTAATACGGTCCCAGAAGCCAGAGTTTTACCCCAATTTCTCTATTCAACCGTCGAACGGAACGGACGTGTTTTTCAATAGCGGATAAACTCATCGTAATAGGTACCTACTACGAATTTCAAGTGTGGTGGGATATTAAGCCACCATGCAGCGAAATTCCAAGTCATCCACTGGGTTGCTAACTTCAGGGCCCAGTGGACGGGTATCGACTGGAGTTATAAATCTGGGCAATGACCAAGAGTTAGGCCCAATTAGTCGACCTGTAGACGGGTCGACAGGTGGCGACACTCTGACAAGTCGAACTTTTTCTAAGGTAACGACATCAAAAGGAGGTAATCCCTCACGAAAGAGGTTCAAGGAACGCAGAAATGCTTTGTTTATCCTAAAGAAGTTAGGATCAGTCGACCCAAGCACGCTGTCGGCTAAACAAAGCGATTCCTTAAAATGGGCTCATGGAATTCTTGAGACTGGAAAAAGGGAACGATCGCCGGATGAGCTGCCATCCTCCAAAAGGGATCAAAGATCGTTTGCCTCAGTTGCTAAAGATAGCCTTGTGATGGCTATCATTAATAAAGGAGCATTGGACGGTATGGTTCCAAAGCAAAAATGGGGGGAAATTGAGAATGCTCTGTCTGTCGTCTACTCACAGGTGCTGGAAAAGTTTCCCGGCCCAGATCCTCGACACCAAGAGGCTGGTTGGTATCAAGGACGATTTAAGCTAGTCGCATTTGAGGACCAGAGGTCTATAGAATGTTTTAAAGCTGCTCTGATACTAATTGGTGAAGTTTGGGAAGGAGCTGCTCTAGAGTTAGTCGAGAAGAAAGACATACCGGCTAGACCTAGAGCACATGCCTGGATACCTGCAAACCCTTCTGACCCTGAATCTATTTTAAATAGACTGAAACGATGCAATCCAGATCTTCCAACAGCTGATTGGAAGGTTGGCCGTTTGGATGAAGTGGATGGACCAAGACGGCATGCAGTGTTTATATTAAACACTCAGTCTTTGCCACATCTGGCAAAGTCCCAGGGCCGTGTATGTTATAGCTTTCATTATATCCAAATGAAGGTGTATAAAAACGATCAGCTAAAGGATTCAGAAATGGACAAGCCTCTGTCTGAATCAGAAGTAAGCCGATCCTCTTGCGAAGTCGAGGGAGATACCAAAGTTGAAGACATGGATAGATACCGTATGCGTGAGGAGGCTTCTATTGCCTCAGAACTCACCAAAGTCGAACCTATGTTTATTGCGAGAGTCACCGATATCTCTGAAGAGGACATTCTTGATGACTCGATTGAAGCGGCTGATGTGACGGTTGTTGAAAATCTCGATGGTCCTACGGATCCTCCAGATAAATCTTCATCATTGTAAGGCTGCATGTGCTGCCTTAAAAGTTCTCCTGATGAAAGGGGACATAGACATAGTTCTTATTCAAGAACCATATGTTTATAGAAACAAAATATGTGAATTAAGTACTCCGGGGTTCAAACTATTGCAGTATACTGGTAATGATGTAATTCGAGCCTGTATAATTGCTAAAAACGAGCTTAACCTGTTTCTGCTTCCTTCAATGTGCAATGCAGACACTGTCGTTGCCAATTTAGAAATAGCCAAATGCAAATATTGGGTATCTTCGATCTATATGGGACATGACAGGGAGATGCCTCCATGTGCCGTTAAGACCTTAGTTGAGGAGTCACTGAAAACAAAGACGAAACTCATTATGGGATGCGATGCGAATGCGCATCATAGTATTTGGGGAAGTAGTGATACTAATGCAAGGGGAGAGTCGCTAATAGAGTTTATTTTGCGTACTAATCTGGTAGTTTGCAACAAGGGAGATGCCCCAACCTTTGTCACTAAAAACAGGCAAGAGGTTTTGGACATCACCTTGGCCTCGCAAGAACTGAATGAAATGATATCTGAGTGGCATGTTTTAAGTGAACACAGCTTCTCAGATCATCGCTACATCAGTTTCAAATTTGATGTTCATATCACCAAGACCACATTTTCGCCAAATGTTAGGAAAGCTGACTGGAATAGGTATAGGGAATCGTTCAATATGATGATACCGGAAATAACAGAGACAAATATGAGAAATGTGCAAGATATCGAACACGCAGTGGAGCGGATTACTAAGGCCTTCAACATCTCACTGAAAGCTGCATGCCCTAGAGGAAAGCCAAGGGGGAAACATCGACCACCATGGTGGTCTACTGAATTAAGTAATATGAGGAAATCCTGCAGGAAGCTCTTTAACAAGGCAAAGTCCACCAGAGCCCCTGAGGACTGGGACGCTTACAAGAGGAATCTGAGAGGATACAAGCGAGAACTGAGAAAGGCTCAGCATAACTCTTGGAATGACTACTGCAGCAGTATTGAGAATACGTCCGAGGCTTCCAGACTAAGGAAGGTTCTAGCATCCACCAACTCCGCTCCAGGTTTCATTAAAACATCGGAGGGAAATTGGACAACGTCCAGTGAGGAGACGCTGGAGGTACTATTGGACACACATTTTCCTGGAAATCAGATGGTTGAACCATGTACTGGCGGTGCCACAGTTGCTCAGCGGTCGTTTCCTGTCGAGGAAATTGTATCGGAAACTAGAATAAGATGGGCGCTAAATAGCTTTGGACCATTCAAATCCCCCGGACCTGATGGAATTACTCCGGCGGAGTTACAAGCTGTAACTGACAAAATTATCCCTTGGTTGTCAGTGATATATAAAGGATGTATCAACTTATCATACATCCCAGGAAAGTGGAGGGAAACAAAAGTCGTTTTCATACCTAAAGCGGGAAAAGCCTCTCACTCGAGGGCGAAGGATTTCCGACCAATCAGCTTATCCTCATTCCTACTTAAGACTCTGGAGAGGATGATAGATTTTTATCTTAGAACTAGCATCGATTCAAGGTTGTTCTCGAAAGGACAGCATGCATACTCGAAGGGCAGGTCTACTGAGACCGCACTACATGAACTAGTCAGCTTTATTGAAAGCTCACTATCTGTCAAAGAATATACAATCGTGGCGTTTCTAGACATCGAAGGGGCGTTCAATAATGTCCATCCGAGCTCGATATTAAATGGACTGACAACTCTGAATGTTGATCCATGTATACTCAGGCTGTTAGACGAACTGCTAATGAAGAGACGTATTTCAGCCACACTAGGACAAGCAAACATACAAAGGTATGTGAACAGAGGCACTCCCCAAGGAGGAGTTCTATCACCTCTTCTTTGGAATGTTGCTATAAATAGCCTTCTGGTTACTCTAGAAAAAGAAAGGATAAAAGTGGTGGCATACGCAGATGATGTGGCTCTGGCAGTCAGGGGAAAATTCCCATCCACAATCAGAGATATTATTCAGAGGGCCCTCCGGATGACTGAGAAATGGGCGAAAGACAATGGTCTTGGGGTAAATCCTGCAAAGACAGAATTAGTCATGTACTGCAACGATCGCAAAACTCCCACGGTTAGGCCTATTTCCTTAGGGGGTATTGAAATTCCCTTTGGTGAATGTGCAAAATACCTTGGCGTTATTTTGGACAGGAAGCTGAACTTTAAGCTTAATATTGAAGAAAGGGCGAGAAAGGCAACTGTAGCTTTGTACTCGTGCAAAAAGGCAATAGGAAAAAAGTGGGGACTGAAACCAAAAATTGTGCATTGGCTATACACGGCAGCAGTGTTGCCAATTTGGTGCTTTTAGCACCAAATTTAGTGCTTTTTGATTTCTAAAAAGCACCAAATTGCCTTTTTGGTGCCTTTTCAAAAAAAGCACCAACTTGGTGCTTTCTGGCATTTTCATTTAGTGCTTTTGGTGCTTTTTTTATTTTGAACAGTATTAAGTTTAATTGATACAAAAATTTTGATTAGACTTTCAAGAGCCGAAGAAACTCAAATTTATTTTCGAATTTGGTAAAGATGTCATTAAAAACGTTTGTATTAAATTCACAAAAGCACGCACAACTGAAATAAGACTCCTTCCATATATTAATATAGACTCCTTCCACATATTAATATTTTGAAAGTTGAAAAACATCACTGATCAAAATGAATTGGACGAAAGCATTAAAACTGATCAAAGTGTATACTTGAATAGCGGTTCATAATGATGAGTACTAAGTTCGAGTTTTGCCGCAAATTTTATTTTATTTGCTGCAAATTTTATTATAACTTGATGGGGAATAGCCAAAAGCAAATTTTCACAAAGTTTGTATTCCCTAAAATGAATTATTAAAGAAATTGTAATTGTCAACAAATGACTATTTTAGCAGCTAAACTCGATCTTAATACCCACCTTAACTTCTTAAAATTCAATTCACAAAAGTTCTATAAGAGGTACAACTTCGGACGTTTTTTTTTTTTTTTTTTTTTTTTTTTTTTTTTTTTTTTAGTAGAGCATTTAATTTTCGATTTTGTGGTGGAAGGTGGTATGTTAGAATTTATAATATATTTTTGGTGCTTTTTGGCCTTGGGGAGTTGGCAACACTGCACGGCAGTGGTTAGACCTATAATGCTATATGGTGTTGTAGTCTGGTGGCCGGCACTTCAGAAACCGACTTGTTTAGATAAAGTTCAGCGTATGGCGTGTTTGTGTATTTCAGGCGCATTCAGCAAGACAGGAACAAATTCCCTTAATGTCGTGCTGCATCTATTGCCTTTAGACATTTTGGCCAAACGGTCAGCTGCAACAACGGCTGTGCGGTTGCGCGAACTATCGCTGTGGTCGGAAAAAGGTTACGGTCACAGTTCTGTCCTCAAAATAATGCCAGATGTGCCTAACGTAGTGGATTACACTTTGGCGAGTCCACTTTTCGACAAGAAGTTTGAGACTCTAATCCCCAACAGTGAGGCGTGGTGCACACAGACCCCGGGGAATAAAGAATATATAGATTTCTACACTGATGGCTCCAAATTGGATGGACAAGTGGGGTTCGGAGTATATTCTAATGATCTGGAACTTCGAATAGCGAAAAGATTACGATCACTGTAGTGTTTTTCAGGCTGAAATATTAGCAATAAGAGAGGTGGCGAATTGGCTGAGAAGTAATGTTCCAAAATATGTGGGCATTAATATATACTCAGACAGTCAACCTGCAATAAAATCCTTGGACTCTGTGTTCCTCAACTCGAAAACGGCCATCGACTGCCGCAAATCTCTCAATGAGATGGCTGAGCAGTACAATATTCACCTAATATGGGTGCCTGGCCATAGGAACATACCGGGGAACTGCGAAGCGGATGAGTTGGCAAGGCTAGGGACTACCTTACATATTCCAGGGGAACTAGAATTTGTTGGTATGCCCCTAGCTACCTGCAAGCTCATGCTACGTGAGAAGGCTGTTATGATGGCAAATGTTCGATGGGAGAATTGCAGGGGTTGTAACGACACCAAGCAAATATGGCCCCATTTCAACTTAAACCGCACACTAGATATGCTAATGTTCTCGAGACGTCAGATATCACTCCTGATATCTGCTATAACGGGTCGCTGCCTGATAGGCGATTTTGCAAAAACTATTGGCGCGAAGTATAACGACTATTGTATGAGCTGTCATGATGCGGAGGAAAAAGAATCAACTAAACACCTCTTGTGTGAGTGTCCTGCATTTTGTGTAAAGCGCAAGCAACTTTTAGGAGCATATAGCTTCAGATTACTGGCGGATCTGGAAAACGTTAACTTAAGCAGTCTGCTACTGTTTTTGGAACAATCTGGTTGGTTCAACAAAGAAAAATAATCAAGAAGGTTCAGCGGTTAAAACTAGAAGTGCCCATATGTAATAGGTACTTTTAGTTAATGTGGTATCACAATGGACTGAATAGTCTAAGTGAGCCTGAATCTTAATCGGGCTGCCACTTTAACCTAACCTAACCTAACCTTACCCCAATTTGGTTGAAATTTTGCACAGGGAGTAGAATTAGCATTGTAGCTATGCGTGCAAAATTTGGTTGAAATCGGTTCAGATTTAGATATAGCTCCAATATATAGCTTTCGCCCGATTTACACTCATATGACCACAGAGGCCAATTTTTAACTCCGATTTAGTTGAAATTTTGCACAGGGAGTAGAATTAGCATTGTAGCTATGCGTGCCAAATTTGGTTGAAATCGGTTCAGATTTAGATATATCTCCCATATATAGCTTTCGCCCGATTTACACTCATATGACCACAGAGGCCAATTTTTTGGTCCGATTTAGTTGAAATTTTACACAGGCAGTAGAAGTAGCATTGTTGCTATGCGTGCCAAATTAGGTTGAAATCGGTTCAGATTAAGATATAGCTCCCATATATGTTTTTCTGATTTCGACACAAATGGTCAAAATACCAACATTTTCCTTGTAAAATCGCCACTGCTTAGTCAAAAAGTTGTAAAGATGACTCTAATTTTCCTAAACTTCTAATACATATATATCGAGAGATAAATCATAAATAAACTTTTTCGAAGTTTCCTTAAAATTGCTTCAGATTTAAATGTTTCCCATATTTTTTACTAACATTGTGTTCCACCCTAGTGCATTAGCCGACTTAAATTTTGAGTCTATAGATTTTGTAGAAGTCTATCAAATTCTGTCCAGATCGAGTGATATTTAAATGTATGTATATGGGACAAACCTTTATATATAGCCCCCAACACATTTGACGCATGTGATATGGTATCGAAAATTTAGGTCTACAAAGTGGTGCAGGGTATAATATAGTCGGCCCCGCCCGACTTTAGACTTTCCTTACTAGTTTTTTACTAAAATTGTGTTTCACCCTAGTGCATTAGCCAACTTACATTTTGAGTCTATAGATTTTGTAAAAGTCTATCAAATTCTGTCCAAATCGAGTGATATTTAAATGTATGTATTTGGGACAAACCTTTATAAAGGGTGATTCTTTTGAGGTTAGGATTTTCATGCATTAGTATTTGACAGATCACGTGGGATTTCAGACATGGTGTCAAAGAGAAAGATGCTCAGTATGCTTTGACATTTCATCATGAATAGACTTACTAACGAGCAACGCTTGCAAATCATTGAATTTTATTACCAAAATCAGTGGCAGAAAATCCGCTTTTTTATCGACAAATTTTGTTCAGCGATGAGGCTCATTTCTGGTTGAATGGCTACGTAAATAAGCAAAATTGCCGCATTTGGAGTGAAGAGCAACCAGAAGCCGTTCAAGAACTGCCCATGCATCCCGAAAAATGCACTGTTTGGTGTGGTTTGTACGCTGGTGGAATCATTGGACCGTATTTTTTCAAAGATGCTGTTGGACGCAACGTTACGGTGAATGGCGATCGCTATCGTTCGATGCTAACAAACTTTTTGTTGCCAAAAATGGAAGAACTGAACTTGGTTGACATGTGGTTTCAACAAGATGGCGCTACATGCCACACAGCTCGCGATTCTATGGCCATTTTGAGGGAAAACTTCGGAGAACAATTCATCTCAAGAAATGGACCGGTAAGTTGGCCACCAAGATCATGCGATTTGACGCCTTTAGACTATTTTTTGTGGGGCTACGTCAAGTCTAAAGTCTACAGAAATAAGCCAGCAACTATTCCAGCTTTGGAAGACAACATTTCCGAAGAAATTCGGGCTATTCCGGCCGAAATGCTCGAAAAAGTTGCCCAAAATTGGACTTTCCGAATGGACCACCTAAGACGCAGCCGCGGTCAACATTTAAATGAAATTATCTTCAAAAAGTAAATGTCATGGACCAATCTAACGTTTCAAATAAAGAACCGATGAGATTTTGCAAATTTTATGCGTTTTTTTTAAAAAAAAGTTATCAAGCTCTTAACAAATCACCCTTTATATAGCACCCAACACATTTGATGGATGTGATATGGTATCGAAAATTTAGATCTACAAAGTGGTGCAGGGTACAATATAGTCGGCCCCGCCCGACTTTAGACTTTCTTTACTTGTGTTTCCTACAAACATTGTCGTTTGCACTAAGTGAAAAAAATTATCTACCAAGGCGGTCAACTAGTTTTCAGCAACGGCTACATATCGTTTACGTTTTATAGTTAATACCTGGGCTGTGGAGCCGGAGTCGGAGTCTGAAGATTTTGCTGGAGTCGGAGTCGTAAAAATTTTGCTCGACTCCGACTCCGGCTAAACCAAATTTTTTAAAACACTTCACATTTTTGTAACTAAGCAAGTTTTTACGCAAATTAGTTTCCATTGCGTTATTCATTCGATCAATGTACAGCATGATTGTAAATGAAAATCAACTTCCAATTAGGGCTATCTTTTTATATTTCCTAGAATGTTAGACTGGCAGATGGGCTGGATCGATCCATTTTAATGCCCATATCAATTTATTTGAAATATTTCGAACAATCGATATTATTTTTATTTTAATTTTATTTTAAGGCCGAATACATATGTGGAATATTGACAAAAAATTTTTTCAAAGTTGTTTTTTATAGAAAATTTTGTCAAAATATTATTTCTATAAAAAGTTTTGTCAAAATTTTATTTCTATAGCAAAAAAAAAAAAATTATTTCTATAAAAAATTAATTCAAAATTTTATTACTATAGAAATATTTTTTTCTATAGAAAATTTTGTCAACATTTTATTTCTATAGAAAAGTGAGTCAACATTTTGTTTCTACAGAATATTTTGCAAAATTTTATTTCTATAGAAAATTTTGCAAAATTTTGTTTGTTACACAAAATTTTTTTTTTTAAATTTTATTTCTATTGATAATTTTATTTTATTGGCTTTAAGCTGAGATCAAAAACAACAATAACGATTGAAGAGAAGCCAACAATAACAAAAAAAAAAAAACGAATATAAAAATTTAAGTCAAAATTTTATTTCTATAGAAAATTTTGCCAAAATTTTATAGTAATCGATTTTTTTATTAGAAAATTTGGTCAAAATTTTATTTCTATAGAAAATTTTGTCAAAATTTTATTTCTATAGAAATTTTTTTCAAAATTTTATTTCTATAGAAAATTTAGTCAAAATTTTGTTTCTGTAGAATATTTTGAAGAATTTTATTTACTACACAAAAATTTTTTCTAAAATTGTATTTTTATTGATAATTTTTTCAAACTTTTATTTCTATAAGAAAAAATTGTCAAATTTTATTTCTATAGCAAAATTTCTCAAAATTTTCTTACTTACTGATGCTCACTGATCAAGGCCGTATTCAAGGGGGTGATGAGGGGGATAATTTTATTTTATTGGCTTTAAGCTGAGATCAAAAACAACAATAACGATTGAAGAGAAGCCAACAATAACAAACAAAACGAATATAAAAATTTAAGTCAAAATTTTATTTCTATAGAAAATTTTGCCAAAATTTTATAGTAATCGATTTTTTTATTAGAAAATTTGGTCAAAATTTTATTTCTATAGAAAATTTTGTCAAAATTTTATTTCTATAGAAAATTTTGTCAAAATTTTATTTCTATAGAAAATTTTTTCAAAATTTTATTTCTATAGAAAATTTAGTCAAAATTTTGTTTCTGTAGAATATTTTGCAGAATTTTATTTACTACACAAAAATTTTTTCTAAAATTGTATTTTTATTGATAATTTTTTCAAACTTTTATTTCTATAAGAAAAAATTGTCAAATTTTATTTCTATAGCAAAATTTCTCAAAATTTTCTTACTTACTGATGCTCACTGATCAAGGCCGTATTCAGAGGGGTGATGAGGGGGATCAACCCCCCCCTTCCACGAAATGAATGAATATTTTTATATAAATAAATATATATTTTTAGCTGCATAGAAAAATCTTATCGAAGATGTTGAAGGAAAGCTGAAGGTTTTATTTTGAAAACGCTTACCTATAAAACTTGCACAAATCCTAGAATACTAGTTGAAAAGCCCGTCAAACGACGGTCGAAAAAAACAAATTGTTTTGTTCTCGCACCACAAATTTCATTTTTGGAAAATGTATTTCTGCTTTTTATGTGTGTTTGTTGTTCTTTTTGTGAACATGACTCGCTTTGTTTGGCCATAACAACAACAACGAAACAGCCAAACACATGGCGCAAAACCTGCGAAAAGAACCTGCCTAATTCAGCGATGGAAGCACTTGGAGAGTGCAATAAAGAGATATTTCCAAACGTGCATATTCTTTTAAAAATTTTTGTCACTTTGCCAGTAACTCAGGGATGGAAAATACAATTTTTAAGAAAGTACAAAAAAGGTATTTTTTGAGCGGAAAGGTAGTTTTTACTAAATTTCAACAAAAATTTCACTGGAATATTATTGTCAAGAGACTGAATTTTAAAGAAAATAAATTTTTGAAAAAATTGTCTATATAAATAAAATTTTGCAAAAATTTTCTATAGCCGGCTATCATACAAAAACCTTTTTTTTCGGAAGGTTCAAGTGTTGTTTATTGTTGGGTTTAATGAACTGCCTGAATTTATTCTTATAATTGGTTGATAGTTTTGCTGCAAGTAGGGGATGCTGATGAGGAATGTGGTAATTCCGAAACGTGCGTCCATCCAACCATCTTGCAGTCTATATCATCACCCCCCGTATTCAGGGGGGTGATGAGGGGGATCAACCCCCCCCCCCCCCCTTCCACGAAATGAATGAATATTTTTATATAAATAAATATATATTTTTAGCTGCATAGAAAAATCTTATCGAAGATGTTGAAGGAAAGCTGAAGGTTTTATTTTGAAAACGCTTACCTATAAAACTTGCACAAATCCTAGAATACTAGTTGAAAAGCCCGTCAAACGACGGTCGAAAAAAACAAATTGTTTTGTTCTCGCACCACAAATTTCATTTTTGGAAAATGTATTTCTGCTTTTTATGTGTGTTTGTTGTTCTTTTTGTGAACATGACTCGCTTTGTTTGGCCATAACAACAACAACGAAACAGCCAAACACATGGCGCAAAACCTGCGAAAAGAACCTGCCTAATTCAGCGATGGAAGCACTTGGAGAGTGCAATAAAGAGATATTTCCAAACGTGCATATTCTTTTAAAAATTTTTGTCACTTTGCCAGTAACTCAGGGATGGAAAATACAATTTTTAAGAAAGTACAAAAAAGGTATTTTTTGAGCGGAAAGGTAGTTTTTACTAAATTTCAACAAAAATTTCACTGGAAGATTATTGTCAAGAGACTGAATTTTAAAGAAAATAAAATTTTGAAAAAATTTTCTATATAAATAAAATTTTGCAAAAATTTTCTATAGCCGGCTATCATACAAAAACCTTTTTTTTCGGAAGGTTCAAGTGTTGTTTATTGTTGGGTTTAATGAACTGCCTGAATTTATTCTTATAATTGGTTGATAGTTTTGCTGCAAGTAGGGGATGCTGATGAGGAATGTGGTAATTCCGAAACGTGCGTCCATCCAACCATCTTGCAGTCTATAGGGCTTTGCCCAAATAAATTTGACAAACATTCTTTTCCTCTGTTGGTTAAGCTACACTTGTAGTTTAGTCAATGTATGGTTTTAAGCTGCAATAAAAAAACAACAACAATGCTTAAAGAACAAAACCAACAATAACAAAACAAAACGAAGGGAAATAAAATTTTGCAAAAAAATTCTATAGAAAAAAATTTTGCAAAATTTTTTCTATAGAAATAAAGTTTTGCAAAAATTTCCTATAGAAATAACATTTTTACAAAATTTTCAATTGAAATAAAATTTTGACAAAATTATCTATAAAAATAAAATTTTGCAAAAATTCTATATAGAAATAAAATTTAGACAACATTTTCTACCGAAATAAAAAATTGATAATATAGAATCGCATTCTTTTTTCGACTAAAACATTCTTGAGCTCAATAAAATCCTGTTTTTGACTATATCTTTTACAAACTCGAGATTTTCTTCCCACATGAACATGTCTGTTTTGCCATATTTGTAAAAGACTTTAGCAAATAAGGTTGATAAAGACTTTCTCAAAATATTAAAATATTTTGTCAAAGCTATTGTACCATAAATCTGATATCGACTCAAAAATGTCTACACAAAAGGTACTAAATCATTCGCAGGGGTACTACGGTACTGACCGGGGTGACAAAGTATTGAAAAAAGTACTTTAGTACTGCATTTTCCATCCCTGCAGTTACTACGTGCTCATACGAACGTTCATTTTCAAAAATGAAGAGAGTAAAGACGTATCTTAGAAATTCGACTGGCGAGAGTAGACTCAAAGGATTGGCATTAATGTCGGTTCATCGCCGATTAAATGTGCCGACTGAAGTAGTCATTGATTTATTTGCTGCCCAAAAAGCCCGTCGTCTCAATTTAATATTATAAAAATATTGTATACATACCTTTGCATAATAAAATTTTCTACACATGAGATTATATGAATATTTTTTTTTAAGTTGATATTGATATTTTTGTCAAACTTTTATTTCTACAAAAATTTTTGCCAAATTTTATTTCTATAAAAATTTTATTTCTATATATTTGGTAAAAATTTGATTTCTATAGAAAATTTTGCCAAAATTTTATTTCTATAGAAAATTTAGTCAAAATTTTGTTTCTGTAGAAAATTTTGCAAAATTTTATTTCTATATAAAATTTTGCAAAATTTTATTTACTAGACAAAAATTTTTCTAAAATTGTATGCTCACTGATACTCACTGCTGAGTCGAAAACTTGTAGAAATGACTCAAATTTTCAAATTTTTCAATGAATGAATCATAAATGCATTTTTGCGAAATTGTCTAAACAATTATAAATATTTCCCAAATATTGCCCGAGTTTTGTAGAAGTCTGATTTGAGATTTTATCAAAATGTAGATCTAAATACAAAGTTGTGCAGAGTATATTATAATTGGCCCGCCCGACTTTAGACTTTCCTTTGTATTTTTATTTTTCGTTAAAATTTTTAAATTGTGTTACGTCCCATAACGTTAGATTTAAATTTTAAGTGCATAGATTTTGTAGAAGTATATACAATTTTGTCTTAATCGATTCAGATTCAAATTCATGCATATGGGAATATAAACCTTTAGCTCGCAACAAATTTAAAGGATTTGAAATAGTTCAATAATTTTGGTCCACAAATACATATACTGTTGGTATATTCTCATATTATGATGGGTATTTATATCATTATTTTATTTTTTAAACATTGCCATAAATTTGAAATATAGAGTTCAATTGGCATCTAATGTGAAATTAAGACCTTTTTGTTTGCACACATAAATAAATACGATACTTTATATCGGTCCACTTACGGTACACCCACAATAGAACTACAAATTAGTGGTATTAAAATGAGATGTAGTTATATTACCCGGAGTCGACTCCGGAGTCGGAGTCGAGCTGATGAAAAATGCTGGAGTCGGAGTCAAGCAAAATTGGCTCGACTCCACACCCCTGGTTAATACCAAAATAATATCGGATGTAAATGACTTTATATAAAGTGGTATCAAAATTAACAGGTAACGTGAACCAATCTATTAATACCAAACGGTAATGGCCACGTACCGCCTTTTTTCTACCAGTGCAGTATTTATCCCTCTCTCTTGTTTTCCGTTCCTCTTGCAATTTTTTGACATTTCTCTTCACTGTCGTTTGTACTCTTGTTCATTTGCTTTATTTGTATTCTGCTTTCAACGTGTTTAGGTGTTTTAAAAATATGAAAACATACGTGTTGTGGTGATTCAATGATTTTTTCGTTATTGTCTTCCATTTTTAATTTTGCAATTGCTTAAATATTTTTTTTCACTATGTATTTTATTGTTACGAATTACCAATTAAAGAAGATTGAACGAATAAACGTCAAACAATTTCAAGCGTATTGCATGCAAAATTGCACCGTATAAATGCTGATGTTTTTAAGAAGCAACTTTAAAAGAGAATACAAAAAATTGCACGTAACCAATTGCATCGTCTAAAACCCCTCGTAGAAAAGAACAGTGCTTGATATGAACGAAATGGACTGTGATGTTGGAATAAAAACTAGTTTTTTTGTTTGGTTATAAAGGGTTGAACTTTTTGAAAGAATTCAAAAAACAGTAAAAAAAGAACAACGTTTGCGATACACGTTTTTTTGCGTGTATGTATAATGATGAACCTTAGGTACATTCACAGAAAAAACATGTTTGAACATGGTTGCAGCATCATTTAATGCCTATATAGAGCATGTAATTGTCGCGAAAATCCTGTATTTTTTCTTTGTAAAAATAATTTTCGAGCGGAGAAAAATATATGTTGGCAATAAGCATTTAAATGGTTCTCAAATGCCGCAAACATGTTCTATTATTTAAATGATAGAATTTGAGACCATTACATGGTCGGGAAAATCCTGTACCTGACCATTCCTTTTTTGTACTTTTTTTCAGAGAAAAAAAGTATTTTATATGTTACGTATAGACATATCTAGAACCATTACATGGCCATAAAGACCATGTACATTGTTCTCGTGACCATTTTAATTTTTTTGCAGCGAAAAGAATTTTATAAAAACATTGAACAGGTACACATGATTTTCATTTTGTGCGTCAGTCGTGTGTTGATTGTTTCTTGGAATGGACGGAGAATTCAGAAGTGGCACGTGGTTTTATGTGAACACAAAAAAGGAAAGTGTAATTAAAAAACTGTACCTGTTTTTATACCCTGCGCCACACTGTGGAACAGGGTATTATAAATTAGTGCATATGTTTGCAACACCCAGAAGGAGACGAGATAGACACATGGTGTCTTTGACAAAAATGCTTAGGGTGGGCTCCTGAGTCGATATAGCCATGTCCGTCTGTCCGTCTGTCCGTGAACACATTTTTGTAACCAAGGGATTAGGTAGTAAATTAAGCCCAATCGACTTCGAATTTGGCACAAGTATGTGTTTTGTGTCAAAATAGAACCCTATTGATTTTGGAAGAAATCGGTTCAGATTTAGATTTAGCTCCCATATATATCTTTCGCCCGATATGCACTTATACGGCCCTAGAAGCCTGAGTATTACCCCAATTTGGTTGAAATTTTGCACTAGGAGTTCAATTAGTAGTGTAGTCTAGTGTGCAAAATTTTATTGAAATCGGTTCAGATTTAGATATAGCTCCCATATATATCGTTCACCCAATTTACACTCATATGACCACAAAGGCCATTTTTTTGCTCCGATTTAGTTGAAATTTTGAACAGGGAGTAGAATTAGCATTGTAGCTATGCGTGCCACATTTGGTTGAAATCGGTTCAGATTTAGATATAGCTCCCATATATAGCTTTCGCTCGATTTACACTCATATGACCACAGAGGCCAATTTTTAACTCCGATTTAGTTGAAATTTTGCACAGGGAGTAGAATTAGCATTGTAGCTATGCGTGCCAAATTTGGTTGAAATCGGTTCAGATTTAGATATATCTCCCATATATAGCTTTCGCCCGATTTACACTCATATGACCACAGAGGCCAATTTTTTGGTCCGATTTAGTTGAAATTTTACACAGGCAGTAGAATTAGCATTGTTGCTATGCGTGCCAAATTAGGTTGAAATCGGTTCAGATTTAGATATAGCTCCCATATATGTTTTTCTGATTTCGACAAAAATGGTCAAAATACCAACATTTCCCTTGTAAAATCGCCACTGCTTAGTCGAAAAGTTGTAAAAATGACTCTAATTTTCCTAAACTTCTAATACATATATATCGAGCCATAAATCATAAATAAACTTTTTCGAAGTTTCCTTAAAATTGCTTCAGATTTAAATGTTTCCCATATATTTTTACTAAAATTGTGTTCCACCCTAGTGCATTAGCCAACTTAAATTTTGAGTCTATAGATTTTGTAGAAGTCTATCAAATTCTGTCCAGATCTCGTGATATTTAAATGTATGTATTTGGGACAAACCTTTATATATCTCCACCCAATACATTTGACGGATGTGATATGGTATCGAAAATTTAGATCTACAGAGTGGTGCAGGGTATAATATAGTCGGCCCCGCCCGACTTTAGACTTTCCTTACTTGTTTGTTCTGCATTTTGATTATGGTATAATTTATTTTTATTTGAAGTTACATGATGTCTGCGTTGGTACATTTGATGGGCACGAAGTAAATATGGAATGATTACTTATTGTTGAAATTGATCCAAAATAGATTGTGTAAAATTATATATAAATAAAAATAAACAATGAATTAGTTTATAAATAAATAAAAAAAAAATATATAAAGTTAATTTTGTGTTTTCTTTTCTCAAGTTGCGTCCTTTTTTCGACGACGAAAATTTTTTTTTTGCATAAAGATCAAAACATTTTAGGTTGTGACCATGTTCTTTTAACTGGAAGAAAAACATTTTTGACGAATACCATAACATTTTAGATCGTGACCATTGTCTTTTAATGGAAATAAAATTCTTTTTATCAATATAATAACATTTTAGATGATGACAATTTTATTTTTCTTAGAACTATGTTCACTGACCCAACATGTTTGGAGGTGAAAATGTCGCCACAAAAATAGCTCCTATCATATTATTTTGCTCTTCGAATATGATTGTGACAATCATGTTTCTTCTCTGCGTGTACTAGATGTTAGAAATAAGAATGATCCATACGCTTTGTACAATTTTTGCATACTCTTTGCAACGTTTCGGCCGGTATTTCACGAATAAATGCTTCAATGTTGTATCCCAAGGAGTCAATTGAAAGGGGCATGTCTGTATAGACATGAGCTTTTACATAGCCTCACAAAAATTGCCTAAAGGTGTTAAATCGTACGAATCCAGGTGGTCAATTGAGCAGTCCGGAACGTGAAATAAAATGTTTACCGAACTCACATCTCAATAACTTCATAGTTACGCATGCCGTGTGCCATGTGGCATCGTTTTGTTGAAAAGACATGCCATATAATGCTCCGTCTAGACTATAAGTTTATCTGGACGACAGTGTTCGTGTCGCACATATCCCAAATATTGGCTACAATATAAGTTATGCTCGAAGACATAATCGATATTGCTGCTTGTTTACTGACGTCCGACAATTCATAGCGATCGGCCACACTGTAAGATTTTTTACAAACACAGGTTAGGTTAGGTTAAAGTGACAGCCCGATTAAGTTTCAGACTCACTTAGACTATTCAGTCCATTGTGATACCACATTAACCAAAAGTACCTATTACATATGGGCTCTACTAGTTTTAACCGCTGAATCTTCTCGATTATTTTCTTCTGTTGAACTAACCAGATTGTTCCAAAAACATTAGCAGACTGCTTAAGTTAACGTTTTCCAGGTCCGCCAGTAATCTAAAGCTATATGCCCCTAAAATTCGCTTACGCCTAACACAAAATGCAGGACACTCACACAAGAGGTGTTTAATTGATTCCTTTTCGCGCCAATAGATTTTACAAAATCGTCTATCTGGCAGCGACACGTTATAGCAGATATCAGGAGTGATATCTGACGTCTTGAGAACACTAGCATATCTAGTGTGCGGTTTAAGTTTAAATGGGGCCAAATTTGCTTAGTGTCGTTGCAACCCTTACAATCCTCCCATCGGACATTCACCATCATAACAGTCTTTTCACGCAGTAAGAGCTTGCAGGTGGCCAGAGGCATACCAACAGATTCTAGTTCCGCTGGAATATATAAGGTACACGCAAAGAAAAAAAAAACGTTTGAAAACGTGTACCGAATACGTTTTTCTTTTGTTAGAGTTTTTTGAATTGCTTCGAAAAGCATACACTTTTATCACCAAAAAAAATCGTTTGTTACAAAATGTTAATTTTATAACAAGTATATACGGCCGTAAGTTCGGCCAGGCCGAAGCTTATGTACCCTCCACCATGGATTGCGTAGGAACTTCTACTGAAGCCGATGGCAAGGTATCTTAAAACCTAATACCGTAATATATACCACATAGTCCATACGTGGTATATATTAAACTAGAAAAGGCCGATTAAATACGTATATAATTAAGTTTAAAGTTTCTATAGAAATAAAATTTTGACAAAATAAAATTTTGACAACATTTTCTATAGAAGTAAAATTTTAAAAAAAGTCTATAGAAATAAATTTTCTATAGAAATAAAATTTTGATAAAATTTTCTCTAGAAATAAAATGTTGGCAAAATTTTGTATACAAATAAAATTGTGACAACATTTTCTATAGAAGTAAAATTTTGACAAGAAATAAAATTTGGAAAAAATTATCTATAGAAATAAAATTTTGACAAAATTTTCTATAGAAATAAAATTTTGACAAAATTTTCTATAGAAATAACATTTTGACAATGTTTTCTATAAAAATAAAATTTTGGTAGATTATTTTTGACTCGAGTGGCAACCATGATTATAAACCGATATGGACCAATTTTTGTGTGATTGGGGATCGGCTATATATAACTATAGACCGATATGGACCAATTTTGGCATAGTTATTAGCGGCCTTATACTAACACCACGTTGCAAGTTTCAAACGGATCGGATGTATTTTGCTCCTCCAAGAGGCTCCGGAGATCAAATCTGGGGAACGGTTTATATGGGGGCTATATATAATTATGGACCGATATCGACCAATTCTTGCGTGTTTGTTAGAGACCACATTCTAACACCATGTTCCAAATTTCAGCCGGATCGGATGAATTTTGCTCCTCCAGAGGCTCCGGAGGACAAATCTGGGGATCGATTTATATGGGGGCTATATATAATTATGGACCCATATGGACCAATTCTTGCATGGTTGTTAGAGACCATATACTAACACCACGTACCAAATTTCAGCCGGATCGGATGAAATTTGCTTCTCTTAGAAGCTCCGCAAGCCAAATCGGAGGATCGGTTTATATGGGGGGTATATATAATTATGGACCGATGTGGACCAATTTTTGCATGGTTGTTAGAGACCACATACTAACACCATGTACCAAATTTCAGCCGGATCTGATGCAATTTGCTTCTCTTAGAGCAATCGCAATCCAAATTTGGGGGTCCGTTTATATGGGGGCTATACGTTAAAGTGGACCGATATGGACCAATTTTTGCATGGTTGTTAGAGACCATATACTAACACCATGTACCAAATTTCATCCTGATCAAGTCGATAGCTTGTTTCGTTCGGAGTTAGCGTGATTTCAACAGACGGACGGACGGACGGACATGCTCAGATCGACTCAGAATTTCACCACGACCCAGAATAGATATACTTTATGGGGTCTTAGAGCAATATTTCGATGTGTTACAAACGGAATGACAAAGTTAATATACCCCCATCCTATGGTGGAGGGTATAAAAAAAGTTATTTTTGAACCAACAACACAGTCCATTTCGTTTATATCAAACACTGTTCTTTTCTGACTTTAGGTCTTTAATAAGACACATTTTACAGTTCAAAATTTAATATACTACAATGTAATGTTGAACATTTTTTCGGAATCTTCCTAACATATCTGGAATATATGTAAAAAAAAACAAAAACAAAAAAAAAACTTTGGTCGATGCAGGGATCGAACCCACGACCCTTGGCATGCAAGTCAGACGTAGCAACCACTGCTCCATGGTGCCCAACTAAATGTATTTTTCTGTGAAATAAACTTTGTTTAATCGGCTCGTGGGCGCCGCAAGCTATGCTATTTAAATATAAC
Source organism: Haematobia irritans (assembly GCF_050003625.1). Taxonomy (NCBI): domain Eukaryota; kingdom Metazoa; phylum Arthropoda; class Insecta; order Diptera; family Muscidae; genus Haematobia; species Haematobia irritans. Next base: position 82,587,692 of record NC_134400.1, read on the forward strand.
TTATATGGGTAATTGTCTATTGATGACAAAAACGGCTAGTGTGTTGGGTTACAAATTGCATGGTCCGCGGTTCGATTCTCCGTCCAGGCGAAAGGTAAAAAAAAATTTAAAAATTTATAAAATTTCCATTTGTTTTGTTTTGTTATTGTTGGTTTTGTTCTTTAAGCATTGTTGTCGTTTTTTTATTTCAGCTTAAAACCATACATTGACTAAACTACAAGAGTAGCTTAACCAACAGAGGAAAAGAATGTTTGTCAAATTTATTTGGGCAAAGCCCTATAGACTGCAAGATGGTTGGATGGACGCACGTTTCGGAATTACCACATTCCTCATCAGCATCCTCTACTTGCAGCAAAACTATCAACCAATTATCAGAATAAATTCAGGCAGTTTATTAAACCCAACAAAAACCACACTTGAACCCTCCGAAAAAAGGTTTTACATTGATAGCCGGCTTATGCCAAATGAATTCGAAACAAACATATCTCTTTTCCTATGCCACTGTCAAATCATCGATTTGAATTCACATGGCTGGGTTTATTTTGAGCGTGCCTCCTCTTCTTTTTCCATTTGTTTTGTTTTGTTATTGTTGGTTTTGTTCTTTAAGCATTGTTGTCGTTTTTTTATTTCAGCTTAAAACCATACATTGACTAAACTACAAGAGTAGCTTAACCAACAGAGGAAAAGAATGTTTGTCAAATTTATTTGGGCAAAGCCCTATAGACTGCAAGATGGTTGGATGGACGCACGTTTCGGAATTACCACATTCCTCATCAGCATCCTCTACTTGCAGCAAAACTATCAACCAATTATCAGAATAAATTCAGGCAGTTTATTAAACCCAACAAAAACCACACTTGAACCCTCCGAAAAAAGGTTTTACATTGATAGCCGGCTTATGCCAAATGAATTCGAAACAAACATATCTCTTTTCCTATGCCACTGTCAAATCATCGATTTGAATTCACATGGCTGGGTTTATTTTGAGCGTGCCTCCTCTTCTTTTTCCATTTGTTTTGTTTTGTTATTGTTGGTTTTGTTCTTTAAGCATTGTTGTCGTTTTTTTATTTCAGCTTAAAACCATACATTGACTAAACTACAAGAGTAGCTTAACCAACAGAGGAAAAGAATGTTTGTCAAATTTATTTGGGCAAAGCCCTATAGACTGCAAGATGGTTGGATGGACGCACGTTTCGGAATTACCACATTCCTCATCAGCATCCTCTACTTGCAGCAAAACTATCAACCAATTATCAGAATAAATTCAGGCAGTTTATTAAACCCAACAAAAACCACACTTGAACCCTCCGAAAAAAGGTTTTACATTGATAGCCGGCTTATGCCAAATGAATTCGAAACAAACATATCTCTTTTCCTATGCCACTGTCAAATCATCGATTTGAATTCACATGGCTGGGTTTATTTTGAGCGTGCCTCCTCTTCTTTTTCCATTTGTTTTGTTTTGTTATTGTTGGTTTTGTTCTTTAAGCATTGTTGTCGTTTTTTTATTTCAGCTTAAAACCATACATTGACTAAACTACAAGAGTAGCTTAACCAACAGAGGAAAAGAATGTTTGTCAAATTTATTTGGGCAAAGCCCTATAGACTGCAAGATGGTTGGATGGACGCACGTTTCGGAATTACCACATTCCTCATCAGCATCCTCTACTTGCAGCAAAACTATCAACCAATTATCAGAATAAATTCAGGCAGTTTATTAAACCCAACAAAAACCACACTTGAACCCTCCGAAAAAAGGTTTTACATTGATAGCCGGCTTATGCCAAATGAATTCGAAACAAACATATCTCTTTTCCTATGCCACTGTCAAATCATCGATTTGAATTCACATGGCTGGGTTTATTTTGAGCGTGCCTCCTCTTCTTTTTCCATTTGTTTTGTTTTGTTATTGTTGGTTTTGTTCTTTAAGCATTGTTGTCGTTTTTTTATTTCAGCTTAAAACCATACATTGACTAAACTACAAGAGTAGCTTAACCAACAGAGGAAAAGAATGTTTGTCAAATTTATTTGGGCAAAGCCCTATAGACTGCAAGATGGTTGGATGGACGCACGTTTCGGAATTACCACATGTAATGTCCACAACCAATTTTGGGTTGTTGATGCCAAGTCTCAATTCTTATAAAAGCATCGTTTAAGTATTGTAGCAGGTAGGACTGCGGGAGCCTTTTTAGTCTAGCTACAGTCGGGTGGGGGGTTCTTGTCCTCCTCTACAAAACTAATTTCCCATTACACAATTAATTATTATAGACTCCTTTTTTTCATTTCTATTGTAACTAAAAATGGGCCATTCACAAATTGAGAAAAAAAAAAACCTAACCTTAATTTGGTATTTATGGTGCCGAATTTTAAGTTTGTTCATCTCTGGTGTTATTGAGAGAACGGTCTCCTAACCCTCGCCTACCTATGCTCCATCGACAAAACATATTTCTTGGAGCCCCCAATTTAAACCCAATTATTCCATTTTACCCCCTTACATCTCTGGAAGAAAACATCAAAATTATTTTACAGCCCCATGGCTTAAACGTATTTTAATATCTAAATTTTTCAAATAACAAACAATTCATTATTTTATATACTATCCTTACATAAAAATATAATTCCAATCTTTTTGGTATAATACGATTTTTCTATGTGATTTTTTTTTGTAATAAACACAATTTGGGTTGTAAAGATTATAGGAAATTATCCTTTTTCATATCTTAGCATTTTTTCAATCATACAAACGAAATTAACTATATGTGGATTTTAGAGCAAGGAAACTTTAAAATATATGGTCACCTTAGAAAATTGAAATATCTCAAAAATATCAATTATTACAACAACAAAACAAAGCATCTCATCTCATCTGTGTTTTTTTTTTTTTTTTTTTTACTACATATGTTTTTTTTTTTCACTTGCTTTTACAAATATTGATCAATCGAGAGAGTATTTACGAGAGTGGCCAAATGGAGATTAGTTGAGAGTGGTATAACACATTTCGATATGAATGAATAATAATCAATGAATTTTGTTATACACATGAACGAAACATTTTTTGTTGTTGTTTTGTATTGTTGCACTTCAGAAAAAGTGTAGCGTAGTAAAATAAAACAAAAACAATTTATGTGTTATATCACTTTCAGCAAATTCCATTGAACAAAAACACTATCGTATACACTCAAACAAAATTGTACAGGGCAAGAAACTTTTTTTAAAAATATTTTCCAATAAAATATATAGAATTGTATATAAAAACTCACCAGCGGATCGGGATCATGTTGAAGGCCTTCCCACGATGCGATGCAGCTGCTATATGATTTAATAATAATTTAAATTTGTTCTTGCCTTGGATTTGTTTCTTTATATTTTTGCTTAGAATTATGTTTTTAATACCAGATTTGAGACTGCTGTTGTTGAGATTCTTTACCACATATTAATAAAGTTAATTTCCTATGAATTTAGAGAGTAAATTTGAAATTATTTTATAAAAACTATCATTAAGACAACATAACTTATCTATTTTTTTCATATGGTGCAGAATGGAATTTTTCCATCCTCCTTGGGACGAAGTCTTTATGTGCTGTGAATAGTGCAGAGACTATTCCATGAAATTTCGTTTATTTGGCTACCAAAGCAATTTGCTTGCGTTGATGACCGCCTGGTACCAAAAGCTGCGGAACAATTTGGATGTCTGGGGAAAAATTTAATTTCACACAATAGATTAATGGATTCTCCAGTTGCTCTTGACCATTAAATATTGCTTTTGGCGTGCCACTTGTTATGATATTTTTTTGTTTTTTTTTTTGTGGAATCAGAGCACCGAGATAAAATAGGTGCGATGAAAATTTTCACAAATATCTGGAAGGTATAGCCACCAAGGTTCTCCTGTCCCAATCTCTGGGGCACGAGGAGTACCAGCCACTGGTAACAATTTTTGGGATTAGGAAACCTCGTGATAGATTCGTCTTGCTGTGTGTGTGGATTAACCAATTGAATATAGCGTAAGCAGGCTTTGTTTAACAAGATTTTCGCCACAACGTGACTTCTAAAAAAAAGCACTTTAATACAAAGTTTCTTTTTCCACAAAAAAATCAATTTTACCTGTGACTGTAAAAATATTTCCGAATAATTATGTGCGTTTAAAAATGGGCACAATATTCTAAGGAAAAAAATAAAGTGTTTGATCGATTACACTTATAATTCTAATTTTTTTATTTTGCCAACTTTCTTAAACTGATTTCTTCGGCGTTTAGAATAGGAAGGAAGTGTTAAAATTGGTTGAAGTTTGACAAGGGCCAACGAGGCCGCTTCTTTCACTTGAGATCAAAACGTCAAAAAAAATTCCCAAAAAAAAAAAAAATATAGTGTTGCCACTGCCCACGTAGTGTGAACACCCAATACTATCTCTTGCCTTAAAAGGAAAGTTGCCAGAATAAAATCAACAAAACCTCGAGAACTTTTTTTCTCGTATGAAATCTTTGAGAAATAATGCCAATATTTATAATTGCTTATTAAAAGTTATTTGTAGGGTGTGAAATACTCTGAACTTTGTGGGTAAAATAGGCGCACAGAAAATTTCAGCCAGAAACCAAATATAAAACAAACGTTTAAAGAAAAAATATAACACTTGTTATTATTATTTTCATTTTACAGTGATTGCTGGGAAGCACAAAAATCAAAGAAGGAGAATGTGACCAATATTTTTATAAAAGTAATAATCACTGACTGTCGAGAAAAGAAAAAGAGAATTGAGAATGCATTCGAACAAAAACAACTTTATTTTTTTTACAACGCAAATAACAATTCTTGAGAAACAAAAGCATTATATTTACTAGGTACACTGAGGCCTCGGTCAACGCCACTAAAGTTTCAAACCATTTCATTTGAAGATTATTTCAACTTTCTATTAGCAATTTATTCGAATAATTATGAAAATGAATATAGCTCAATCGTCCATCACAAAACCGGATTATTTGCGCGGTTTTCGCCGGCAAATAAGATGGAAAAAGGACGGTCAAATTTTTATATCTTTGCCATGATATGTCCCTACTATTTTACCAGTTTCATCTTCTAGCACATAATAGTGATTCCCAACTTTTTCGCGCACTTTCGCCTTAATGAAGACAGGTGCTAGTTTGGCATTGAAGCCCTTCTCAAAATTACTTTGAGCAAAGTTTCGACGATACACTGTCTGTCCTACATTGAATTGTTGCGGCCTTGTTCGCAAGTTGTACTGGCTTTTGTTTCTTTCATATGCATCCCTTATATGCTTGCCTAATTTCGTCCTTAATAATTGGAGTTGGTCATCCCTACACAATCCATTTGTGGCTTCATTTAAAAGATTTAATTTCTTTAGTAAATCGTATGATGATGCGTGGGTTACCATGTCAAACCCATAAAGGGCATGGTATGGAGAACAATTTATAGATAAATGATTGGAATTTCGAAGAGCGCAACTGATTGCACTTAGATTTCTATCCCAGTCACGGTGATCGTTTTTCAAAAATGCCCGTATTGCCGCAATAAGTGAACGGTTTACTCGTTCCGAGGCATTCGCCTGCGGTGAATAAAATGCCGTATAAACATGTTCGACCCCATAACTTGTCAAAAACGCGTTAAAATCATTTGCACGGAATTGACTACCATTATCTGATACAATTGTCTCTGGTACCCCGTATGCATGGAAAATTTGCTTTTCGAGGAAATCTTTAATAGCTGTCGATGTAAATTTCTTAAGGGGACACAACCAGTGATATTTGCTTAGGTGATCGAGGACAATTAGGATCCCTATGAAACCGGTTTTACTTCTTGGATAAGGTCCGATTATATCCACGTAAAGGCGCTGGAATGGTCGAATGGAGATTGCTTGTTTACCCATAGGCGGCTTCATTATAACATTAGATGCCTTCGTCGTTTTGCAAACCTCGCAGTCCCTTACATAATCTCTCACATCACGAACCATTCCGGGCCAGTAGAAGTTCCTCCTTAACAGCTCCAAAGTTTTACCCATTCCTCCATGGGCCGAAACCACAGTATCGTGAGACCGTCTAATTGTCTCAATTCGTAATTTTTGGGGTATCCATAATTTCCAAGAAAATTGATCCGGTTCCTCATCGCCAGAATAATGCTCTGTACGATAGTAAACATACCGGTCAATCACTTTAATATCAGGAAATTTAGACTGGTTTTCCTTTATCTTCCCTTTCAATTCCACATAATCCTCATCATCAAAACTCTCAGATTGCAAATCAACAATCGGCTGTACTATTTCAATGCTTGAAATATCATCTGAGGTCACTCGGGATAGAGCGTCCGGAACCACATTGTCTTTACCCTTCCTATGGCTGATGCTAAAGTTATATGGTTGGAGCTTAAAGACCCAACGGGCTAATCTTCCGCTCAGGTCTGGCTGGCGCATCAGCCATAAAAGACTGGAATGGTCGGTTATAACCTCAAACTCTTGAAGCTCCAAATAGCATCTAAACCGTTTGATTGCTTCCACAGCAGCTAGACACTCGCGTTCGGTAACGCTGTAGTTGCGTTGTGCCGTTGTCAGCTTTTTGCTCATGAAAGCAATCGGTTTTTCGTGCCCCTCGTCGTCTAATTGCACAAGTACTGCCCCTATTCCATAGTCGCTTGCATCGCATTGAAGAAAGAATTTCTTCGAAAAATCGGGGTTCGACAAAACGGGAGCAGAGGTGAGCAACTTTTTCAACCTATCAAATGCTATTTGGGCTTCTTGACTCCATTGGAATTTTCTTTTGGTTTTTAGGACCTCAGTAATGGCAAATGTTTCCGATGCGAAATTCGGTACGAAACGTCGGTACCAACCGGTGAGACCCAAAAACCCTCGAACTTGTTTTAAATTGCGAGGTACTGGCCAATTAGTAATTGCACTAATCTTTTCCGGATCCGTCGTGATGCCACCATTCCCTATTACATACCCAAGGTAATTGACCGTAGTAACACAGAACTTACTTTTTGAAATATTCAAGGTTAAGTTAGCCTTGCGAAATTGAGATGCTATGCGTACCATTACCTCCATATGTGAGGGGAAATCCTCTGACACGATGATGAGATCATCTAAATAGCCAAACACACAATGACGCAAATCGGGAGGGATGATCTCGTCCATCAGCCTGCACATAGTCTGTGGCGCATTACAGAGCCCGAAAGGCATTACCACAAACTGGTATAATGGCCTTCCTGGCACTGTAAACGCCGTCAAGTGTTTCGACTTATCGTCCAGGCCGATCTGCCAGAAGGCATCTTTAAGATCTAATTTAGAGATTAAATTTGCCTTCGGCAATCGCGCGAAGATCCCCTCTATGTTAGGCAATGGATACGCATCTTTTTTCGTGACGGAATTTAGCCTGCGTGCATCAAGACAAAGCCTAACTTTATTGGGTTTTATCACCAACCTCATTGGCGAACTCCATGAGGAGGTGGAATGTTCAATTACCCCAAGTTCCAACATACGGTCTACTTCTGCAAACATTAATTTTTCCACCGCAGGGGACACGGGATAAAATCTTTGTTTAACAGGCGAGGCATCACCAACATCAATAACATGTTTGATCCAACTCGTCCTGCCTAACCCCTGGGTTTCAAAATTCGGGAAAAGTTCCACTACGGATTTCAATTGCCTACTTTGTTGATCTGACAATGGAAATTTTTCCGATTGTCTAACATCTGATGATGTCTCACACTCTTTACTCATATCAGATAAATCTGAAATATTATCAGGAATTCGATCAGAACAAAGTAAATCAACCGAACCCACAATATCGGGAAAAAGACCAAAACTGCGCCAAAAATCAATTCCGAGGATTAATCTTTGCGAGATTGAAGGTATAATAAATAACTTTACTTTTTTATTCTGTTGCTTAAACGAAATAAGGACATCTATCCAACCCAGAACTCTAAGTGGAGTTCCGTCCGCGGTTTTAACTTGGGACCTGCATTTCATAAATCCTGCATAATTTGAAAAATCATTGGTAGCTAAATCTGCCCCAATGCAGCTTATATTTGCCCCAGTGTCCAGTAGTCCATATTCATTAAATCTTAGAAACGAGACTTTTGCATAAAATCGCATGTCCTTCGGATTTGATATAATCGTGGACACAAGAAATTTCCTACACATCTTTCGCCGCTTAAAATACATCCTTAAACGTTTCGTAGACCGTTTAGGTCGTTTCTGGGTCACGAGAGTTGAAACGTTAAAAATTTCGTCTCTCTTTTTCATATACAATTCAAAGCGCTTATGGTAGGGTACCTTTGGAAAAATAATACGGGATGTGTCAATTGAAAGTTCATGGTTGTCATTCTCTGGCCTCTTCAAAATTGTAATTTCTCTCGGAGGCATAATTTTATCGTCAAGTCTGAGTGATTCTTTACAAGTATCGGTTGTGGTCATATCTGAGTGAAATTTTGGTAAAATTTTATTAGATTGATCCTCATATGACACCGTTAGTTTTGAGGACCCATCGACTTCGAGTTTTTTGGCAGATTACTCTTTTTAGATTTGCAGTCCACACAGTTGGGCTTATAAATATCCTTGGCCCCACATCCATAGCAGAAAATCATTCTGTCTTGAAGACAGTCTTGCCAGTGGTGGCCTACATCATCACAATTCCAGCATCTGGAACTGGAAGGATTCCTATTCAAGACATCTATGCTACAAGGTAATTCGTCAGAATCCTCTACGTCTACATCTAAGTCAATGTCAGCGACGTGTCTCCGAGGAATTCCACTCAAATTCGATTGACGAATCAATAGATTCTTTCTGACGTATTCGTCGTTCAAAAAATTTTCACGAGTTTGAACTAACTCTCGAAGATGTGAAATCGAATTAATTCTTACATATAGAAGATCCTGTCGTACTTCCGGACGAAGATTTCTACGAATAATTTCGATTAATTCGTCCTCTGGAATTGGAGAAGGAAGTCTGTCCATTATTGACAGCATAGCGTCAAAAAACGAATCGAATGTTTCGTTCGGCTTTTGCTTGCGGTTTCTGACTTCTTCTTTTATGTCAAAAGAAGTTTTGAATTCCCTATATTGGCCTTTTATCGCCACACAAAAGTCATTCCAATTGATCGCAGGCGACTGCTTGTGATACCTCCAATACCACTCCTTAGCTTTGCCTGTCAATAGGGTATTCAAATTTCGAATAATAACTGAAAAATCACCGTTAAAATTGTCGTTCGTCAATGACGTAATTCTATATAAAAATTCCCCTATACTGAGACCTGAGGGGGACCCATCGAACTTGATGTTCCAACTCTGTATAATAGAGGTGATTTTATCAGATGGTAATCCACTAGAACTAGAAAAGTGACTTGGAGAAAAATTTATCATATTAGAAACATTTGATGTATTTGGTATCAGCGGATTATTATTCACATTGGGAAAATTGAGATTCGAAGCATTGTTAGCACTTCCTACTGGAGGTCGCGGGGAATTCGAATATCGTTCCTGTGGAATATTATGATTGACATTCGCTGGATGTGGTGGAACCAAATTCAAATTATGAATTAATCGACTTAGATTGGACTCAATCATTCGATTTATTTCACTGTAGTCAATCGCTAAAGAGGCTGCATTCGACGGTGCAGCCCGCGGAGAAATATTCTGACCCTGACTCAATTGTAGACCCGTACGGTCTGGGGTATTCTGAGAATTAGAAATTTGGCTAACATTCTGGTTCTGAGATTCCTGAAAAAGTACACGACTTGTACTACGGGTATGGTAGTGTTTCGACATAGCGCCTCTGCCTTTCCCTCTATGACTACCCTTATGATTTGGAAGAGGTTTGGCAGCCACTATCAAAGATCTAAGCTCACTGAGCTGGCAGGGTCTTTTGCACACAGGACACTCGGAATTGCTTGACAAATGGTTCTCAATACATTCTCTGTGAAAATTGTGAGAACATTCACTAATTGTCAGACAATCTTGTCCTATTTCCATATTAATATCACATACAGGACAAGCTGAAGAGTCCACAGCGACTGTCGTCAAACTAGGTGCCATAGCAGCTTGTGCTGCAGGTGGAGGCGTCCGATCCATTTCAAAATTACAAACACAAATATTTCCGAAATAAAAAAATGGTATATCAAAATTCAATAGATGAATAATAATAATATATTTTTTTTTTTTTTTTGTAGCCACAATTGATATTAAAATCACTAAGTGACTACTAAGCAAAATTATATCGAAAAATATAATTTATCAAAGAATAAATTTTGTTTAATTTGTATGAAATATCATAAAAATTGTTTTCCAACAGAAGGTGAGAGGGAAATGGAATAAATTTTCGGTAAAATCATCATAAATACAGTCAAACAATACTAGGATATGGAGTACCTTTAAATATTTCAAATTTCAAAAACAAAAACAAACCAGGGAAGAGATATTGCCCTTGATAAATCTCACATCTATAGAATCTTGGTCATTGAATCGCATATTGCAAAATCGATGATGTCCTAAATATACTATAGGCACCGGTAACTAAGTTTTATATAATCAAAATAAAAAAATAACTCAAGGCACAAGCAAAATAATAGACATATTTGCCTCATTCACTCAAGCTAAAGAAAATGTAAACAGTTAAATGTCGGTTAGTAATTTCGAACTAAATTTTTCAAAATACTAAAAATTCCAGAAATTTACTGAAAACTATTCCTTAACATGAACTCTTGAAAGAAAATATATCTAAAATTCGCAAATTTAATGAGCTCTACAAATTCTTAACAAAAACCTAAACTAGAGCCAAAAGGACAGCGTCCCTCGGGCCCCACGTTGGGCGCCAAATTCTGTAATGTCCACAACCAATTTTGGGTTGTTGATGCCAAGTCTCAATTCTTATAAAAGCATCGTTTAAGTATTGTAGCAGGTAGGACTGCGGGAGCCTTTTTAGTCTAGCTACAGTCGGGTGGGGGGTTCTTGTCCTCCTCTACAAAACTAATTTCCCATTACACAATTAATTATTATAGACTCCTTTTTTTCATTTCTATTGTAACTAAAAATGGGCCATTCACAAATTGAGAAAAAAAAAAACCTAACCTTAATTTGGTATTTATGGTGCCGAATTTTAAGTTTGTTCATCTCTGGTGTTATTGAGAGAACGGTCTCCTAACCCTCGCCTACCTATGCTCCATCGACAAAACATATTTCTTGGAGCCCCCAATTTAAACCCAATTATTCCATTTTACCCCCTTACATCTCTGGAAGAAAACATCAAAATTATTTTACAGCCCCATGGCTTAAACGTATTTTAATATCTAAATTTTTCAAATAACAAACAATTCATTATTTTATATACTATCCTTACATAAAAATATAATTCCAATCTTTTTGGTATAATACGATTTTTCTATGTGATTTTTTTTTGTAATAAACACAATTTGGGTTGTAAAGATTATAGGAAATTATCCTTTTTCATATCTTAGCATTTTTTCAATCATACAAACGAAATTAACTATATGTGGATTTTAGAGCAAGGAAACTTTAAAATATATGGTCACCTTAGAAAATTGAAATATCTCAAAAATATCAATTATTACAACAACAAAACAAAGCATCTCATCTCATCTGTGTTTTTTTTTTTTTTTTTTTTACTACATATGTTTTTTTTTTTCACTTGCTTTTACAAATATTGATCAATCGAGAGAGTATTTACGAGAGTGGCCAAATGGAGATTAGTTGAGAGTGGTATAACACATTTCGATATGAATGAATAATAATCAATGAATTTTGTTATACACATGAACGAAACATTTTTTGTTGTTGTTTTGTATTGTTGCACTTCAGAAAAAGTGTAGCGTAGTAAAATAAAACAAAAACAATTTATGTGTTATATCACTTTCAGCAAATTCCATTGAACAAAAACACTATCGTATACACTCAAACAAAATTGTACAGGGCAAGAAACTTTTTTTAAAAATATTTTCCAATAAAATATATAGAATTGTATATAAAAACTCACCAGCGGATCGGGATCATGTTGAAGGCCTTCCCACGATGCGATGCAGCTGCTATATGATTTAATAATAATTTAAATTTGTTCTTGCCTTGGATTTGTTTCTTTATATTTTTGCTTAGAATTATGTTTTTAATACCAGATTTGAGACTGCTGTTGTTGAGATTCTTTACCACATATTAATAAAGTTAATTTCCTATGAATTTAGAGAGTAAATTTGAAATTATTTTATAAAAACTATCATTAAGACAACATAACTTATCTATTTTTTTCATATGGTGCAGAATGGAATTTTTCCATCCTCCTTGGGACGAAGTCTTTATGTGCTGTGAATAGTGCAGAGACTATTCCATGAAATTTCGTTTATTTGGCTACCAAAGCAATTTGCTTGCGTTGATGACCGCCTGGTACCAAAAGCTGCGGAACAATTTGGATGTCTGGGGAAAAATTTAATTTCACACAATAGATTAATGGATTCTCCAGTTGCTCTTGACCATTAAATATTGCTTTTGGCGTGCCACTTGTTATGATATTTTTTTGTTTTTTTTTTTGTGGAATCAGAGCACCGAGATAAAATAGGTGCGATGAAAATGTTCACAAATATCTGGAAGGTATAGCCACCAAGGTTCTCCTGTCCCAATCTCTGGGGCACGAGGAGTACCAGCCACTGGTAACAATTTTTGGGATTAGGAAACCTCGTGATAGATTCGTCTTGCTGTGTGTGTGGATTAACCAATTGAATATAGCGTAAGCAGGCTTTGTTTAACAAGATTTTCGCCACAACGTGACTTCTAAAAAAAAGCACTTTAATACAAAGTTTCTTTTTCCACAAAAAAATCAATTTTACCTGTGACTGTAAAAATATTTCCGAATAATTATGTGCGTTTAAAAATGGGCACAATATTCTAAGGAAAAAAATAAAGTGTTTGATCGATTACACTTATAATTCTAATTTTTTTATTTTGCCAACTTTCTTAAACTGATTTCTTCGGCGTTTAGAATAGGAAGGAAGTGTTAAAATTGGTTGAAGTTTGACAAGGGCCAACGAGGCCGCTTCTTTCACTTGAGATCAAAACGTCAAAAAAAATTCCCAAAAAAAAAAAAAATATAGTGTTGCCACTGCCCACGTAGTGTGAACACCCAATACTATCTCTTGCCTTAAAAGGAAAGTTGCCAGAATAAAATCAACAAAACCTCGAGAACTTTTTTTCTCGTATGAAATCTTTGAGAAATAATGCCAATATTTATAATTGCTTATTAAAAGTTATTTGTAGGGTGTGAAATACTCTGAACTTTGTGGGTAAAATAGGCGCACAGAAAATTTCAGCCAGAAACCAAATATAAAACAAACGTTTAAAGAAAAAATATAACACTTGTTATTATTATTTTCATTTTACAGTGATTGCTGGGAAGCACAAAAATCAAAGAAGGAGAATGTGACCAATATTTTTATAAAAGTAATAATCACTGACTGTCGAGAAAAGAAAAAGAGAATTGAGAATGCATTCGAACAAAAACAACTTTATTTTTTTTACAACGCAAATAACAATTCTTGAGAAACAAAAGCATTATATTTACTAGGTACACTGAGGCCTCGGTCAACGCCACTAAAGTTTCAAACCATTTCATTTGAAGATTATTTCAACTTTCTATTAGCAATTTATTCGAATAATTATGAAAATGAATATAGCTCAATCGTCCATCACACACATTCCTCATCAGCATCCTCTACTTGCAGCAAAACTATCAACCAATTATCAGAATAAATTCAGGCAGTTTATTAAACCCAACAAAAACCACACTTGAACCCTCCGAAAAAAGGTTTTACATTGATAGCCGGCTTATGCCAAATGAATTCGAAACAAACATATCTCTTTTCCTATGCCACTGTCAAATCATCGATTTGAATTCACATGGCTGGGTTTATTTTGAGCGTGCCTCCTCTTCTTTTTCCATTTGTTTTGTTTTGTTATTGTTGGTTTTGTTCTTTAAGCATTGTTGTCGTTGTCACGTTGTCGAAACGTGCGTCCATCCAACCATCTTGCAGTCTATAGGGCTTTGCCCAAATAAATTTGACAAACATTCTTTTCCTCTGTTGGTTAAGCTACTCTTGTAGTTTAGTCAATGTATGGTTTTAAGCTGAAATAAAAAAACGACAACAATGCTTAAAGAACAAAACCAACAATAACAAAACAAAACAAATGGAAAAAGAAGAGGAGGCACGCTCAAAATAAACCCAGCCATGTGAATTCAAATCGATGATTTGACAGTGGCATAGGAAAAGAGATATGTTTGTTTCGAATTCATTTGGCATAAGCCGGCTATCAATGTAAAACCTTTTTTCGGAGGGTTCAAGTGTGGTTTTTGTTGGGTTTAATAAACTGCCTGAATTTATTCTGATAATTGGTTGATAGTTTTGCTGCAAGTAGAGGATGCTGATGAGGAATGTGGTAATTCCGAAACGTGCGTCCATCCAACCATCTTGCAGTCTATAGGGCTTTGCCCAAATAAATTTGACAAACATTCTTTTCCTCTGTTGGTTAAGCTACTCTTGTAGTTTAGTCAATGTATGGTTTTAAGCTGAAATAAAAAAACGACAACAATGCTTAAAGAACAAAACCAACAATAACAAAACAAAACAAATGGAAAAAGAAGAGGAGGCACGCTCAAAATAAACCCAGCCATGTGAATTCAAATCGATGATTTGACAGTGGCATAGGAAAAGAGATATGTTTGTTTCGAATTCATTTGGCATAAGCCGGCTATCAATGTAAAACCTTTTTTCGGAGGGTTCAAGTGTGGTTTTTGTTGGGTTTAATAAACTGCCTGAATTTATTCTGATAATTGGTTGATAGTTTTGCTGCAAGTAGAGGATGCTGATGAGGAATGTGGTAATTCCGAAACGTGCGTCCATCCAACCATCTTGCAGTCTATAGGGCTTTGCCCAAATAAATTTGACAAACATTCTTTTCCTCTGTTGGTTAAGCTACTCTTGTAGTTTAGTCAATGTATGGTTTTAAGCTGAAATAAAAAAACGACAACAATGCTTAAAGAACAAAACCAACAATAACAAAACAAAACAAATGGAAAAAGAAGAGGAGGCACGCTCAAAATAAACCCAGCCATGTGAATTCAAATCGATGATTTGACAGTGGCATAGGAAAAGAGATATGTTTGTTTCGAATTCATTTGGCATAAGCCGGCTATCAATGTAAAACCTTTTTTCGGAGGGTTCAAGTGTGGTTTTTGTTGGGTTTAATAAACTGCCTGAATTTATTCTGATAATTGGTTGATAGTTTTGCTGCAAGTAGAGGATGCTGATGAGGAATGTGGTAATTCCGAAACGTGCGTCCATCCAACCATCTTGCAGTCTATAGGGCTTTGCCCAAATAAATTTGACAAACATTCTTTTCCTCTGTTGGTTAAGCTACTCTTGTAGTTTAGTCAATGTATGGTTTTAAGCTGAAATAAAAAAACGACAACAATTTATAAAATTGTATAATTTCTTCTACATTGTTTGTATTACAGAAAAAGGTGCTAAGAACTAAAAAACTTCGTGGAAGTGAGAAAGATGTGAGGGAAAATGCAATTAGCCAGAAAAAAAATTTTTGAGTTAGTCTTTATGAAATTGTTTTTACATCCTGGAAAAGAATAATCGTTTATCACAAAAAGTATATACTTTTCTTCCAAATACACTTCCTTTCAACGAAAAGCAAATGAGAAACGAACTTTGTTTGTCTAAAATTTCGTTTGGGAGGAAAGAATTATTTTTTTTGCGTGTAGTTCCTAGAGCCTTGCTAACTCATCCGCTTCGCAGTTCCACGGTATGTTTCACAGACATTCCGTTCGGAAAAACTTATAGTTTGGACGGTGCATAAGTCAAGCTCTTGCATTTCATCTCACCGTAGCTCTTACCATTTACAGTTGCGTTACGATTCACATCATCTTTAAAGAAGTACGGTCCAATGATGCCACCAGCCAATGAATCGCATAAAACTGTGGGATGAACCAAACTGTAAAATTCAATTATTTGCAAGCGTTATTCGTTTGTAAGACGATGTCTGTTAACGATGTTTGACAGTGAAACAAAACACGATACACACGTCGGATGTTAAACCAGTGTTGCCAAAATGCCTATCAAATCAAAATATTTTGTTCGATTGTAAAATCCAGTGAAGCCTATCCAAAATGTGCACGTTCGATTGACGGGGTATTACCCATCGCTAGGCCAAAAGTGTAACCCATCTTGCACTGTTGCAAGTCTAGGGTTCAAATGGTTATACTTTCAAACTGCTGTTAAAGACGTTTTTATACTTCGACCTAAAAAATAGCGTTGTTGGAAATACAAAAGAAAGTGTATGACGCGTGTGTTGTGGTTGCTTTTCAATTTCTTCACCACGCCTGATTAGTTTACCAAGAAGTAGCATTTCAATAGTTTAGTGCCGCGACAACAAATTCGATAATAAATATTTTTAAAATAAGCAAAAGCAAATGAGTTTCCTAAATAGGAGTTTTTTAAGACAATCGAAATATTTCCGCGAATTTTCTTTTGTTTACTAACCACTTTTTTTTGGTATCAGTGTTGCACATTTTTGTTCGTTCTCAAACTCAAACGGTGTGGTCTTTACAGGGGGTTTCAGAAACATTGTGGTAACACCATAAAATGTTGTACCATTTGTATGCACCACTTTTTCCCAAACGATATCACCATAAAATTCGACCCGACCGTATATACTTGTATTTTACCCTTGGAAGGATTCGGTGCAACAAGGTTGAGCAACATTTGTGATTTTCCGGAAATGCAGTGCCACTATGATTAAGCAACATATGTCTTTCCAACATGTTTCCGGGAAATTTATAAACATTGTATCAAACATATAAAGTGCCATTGGTTATTTTTCATGATGATGTTGTCAACATGCCATTCCTCCTTTCATCGCAATGTGTAGACCAAATATACTCTGCACAAGATGCGAAAGACTTTCACTTAGTCAGTCGATTGCCAACGCTCTTCTCGTGTGTTTCTGTGTAACAGGAGCCTCTCAACATCGCGCGAACAAAGTACGCTAGCGTGTCTTGCCTCCCACCCCCCCCTACAAAACATTCGCGCTGTGCATTCACTCGTAGAATACTCCAGCTGATTTTTAAGTGACGTGCATCCAAAAAGTGTAGTAAATACTAAAGATGAAAGTGTTTGGAACTGGATACTGTTAATAGCTTGGTGCCGCCTTATTACGGCCAATTTGTGTGTAGGGTGATTACAATATCCATCTATGCTAAAGCTGAAAGCAAAAAAAAAAATCTCAACAAAGACAAAATAAAATGTAACTAGGCAGCATTTCATTCCCTCTGACCCCGAGAAAAAAAGTCTATCGGTTAATTGTGTGGTAGCATTTAAGACAAGCGCGCGCGAATTTTTATAGTTAGTTGAGTAGTGTTCTCTGCATTCATTCATCGCTCTTGCTTGTTGGTAAATATTTGTTCCCTCAACAGCCACACAATTGTTCAGTGGTGCGAATGATTGACGAACCGTTGGTGGGCCAGTCAAGTATATCGGTGTGTGCGTCCGCATGTGTTCGTTTAGGACGGGTATGGGTTTCTCAGCCGCATAAGCATACGGTCAAATGAGTATTTATGTGCTGTTGGTGGTCAAGTGTAGTCAATTAAAAAGTGCACAAACAAACAAACCAAACGCAGACAAAATAATGCTCAATGGTCCATTCAATATGGTTAGCCATCACTTGTTCGAGTGCTTCTACTACTACGTCAACGCCATGGATTACGATTAATGCAGGCAGTAACACATTTGTTTTGATATCCGTTTCCGTCTCACACTTGTGATCGGTCTAATTGACGAATGCACATTGCCAAATACATATCGAAGGAATATAAAGTGCAAGTCTAAGTGAGTTTCGTCATGGATTCGTGAAAGTGAAAGGGCAAGGCAATTGTCAAATATTGAAACACAATAAAAATGAGTTCATGTGTACGTTTGAGAGAATAAAAGTATTTTTAACTCGCGCGTTCTCGTGTGTGTGAGATAATTAATATTTATTTTTTGATTATGAAAATCTAAACGTAAATCTTTACCCATCAAAATAATTAAACGGTTCTTTCTATTAAAAAAAAAAACAACAACAACAAAAAATATAAAATCACACATATGTACATACATGTCATCGCATAGAAAACATACAAAACGTATGCATGCGAAGAGAAAAAGAAATTGAAAATAAAAATTCAAAAGAAAACAACATTCGAAAAAATGCTAAATTCTATTTTTATATTACAAAAAAAGAAAATATTGTGAAGAAATAAACAAAAATTAAGCAAATCAAACGAAAACAATAACAAAAACGACGATTCTCACATTTATGGTGTGTCATTGTTGTTGTCTTTAGCTCTTTAAAAAATTAATAAAGCATAATAACAAAACAAAAAATTATAATAAATAAAAAATACTTATGTTTTTATGGTTATGACAAGAGCGACATTAGTGTGTAAAACATAGTTCCTTTGTCTAGAAAAGACACAAATACAAGAAAGTTCTATGGACCTATTCCAAACGAAATGAGTCCTAGAAGTCTGCTTCAAGAGAGAGATATGAATAGTAATGAGCAACATTATTAGCGTATTCATTAAATGAGTCAACCTGTAAGTATAATGACACTTCAATGGGATTCATTTATTTTTAAGAAACCAAGAAAAAAAAATATAATAATATATATATTTAGTCGAAAGGGAGATCTCCCATTTGTCCCATTTGAAAAACTTAACATTCCCGATTTACTTGAAATTTGCAGAGGAAGTGTTTTTTATATATGGACGGGGGACATGCTTCTTGTCCGACTTTTCGAAAAGTGGGATTAGGTTCTCCCAATTTGCTTGAAATTGTCACGGAAGTGGCAAATTTACAGCTTTTCCAATAGGTAATACTTCGGTAACACGCAAGTCTTGTTTCTTACTTTTTTGCACCACTTTTTTGTCATAGTATACTACTTTTTAATTACATTTATTTATACTGTAATATATTTTACACAATCAATCGCAAGTAGCGTTAAGATTACAAATATGACTGGGTTCTTAACAAATAATCGAGTTCACAAGTCGAATATTATATTTGTGAGAATTTTTTTTTAACATAATACTATCAATGAATACCAACTAAAAGTATGAATGGAAACTTTTCTATAGTAGATTCACCGGGGTAATCTTCTCAGTAATATATATCAAAGATTTTCAAGTTAATGGAGATCAAATTAAAATTAATGTCAGACTTCTTAAGATCTAAATTAGGAAGTTATTTCACTACGTTATATAGTACACTGATATAAAAGCGTTTTATTGTTGAGTTTTCTTTAGAAAAAGTGTGTCAATTTTTTAAGGTTAAGGTTGAGGATGGCGCCTAGACAAAAATCCGCTACTTTATTTTTTGATATTTAAGTGGGAAGAGACGTCACTTTTTTAAAAGAATAGAGAACAACCTAAACTAAACCGGTTACTTCACCCAGAGAAGGAATATGATCACCTCAAAAATGTTTTAAGAGCAAAATGTTATTTTTGGGTGGTGACCATGTAACATGGTTTTCGCAACCATGTTATTTCCTCGGAAATCATGTATCTGATTTCGGCAAGCAGGTTATATTTGACGAGAACATAACATTTTATTGACAAAAATGTTACATGGTCACCATACAAAAATAACATTTTGCTCTTGAAACATGTTTGAGGTGATCATATTCCTTCTCTGCGTGTTGAAATGCATTATTTTTCGATATCTGATCGGGGAAGGGGGACTCTTGGAATAGAGAGAAATCTAAATTCCTTCGATTTGTTTGGAATTTACAGGAAATGTGGGAGAAGTTGTTAAATGAATAAAGGGTATGTGCTTTTTCAATACCCGGTCGGGTAGATGGAACTTGCCTTTTTCTTTTCACAAACCACAGTATATAATTTTCAAACAATTTTATGGGATAAGACCACCATCTCCCACACTTGTTGTTTTTAAAATTTTCAAATTTTTTTGCTGTAGTTCAAACGGCCCAGGTGTTAACCTACGTATTCACTTTATATCTAAATGGATGCGTAACTTAAAAAACGACAAAGCAAGCTATCTGATTTGTTTGAAATATAAATAACGCATTTGTTCCAGTAAGGGGTCTTCCCTGACCGCACTCTTTAAAAGATTTCTCCAGTTTATTTTTTTTGACAACTTCATGAGCGGTACATGTTGATAACTTCGCATATCTCTTATTTCTAGAATAAAGAAAATTTAATTAAAGGTGATACAGCGATAAAATGGGGTAATGCGTTGACGGAACAAACTTACTTTCAATTTCCAAATTGTGTACATGAGTAAACTCTTGCATGAGTAAACTTTCCTTTAAAAAAAGTGCTGCACTCACAGAAAAACCATGTTTGGACATGGTTGCCGCAACCATTTAATGCTTATCTAGAGCATGTAATTGCCGCGAAAACCATGTATTTTGTCTTTGTAAAAATAGTTTTCGAGCGGAGAAAAATGTATGGTGGCAATAAGCATTTGAATGGTTCTCAAATACCGCAAACATGTTCTATCATTTAAATGATAGAATTTGAGACCTTTAAATAGTCGGGAAAATCATGTACCTGACCATTCATTTTTTTTTTACTTTTTTACAGGGAAAAAAGTATTTTTATAGGTTAAGTATAGACATGTCTAGAACCATTACATGGCCATAAAGACCATTTACATTTTTTCGTGACCATTTAATTTTTTTACATGTTTGCAGCGAAAAGAATTTTATAAAAACATTGAGCAGGTACACACGATTTTCATTTTGCGCGTCAGTCGTGTGTTGATTGTTTCTTGGAATGGACGGAGAATACGGATTTACTGTGTTTTGTGTTAATTTATTTATTCAGAAGTGGCACGTGGTTTTATGTGAACACAAAAAAGGAAAGTGTAATTGAAAAATTGTACCTGTTTTTTGTCCTGCATTTTGATATATGGTATCATTTATTTTTATTTGCAGTTACATGATGTCTGCGTTTGTACATTTGATGGGCACGATGTAAATATGGAATAATTACTTATTGTTGAAATTGAAATAAAATAGAGTGTGTAAAAATATATGATGTTTGCTTGAACGGCATTATAAATACAAATAAACAATGAATTGGTTTATAAATAATTAAAAACAAACAAATAAAGTTAATTTTGTGTTTTCTTTTCTCAACATTTTAGGTTGTGAACATGTTCTTTTAACTAGGAGAAAAACATTTGTAATGAATACCATAACATTTTAAATCGTGAACATTGTCTTTTCATTCAAACATTTTCACCTGCAACCATGTTGGCTCAGTGAACATGGTTCTAAGAAAAATAAAATTGTCCTCATCTAAAATGGTATTATATTGATAAAAAGAATTTTCTTTGAATCAAAATACAGTGGTCACGATCTAGAATATTATGGTATTCGTCAAACATGTTTTTCTTCCAGTTAAAAGAACATGGTCACAACCTAAAATGTTTTGATCTTTACGAAAAAAAAACTTTTTAACTGTATTTATTTGTTTTTGTTTATTTATAAACTAATTCATTGTTTATTTGTATTTATAATATCGTGCAAGCAAACATCACATATTTTTACACACTCTATTTTGGATCAATTTCAACAATAAGTAATCATTCCACATTTACTTCGTGCCCATCAAATGTACCAACGCAGACATCATGTAACTGCAAATAAAAATAAATTATACCATATATCAAAATGCAGAGCAAAAAACAGGTACATTTTTTCAATTACACTTTCCTTTTTTGTGTTCACATAAAACCACGTGCCACTTATACATATATTTTTCTCCGATCAAAAATTATTTTTACAAAGACAAAATACATGGTTTTCGCTACAATTACATACTCTAGATAAGCATTAAATGGATGCGGCAACCATGTAAAAACATGATTTTTCTGTGCGTGCGATTAGTATTAACGACTAATAACGCTATGGATAACACCACTTGAAGGGAAATAAATCAGAGTTGAAACGAAAATGTTGTGTTCGCGCGGAACCATATTATGTTACGAGGGCTTTGTTTTATAAAAAAAAGAGATTTGAACTGCACTTTTAGTATATTTCGAGCCTTATGCGATTGGGCTGTAACGCAAAATGTTTCCTAATAAGTAAAAGCAGAGTTAAGTTCGGCCCGGCCGAAGCTTAACTACCCACCACCATGGATAGGCAGAGAAATTCTATTAACATTGAGATTTTTATTATTGAAAAATTCCTCGATTTTTGTTTATGTATACTCATATAGTTTGCAAAATACTGTATTTTATTATTTTATTTATATTAATAGTGAAAATTATTTGAACACTATCATTTTTATAATCCTATAAATATGCCGTCATAGTAATTATGATTACATTTCATCTCACATTTTGCTTGTTGGTACTACAATATTGGTTCCATGTTTTGTTGTGCTAGAATTTTGATCTAGGAGTGAGTTAAATCCCTTCATTAGTAGTTGTCTTTCCTCCAGGCTACTGGCTCCTTTTCTGCAGATGTTGAAATCACCAAGAATAAAAAGTTCGAACGATCCTATTATATTATCCTTTAAATCATCTATGGCTTGAGACATCGTAAACCGAAAATTTGGTTCAGCGTATGATACATCATAATGTATGATTCATTAAATATTAGCACAGCGTACTGAAAGGTATGCTCACCGTTGATACATTCCTTTTGCAAAATTGCATCGGTGCTATAGCAAAATATGGAACGATATATATCAAATTTCTACCTCTAGATTTCAAATTTCAAACAAATCGGGCTTCCTTGGACCAATACGCCCCATTTTCGACACACCTATTTGAGGTCATAAAATATCTATAGATTTCCAATTTCAGGGAAATCGGATTGAAAATACGGTTCTAGAAGGCCAAGAAGTAAAATCGGGAGATCGGTCTATATGGGGGCTGTACCCAAACATGGACCGATATACCCCATTTTCGACACACCTATTTGAAGTCATAAAATACCTCTAGATTTCCAATTCCAGGGAAATCGGATAGAAACTATGGTTTCTAGAAGCCCTAGAAGTAAAATCGGGAGATCGGTCTATATGGGAGCTACACCAAACCATGGACCGATACTCATCATTTTCGCCACACCTATTTGTGATCCTAAAATACCTCTAGGTTTAAAATTTCAGGCAAATCGGATTGAAAATACGGTTCAAATCGGGGGATTTGGTTTATATGAGAGCTATATCAAAACCTGGACCGATATAGTCCATCTTCGTATTTGGCCTGCGTGGAGACAAAAGACGAATCTGTGCCAAATTCCAGGACGATAACGCCATTATTGATTACAACAGACGGCCTGACGGATAGACGGACATGCTTATGTCGTCTTACAATTTCTCCCTGATCACGAATATATACTTTATATAGTCGGAAATCGATATTTCGATGTGTTACAAACGGAATGAAAAAGTCATTATACCCCCATCACCATTCTATGGTGGTGGTTATAAAAATTGACTAGGAAGTAGTGCGATTTTTTTCACAAACAGTCTCTCAGTTTTAAAAATCAGGAAGGAGCAGCGAAGCGGGCCGGGATCTGCCAGTGATCGGATAAATGCTATATAATATTGCGCCATTTTTTGTTGAATGCTTAGTACTTAGTTCGTTTCTATTTTATTCTAAAATAGTTGCTACCATGAATTGTCAAAATCTCTCCATTATATGCTTTTGACAACCCTCTTATGGGCAAACAATTTTATTATAGGTACAAATAAGCTTGCTACCGCAAATTTCATTAGCATAAATAGAAATGCGTTTCTTATGAGAAGGGAAGTTTTCGCAAGAGGTCCATAACGACCTTTATACGTCATTTTGGTGATTTAGCCATGTTAGCATTTAAACAATTTCAAAACACATCGAATAGCGAGCACGCACTCGAAAAAAAAACAACAAATTTACGCAAAAAGAAGAATTTAAGGTGAATACCTGATTTTGTTTGATCTTTTGTGTGGTTTGTGTTTCTCGTTGCTATGAACATTATGTTCATTATTTAAAGATTTATGATTGTTCATTGTTTAGAGTACTACCTGTTAAAAAAAATCATGTTCAATATAGCGGGCGTTCGCGTTAACCTCCAGAAAGGACTGTAACTAAATTTTCTGAGTATAAGACGAATTTACAAATACGATTGGAAAGGCCACTCGTCCAATACCAGGCAGTATCATGCTAAATACGTTTTCCGTGCTTAGCCTTTTCACCTCAAAAACTTCCTCTCTATCCCAGAAAAAGTGCAAATTTTTACAAATTTCAAGTCTATTATTTCAAGCAAATATGATCACAGGACAATACTCTACGTGTCTTGAAAAATTGTAGTACTTTAACATGTAAGAAAAATCTAAAGTCGGATATATATATATATATATATATATATATATATATATATATATATATATATTCCCATATAGATATATTTAAATCTGATGAAACACAACCTAAGTTAAAATGTGGGAAGTATTTAAATTAGAGGTGTGCGCGTGACTCGAAATTTTCATGGCACGCGTGATTCACGTTTTAATCACGTGAGTTGTCAGCAAAATCCAAAGTAACTCACGTGAATGTGCGTGAATGGGACTAAAAGAAATATGTCGAAAAGAAAATCGGTTCGTGAATATGCGTGAATGAAGTTTCTGCAAAATCACGCTCACGAAAAAAATTAAGATTTAATTCTTACTCGTATGTTAACTGAAATTAATTTAGCTGTCGAACAATATTCTATTTTTGAATTTCGTTACCTTTGCTCACTCCCGGTTGGAAAATGTCGTGAGTCTCGTGAATTTTTCGTGAATCACGTGAATTGTCGTGAATCGTGCGTGAGTGTGAGTCTTTAAAAGTAGTTCGTGTGTGAGCGTCCGTGAGTACAGTTTTTCATTTCGTGAATGTGTGTGAGTGTGATTGGCTACAGCCTGAAGCTGTATGCTTCTACTATTCGCTTACGCCTTACACAAAATGCAGGACATTCACACAAGAGGTGTTCCTTTTCTTCCGCATCATGACAACGCATGCCGTAGTCAATAGTTTTTGCAATCTCACCTATCAGGCAGCTACCCGTTATAGCAGATATCAGAAGTGATATCTGACGTGTTGAAAATACTAACATCCCAGCAAAAATGTTTGAAAGTTCTTCTAAAGGCCCAACTTTAAAAGCACTTCCAAAAATGTCCTCCCAAAGATGTTCTATATTTTAACTACAGAGGAAGTTCTTTTATATCAATTTTTTATAACACGCTTTTTTCGTATTTTTAATGGGTAATTTTAACTTGGTTTTATTCAAATAGGTTAAAAACAGTGTTGGAATTAATAAAATGGTACAAATTATACAAAAATGCAATGTCAATTCTAGAAAAATTGCGAATTTTTTAAAATGTTTGAAGACAAACGTTTCAGAGAATGAGTAAATAAATAAATAAAAAATATTTATTTAGCAAAATATGACAAATTTTTTTTAATTCACATTCAAAACACTGAGTTCGGATCACACCTTAAGAAGCGATGCAAATTCAGTACAACGGCTGTTGAAATGGTGGACATCCGTCCTATGACAAGCTCATGTTAAATTCATAGCTTCTGCGCCAATTTTGCACCACTTCCGGATCCAAAAACAACATTTTCACAGCCTTTTTGGCGATGCTTTTTTGTTGGGATATCTACACACAAAAAAAATTTTTTCTGATTCAATCACGAAATTAATTGATCCAATTAATTTTTTAATTGAAATGTCTTCAATCACGAAAATGATAGTATCAATCACAGTTTTAATTGGGCATAGAAAAATTCTTGATTAAAATATTAATTGATGTCATTAGCAATTTTCAATTAATTTTTTAATTGATTCAATTAAAAATTTAATTGATTTTGAATGCAAACCCCAATTAATTTTTTATTTAAAAAGGTAACTATTTTCAATTACTTTC
The DNA here is from genome assembly GCF_050003625.1 of Haematobia irritans. Lineage (NCBI taxonomy): Eukaryota > Metazoa > Arthropoda > Insecta > Diptera > Muscidae > Haematobia > Haematobia irritans. Next base: position 82,613,655 of record NC_134400.1, read on the forward strand.
TGAATTGGCTTAGAGTTTTTATTTGGATTAAGAAATGTTCATCACTTTTTTTAACTGACTTAGACTTCCGAATTTGATTAAAAAGTTAATTGTATCAATTAATTTTTTAATTAAAAATTTTAAAATTTTCAATCATTGACTTAATTAACTTTATGTTGTATCTTGATTAAAAAGTTAATTGTATCAATTAATTTATTAATTGAAAAAATATTCAACTTCAATTAACTTTTTAATTGGAAATATGTTGGTGATATTTTTTTCTGTGTAGTGTGCGATTTAAGTTTAGATAGGGCCATATTTGCTTAGAGACGTTGCAACCCTTACAATCCTCCCATCGGACATTCGCCATCATAACAGCCTTCTCACGCAGTATGAGCTTGCATGTAGCCAGATGCATACCAACATATTATAGTTCCCCTGGAATATGTAAGATATTTACTAGCCTTGTCAACTCATCCACTTCGCAGTTCCCCGGTATGTTCCTATGGCCAGGCACCCATATTCGATGAATATTGTACTGCTCAGCCATTTAGTTGAGAGATTTGCGGTAGTCGATTGCCGTTTTCGAGTTAATGAACAAAGAATCCAAGGATTTTATTGCAGGTTGACTGTCTGAGTATATACACCCTCAAAAAAAAATCGCTTCTTTAACATATGTTCCAAACATATTTTGCAGGAAGCACATATATTATTGGATACTGCCGAAACATTAATATATTTGTTTTATGTAAACATATTATATGTTTGGAAGCATTTTGAAGAATTTTTCCCAAAGACGATTGTGCTCATTCCCTAACATACTCGTAATTTTCACTTCCACGAAATTTTTTAGTTCTTGGCACCCTTTTCTGTAATACAAATAATGTTGAAGAAATTATTCACTTTTATAATTTTTTTAAATTTTACCTTTCGCCTGCACGGAGAATCGAACCGAGGATCATACAGTTTGTAAGCCAACACAAATAAAGTTGATAAAGACTTTCTCAAAATATTCAAATATTTTGTCAAAGCTATTGTACCATAAATCTGATATCGACTCAAAAATGTCTACACAAAAGGTACTAAATCATTGGTGGGGGTACTACGGTACTGACCGGGGTGAAAAAGTATTGAAAAAAGTACTAGTACTGCATTTTCCATCCCTGCTTGGCATTAGCTCAAGAGAATTGAGAGAGTGCCAAATAAGAGAATACCAAACTGCTGAGATATGGGTAACCAATTTGTGTGATTGCTTTACTACGGTGTTTTCGAGAGATCAACACTCATACTAACAAACACCGACAGTCGTCGGTTGCATTGGATATTGGTGGTTGAACATTTTTTTACCAATTGATGTTTTAAGATTGCAAATGTTGGTGTTTACTAAATACACTGGTCGGTTGCGGTAGATCACAGCCGTTCTCTGCTACGTAGCTGTTATAGTCAACAGTAGATAATTATCGTTATAAGTTACATTTATATAGCATAGTTTGCAGCGCCCACGAGCCCATGCAAACATAACATTATTTAACAGAAACATACATTTGTTTGCCACGTGGAGCAGTGGTTAGCATGTCTGCCTTGCATGCAAAGGGTCGTGGGTTCAATCCCTGCTCCGACCGAAAACTTTTTTTTTTTTTAATTTACACATTTATATTTATACTATATTAATTTTTTATAATAAAACTTCGAAATGTGGGTTATTAAAGATTTATAGTCAGTAACAGTGCTTGATATAAACGAAATTGAATGATTTTTGGATAAAATATTATTTTTTTATTGCAAAAATAACAATATTGTAACAAAAAACTATTTTTGGTACAAAACTTTAAAATTTGGAAGGAATTCAAAAACTCTAAAAAAAGAAGAACGTGGAGTCGAGTATAAACATACATAAATAATTTTATAATATAAACATAAATTTATTTAGGCGTGAACAGTTTTTTTACTAGCATTTAACACCATCGCTCTAAAATGCCTTTTATTTTTCTTTAATAATTCATTTTAAAAAAAATAACCTTTTGTTTGTTTTATCTGCAAAACTCAAACTTAATGCCCGCTTTTGTACTTGAAGGTGTCCGTCAACTCCTCGTGGACTACTTATTAATAAAGAGGAACTAAACTTTGTTTTTATACATTTTACAGTGTAATTTTTCACTATTTCCTCCTTATTTCATTTTACTGTCCCAACTCTTAAAAGAGCATAGTGCCCTTTCGTTATTTTTATGAAGACCCTTGATTTCTTTTAACGAACCAAGAAAAAAAATTGTGCCCATAATGCCAAAATGATAAACAAAACACATGTCCACAAATACATAAAATGCTGCTCTCAAGGCGAAAACATATGATGTTTGTTTTTCAAATGTCTATTCTCTTAATTCCGAATGTCTATTCTCTTTATTCAAATTAAATAATATTTAGACTTAAGCATATCAAATTTTTGGCCTTATCATAAAACAGTTTTCCGAAACAACATACAAGCGGTTTCACAGAAATTGTTCTCTTTTGATTCTTTTGCTGTGTTATGTTGATATCTTTCGTCAACTCTCCCGGACTCCATCTCTATACTCTCTCTGTCGCTTTGACTAAAATATCACAACATATGTATGTTAAGTTGAAATTTGTAAATTTATATATGTTTGCGTTCACATATATGATTTTTATGAAACATTCATGCCCCAAACATAATATATTCTAACATATTAACATAGATGTCCCAAACATTTAGAGTTAGTTTAGGAACATTACATGTTTGCACTTAAATATATTGTGTTTTAAAATTGTGTCCGAAACACATTTCGTTTATATCGGAACATATGAAAAACATATTTTTCTAACAGTGTATTAATGCCAACATTTGTTGGAACATTACTTCTAAGCCATTTCGCCATCACTCTTATTGTTAATATTTCAGCCTAAAAGAACACTACAGTGATTAGGTAATCTATGGAGGCCTTATATAAAACTACACCGATTTGGATGAAATTTGACACACTTCAATAGAATGTTAAATCTATTCTCTGTACAAAATATCAAGTCAATTGGAGTAGAATCCCGTTGAAAATAGGAGTAAAATATGAATTATTCTAACATATTTCCCCAAAATATTGGATCTGCAAACATCTGAATCTTAACTGAATTTAATGTTAATTCTAGAGTTTCATCGGGGTAAACTTTTGGACTCTGTGGTGATAAGAGTGTAAATCGGGTGAAAGATATATATGGGTAAAAGATATATAAAGGTGAACCAATTTCAACCATATTCGGTACACGTGACGGCAGCATCAAATGTACTCCATGTGCAAAAATTGAAGCAAATCAATATGAAACCCTTGAGTCATATTATTGCATATAGGGCGAAAGATATATATGGAATTCTGAGCCAATTTGGCTAGTATTTTGAAAGTTTTACGAGACTCATGAACATTCCGATTTTGGAAACTTAAAGGAGAGCGGTTGATAAACACAAATTATGGCTAGATCGATAATTATAACAGGTATATTTACATCTGAACAGATCTAAATACGAGGGCGGTTCGGAAACTTCTCTTCCTATCAATGAAAGAGAATAGTTAGTTTTTCAAAAATATTTTTATTTTTCAATATAATCTCCTGAAGCTTCAATACACTTAGTCCAACGCTTTTCTAGCAATTCTATCCCTTGTGTACAATTTCCTAGCAGGCTTTTCTGCAATGGACTGTAGTTGTATTTCAGTTAAAAGGCTCCAGGAAATGTAAGTCAGTAAAGAGAAAAACAAGAACAAAAACGCAAGATTTAAACAGTTTGTGAGACGAGTTTATTGGGAGGGTTGCAGCTTACCAAGCTCGATGTCACAGCACAAGTAAGGTTACAAAATACAGCGGACAACAGTCAGAAATTCAGTTAGAATTTCAGCAATTCATTTAATAAATAGAAAGGGACACAAATATCTCTAGGATGTAATTTGAGTGAAAGCTTTCTCTTCGTAAATCTAGGGTTGCCGCTTTTTACTACTACTATTTATCTTATATCTAAAATAGACTTTAATTCAATAATAATTCAAGTAATCAATTCAAGGGAAAAATTCATTTTTAACAATAGTAAACAATAAAACAAAATCAATCTGTTGTTGAAGTGGCTTCAACACCTTGATTAAAATATTTTTCATCAAGGTCTTCAAAATAGTGGTTTACTACTGTAATTGCATCCAGTGTTACCGTTGGAAATTTTGAAAAAGTCGCATACTCAAAAAAGGTCGCACAAAAAAGTAGCATAATGATAAAAAAGTCGCATACATTTGTGAAGTATTTTTATTACAAAAAATCTTCTATAATTCAACCTAAAAACAATAAAGGAACACTCCCTTTAACATAAAGAGATATTTTAGCAACTTATTGTATCATAAAATCCAGTAAAACATAAACTTCCAATAAATAAAAAGTTGATTTTTTCTCCTTCCTAAAATTAGCAGAAATGTACGAGAACGCCATCAAGTGTCAATTTACTATCAGCCAATTAAAAGCATTTAAATCAATTAAAAAAAAAACAAAAATATTTATTTTTTATACTACCCTCCTAATTGACTCTGTGAAATATATTGCTCCTATTATTTGTTTATGGCTAACTCTTGCAAGATTTTACTGGGGAAAAAATTCCTAGCAAAAACTTGCAACTTATCTATTCCTCAAATTTCAAATTTGGTCTCACTGTGCCTCTCTTTTGCTGGCTTTTTGGAGTAAACGAAAGACTCCAGTAAAATTTGTTGATAATTATCAAAAATTAGTGGGTATTCGAACGGAGCTAGTGGTTGAAATGATATGCAACAAAACAACGACTTAACAAACCAGAACACCGTGTAGGGTAGGTATCGTAGGATAGATGTCCATTGTGATACTATACGTGATTTACTTCTCTCTTAGTTATAAGTGCTTCTATGTTTAGCTCAATGACAACTTGTCATTGAAAAGTGAACTCTTTTTTATAGCCGAGTTCTGGCGTCTCACATTTTGGTGGAGAAGCTTTGAAACATTCAGCATCCACCGTAGACACATGTTGCTCTTTGGTCGAAACTGGGTTTGAATCCATGACCCCTTGTATACAAGGCGGGCCATTGCGGTGGCTTCGCGTAAAGCGCACGGCGATGAATTCCCACTTATAAAAATTGCTTAAAATTTAAGCACTTCACTTTTAACACTGATTGCATCTTCATTTGAGGTAAAACGCTTGCCAGCAAGGAATTTTTTTAGATTTGGGAACAAGTAAAAGTCACTGGGAGCTAAATCAGGAGAATAAGGTGGGTGGTCAAGCAACTCGTACTGTAATTCGTTAATTTTAGCCATTGTTAAAACACTCTTGTGCGCTGGTGCGTTGTCTTGATGAAAAAGTATTTTTTTGTGTTGTAAGCCAATTTATACATTTAAATGATCCAAAAGGTTCAAATAGTACTCTGAATTTATTGTTTTATCCTTTTGCAGATAGTCAATCAATAAAATACCTTTGAAGTCCCAAAAAACCGTTGCCATAACCTTATCCAGCCGATTGAATTGTTTTTGCCTCCTTTGGGGCGCTACCTCCAGCTTCAGGCCATTGTTTGGATTGTTCTTTTGTCTCTGGACAAAAGAACAATCCTTCCATGTCTCATCAACAGTTATAAAACGACGCTTAAAATCCATTTTATTTCGCTTAAAACGAACCAAACAAGCTTGAGAAATGTTCATTCTTATGCGTTTTCGATCGACTGTTAACAAATGCGGCACCCATCTTGCAGAAAGCTTTTTCATCTGTAGTTCTTCATGCAAAATTAAATGGTTCTTCATGCAAAATTAAATATTAGCAATTTCACACACTTTTATTCGTCGATCATTTAATACCATATCATGCACTTTGGCTACAATTTCTGATGTTGTTGCTGTTTTTGGACGTCCACTACGTGGTTCATCTTCAATGCTTGTACTACCACGTTTAAATTCAGCAACCCAATTTTTTACTGTTGCATATGAAGGAGCACTTTCACCTATTACATTACCATATCATTATGAATTTCTTGTCCCGATAAACCTTTTTTATGTAAATATTTAATGACAGCACGCATTTCTAATTTTTCCTTTGTAAAAAAATTGCGGATGCGTCTTTTTTGAACACCCGTTTTTTATATGAAGGAGTTGCCAGATCGAATCAAAATTTATCATGTGTTCATAACAGAGATGGAAGTTTCCAAAACACTTAACTTTTTTCTGTTTATACCGCGCTTTTTGTGCTAGGCTAAGAAGTTTCCGAACTGCCCTCGTATACCTGTTATAAATATACCTTACGTAAGACCCTATGCCAAATTTGAGGTAGATCGGCTGTTCTTTGCACACTAAAACAAATCGGCAGACAGATGCACCTCGCTAAATCGAATATTATTATAAGACGATCGGTATACTAAACGATGGGTCTCTGACTGGTCCTTTTTGGCGTTACATACAAATGCACAAACTTATTATACCCTGTACCACAGTAGAGGTGAAGGGTAAAAAGTCATACCAGAGGGGCATACGATTTTGGGAGAAGGACCCAAAATCGTATGCCCCCAAAATCGTGTGTCCTTATTACCAAAAATGTTACCGAAGCTTTCTCGTAGAATATATGTTTGGAACTAGAGGTCTGCATCGAATAACTTTTCACTACATGTATGCAATTCGCTGTCGAATATAGTACATACACTGTCTTTCTCTCAGAGCGCAAGTAGTGAAGTGAAGAGAACACTTGCTCGTCAAATACCACCAAATACTTTTCCGAAACAATATGTGTTCCGAAAAACAGGAACAATAAAAATGTAAGTACTTGAGAAAAAGTACAACATGGATTCTCTTCACTTCACGTGGTACCACAAAACTTTCCATTATTATTAATCATAGATATGTATCTATGTCACATATTTCATATATATTTATGTATGTCACACACTTTCCTTAACGTTTGCCGTTCTTTATAACAAACCGAAAACATATATTATGGAGAGTAACTATTTTTTGTATTTCTGAAACTGCACGTGGTACATGGAGTACTCTATGAAGTTTTGCTCTCGCAACCTACTCGACGTGATCACTCTGAGTACACTTCAATAAGAGAGAAAGAGGAATATGTGTTTGTTGGTAGTGAAGACATCAGAGTACCAACAAGATGTTACTCGTGGCTTTTGGTGTTCATTAAAATGTGTACCAATTGTTTTGCGACTCTCTCAAATAGATGTACTCATGTAGCAAGTGCACGTGCACTCTTCATTTACAAATGGAATTGTGCAGACCTCTATTTGGAACCACTGTGCGTCGCACCATCACATTAAAATTGAATACAATTTAATTTCGTTGCATTGTAAACTCGATCCTCTTGTTGCTGGTAGATACAAACAACAAGAGCATCAACTGTGCCACAATCATCAAGAAGAAAAATAAATAAATAAACAACTGTGAGAATCCAAGCAGCTGAAGCAGAATGTCGGCATCGATAATAGCAACAACTAGGACAAAACAAAATCAAGAAAATTATGTTTAGAGAATGTTGAACTAATAAAGAACAAAAGTTGGACGAGCATTGGCCTCATGTCATACAATCTCCTAACATTCCACATTGTTTGTAGGTATTATGTCTGAATTTCTACTTTATGTATGCGAAAAGTAAGAAAAGTAATAATGCTCTTTTGGATGCAAAGATTTTTAACCTAGGGTTTAAGATCCTTTTGCAGGCAAATAAGCGTTTTTCAAGAGAAGCATTTTAAAGAAGCAATTCCCTTTTACATTATATTTATCTATTTTCTCTAGATTCGTAGTAGCGAAGCCATAAACCAACAGAAAATCGACAAGTGATATAATAACTTAGACACAATTTAAGTTAAGTGGAACCGATTACAAAGCGACCACCATGGGTTGTTATAGAGTTCCCGTGGTTCGTATGTCTCCCTTGCATATAAATATTTGTGGGTTTTATCCCGAATTTCAGCTGAACACAACTCTATGTGATTTCAAAATTTCGTTGTACGCCATTTGGATTCGGCTGCAATAAGGAGGACTCTTATAATTTAGTATAATTTTTGAAGTTATTTTGAAATAGGAAAAAAAAAAACGATGAAATAGAAGCAAGTATATACGGCCGTAAGTTCGGCCAGGCCGAATCTTATGTACCCTCCACCATGCATTGCATAGAAACTTGTACTAAAGACTGTCATCCACAATCGAATTACTTGGATTGCGGTAACACTTGCCGATGGCAAGGTATCTTAAAACTTCTTAACACCGTCTTCTCAATTGTAAGTTAGTCCATACGGGGTATATATTAAACAAAAAAAAAAAGCCGATTTAATACGTAAATAATTCAGTTTGACAAAATTTTCTATAGAAATAAGATTTTGTTGTTGTTTTTGATTTCAGCTTAAAACCTTAAGCTGAAATCAAAAACAACAACAATGGTTAAAGAAAAATAAAAAAAACCAACAATAACAAAATAAAACGAATGAAATAAGGTTTTGGTATTTGGTATTATTTTTGGGGATCGGCTATATATAACTATAGACCGATATGGACCATGGGTGTTAGCGGCCATATACTAGCGCAATATATCAAATTTCACCACGTACCAAATTTCAACCGGATCGGACGAATTTTGCTCCTCCAATAGCTCCGGGGGTCAAATCTGAGTATCGGTTTAAATGGGTGTTATATATAATTAAGACCGGTGTGGACCAATTTTTTCATGGTTTTTAGAGACCATATACTAACACCACGTACCAAATTTCAACCGGATCGGGTGGGTTTTGCTTTTCCAAGGGGCTCCGGGGGTCAAATCTTGGGATCGGTTTATATGGGGGCTATATATAATTATGGACCGATGTGAACCAATTTTTGCATGGTTGTTGGAGACCACCATGTACCCAATTTCAGCCGGATCGGATGAAATTTCCTTCTCTTAGAGGCTCCGCAAGCCAAATCGGGAGATCGGTTCATATGGGGGCTATATATAATTATGAACCGATGTAGACCAAGTTTTGCATGCTTGTTAAAGACCATATAGTAGCACCATGTACCAAATTTCAGCCTGATCGTATAAAATTTGGTTCTCTTAGAGGCTCCGCAAGCCAAATCTGTGGATCGGTTTATATGGGGGCTATATATAATTACGGACAGATTTGGACCAATTTTTGAACGGTTGTGAGAGACCATATACTAACACCGTGTACCAAATTTCAATCGGATCGGATGAATTTTGCTCATCCAAGAGGCTACGCAAGCCAAATCTGAGTGTCGGTTTATATAGGGGCTATACGTAAAAGCGGTCCGATATGACCCATTTTCAATACCATCCAACCTACCTCAATCAGAACTACTTGTGCCAAGTTTCAAGTCGATAGCTTGTTTCGTTCGAAAGTTAGCGTTATTTCAACAGACGGACGGGTGGACAGACATGCTTAGATCGACTCAGAATTTCACTACGACCCAGAATATATATACTTTATGGGGTCTTAGAGCAATATTTCGATGGTGGAGGGTATAAAAACAACTATGGAAAGAAATTCGTTATCATGAACTGGACTTTAAACTCATGGGTGCAAATTGGATAACGACCAAGTCTTGCTCTAATAGAAAAAATTGCGTTCCACAATCGTGCACGGACGGCAGTGTTGCCAGGTGATTTTGGAATCTTCCCCCACATTTTAAGAAACTAACCCCTTAATTGTTATAGTTTTTTTTTTAAACCCCCAAAAAATTTCTAGTAATGCAAATAGGTAAAAAGTGGGCTTCCCAAATTTGTAAAAAATAATACTATAGTAATTCACATCAAAAAATTAATTTTACAAAAAAAAAAAAAATAATAATACAATATGTATATCAATTTAAAAAGCAGATAGGACAAAAAAATTCAATGAATAAATGTTTTAATTCACATTAATTTTAAACCGGTTTATAAACCACAAAAATCAACAAAAGTAAAATTCCGTATATACAAAAAGTTTAAATGTTCTCCATTTGATTTGTTGAAAGTATGTAAATAATTTAATCGTTTCATTTGTAAATGTAAGAAATTTAAGGAATAATGTAAGGAATAGTTAACTCTTAAAAAGCTTTTAGCTGTTAAAGTTAACATACGATTTCTTAATTTGTTTTCATCGAATGTCGAATATTTGAAATGCCCTTTTAAAGGAAGCATTTGAAAAGGGTAGCGAAAGCAATGTTAATGTAGTTCCTAACTCATAATTCTCTATATTCATCTCTTTCATCATACCCGTTATATTCCTGCCCTTTAACCATACATATCTTATTCCTGCTATTCAAACTTTCCTGCCCCGTCTAATGCAACACCCATTCTGTTCCTGGTATCCTAGTTTTTTCGCAATGAATTTCCTCCAGTATTATCCTATTATCCCGATTCTCGTTATCTTATTGTTCCTGCCTTATCTTACTGTTGATTTGTTTGTATCCAATTCTTAGTTCCAGTCCTGCCTATAAATCTTCTATTGTCCCTACAAATTCTAAAATAGGTTATGTAGATATATTTTATTTTGTTTTATTTTTAATGTATTGTAAACATGCATCATACTTTTTATTTTACGGTAACCAGCTGCAAATTATGCTGTGTAAATAAATAAATGCATACTTGCTTATATGTACGTTAGGTTAAAGTGGCGGTCCGATTAAGATTCATGCTCACTTAGACTATTCAGTCCATTGTGATACCACATTAACTATAAGTACCTATTACATATGGACACTTCTAGTTTTAACCGCTGAACCTTCCCGATTATTTCCTTCTTTTCCTCCGCATCATGACAGCTTATACAGTAGTCATTATACCTCGCGCCAATAGTTTTTCCAAAATCGCCTATCAGGCAGCGACCCGTTATAGCAGATATCAGGAGTGATATCGGACGTCTCGAGATACTAGCATATCTAGTGTGCTGTTAAGTTTATATGGGGCCATATTTGCTTGGTGTCGTTATAACCCTTGCAATTCTCCCATCGAACTGTGGCCATCATAACAGCCTTCTCACGCAGCATGAGCTTGCAGGTACCTAGGGGCATACCAACAAATTCTAGTTCCCCTGGAATATGTAAGGTAGTCCCTAGCCTTGCCAACTCATCCGCTTCGCAGTTCCCCGGTATGTTCCTATGGCCAGGTACCCATATTAGGTGAATATTGTGCTGCTCAACCATCTCATTGAGAGATTTGCGGCAGTCGATGACCGTTTTCGAGTTAAGGAACACAGAGTCCAAGGATTTTATTGCAGGTTGACTGTCTGAGTATATATTAATGCCAACATTTTTTGAAACATTACTTCTCAGCCAATTCGCCACCTCTCTTATTGCTAATATTTCTGCCTGAAAAACACTACAGTGATTAGGTAATCTTTTCGATATTCGAAGTTCCAGATCTTTAGAATATACTCCGAAACCCACTTGTCCACCCAATTTCGAGCCATTAGTGTAGAAATCTATATATCCTTTATTCCCCGGGGCCTGTGTGCCCACGCCTGACTGTTGGGAATTAGAGTTTCAAACTTTTAGGCGAAAAGTGGTGTCGCCAAGGTGTAATCCACTACGTTAGGCACATCTGGCATTATTTTGAGGACCAAACAGTGACCGTAACTTTTTTCTGACCACAGCGATAGCTCGTGCAACCGCACAGCCGTTGTTGCAGCTGACTGTTTGGCCAAAATGTCTAAAGGCAATAGATGCAGCATGACATTAAGGGAATTTGTTCCTGTCTTGCTGAATGCGCCTGAAATACACAAGCACGCCATGCGCTGAACTTTGTCTAAACTACAACACCATATAGCATTATAGATCTAACCACTGCCGTGTATAGCCAATGCACAATTTTTGGTTTTAGTCCCCACTTTTTTCCTATTGCCTTTTTGCACGAGTACAAAGCTACCGTTGCCTTCCTGGCCCTTTCTTTAATATTAAGCTTAAAATTCAGCTTCCTGTCCAAAATAACGCCAAGGTATTTGGCACACTCACCAAAGGGAATGCTTATACACGCAAAGAAAAAAAAAAACGTTTGGAAAACGTGTACCGAAAACGTTTTTCTTTTGTTAGAGTTTTTTGCATTGCTTCGAAAATTTTAAACTTTTATCACCAAAAAAATTCGTTTGTTACAAAATTTTTATTTTTTCAATAAAAAAAGTTATTTTTGAAATAACAACACAGTCCATTTCGTTTATATCAAACACTGTTCTTTTCTGACTTTAGGTCTTTAATAAGACACATTTTACAGTTCAAAATTTAATATAGTACAATGTAATGTTGAACATTTTTTCGGAATCTTCCGAATATATCTGGAATATATGTAAAAAAACAAAACCAAAAAAAAAACTTTGGCCGAAGCAGGGATCGAACCCACGACCCTTGGCATGAGAGTCGGACGTAGCTACCACAGCTCCACGGTGCCAAACTAAATGTTTGTTTCTGTTAAATAAACTTTGTGTATTCGGTTCGTGGGCGCCGCAAGCTATGCTATATAAATATAACTTATATGGATATTTATCTATTGATAACCATAACAGGTACCTAGCTCAGTGGTTAGTGTGTTGGCTTACAATGTGCATGGTCCGCGGTTCGATTCTCCGTCCAGGCGAAAGGTAAAAAAAATTTTAAAAATTTATAAAATCGTATAATTTCTTCTACATTGTTGGTATTACAGGAAAAGGTGTTAAGAACTAAAAATCCTCGTGGGTGTGAGAAAGATGTGAGGGAAAATGCAATTAGTCAGAAAATAATGTTTTTTTTTGAGCTAGTCTTTATGAAATTGTTCTTACATCCTGGAAAAGAATAAACGTTTATCACAAAAAGTATATACTTTTCTTCCAAATACACTTCCTTACAGCGAAAAGCAAATGAGAAACGAACTTTGTTTGTCTAAAATTTCGTTTGGGAGGAAAGAATTATTTTTTTGCGTGTATCTAGGGATTTGTGTTGATCACCCACGTATGTTTTTCTCCAAATTCATGCAATTTCGTTGAGAATTGTTTCACTTTATTAGATGTTAAATATTTTTTACCCCTAAAAAACCCCACCAAACTTAACTTAAATCGCTTCTCTAACATATGTTCCAAACATATTTTGCAGGAAGCACATATATTATAGGATACTTCCGAAACATTAATATGTTTGTTTTATGTGAACATATTATATGTTTGGAAGCATTTTGAACCCAAAAATATTATATGCTTGGAACAATTTTTCCCAAAGAAGATTGTGCTCATTCCCCCACATAATTTTCACTTCCACGAAATTTTTTAGTTCTTGGTACCTTTTTCTGTAATACAAATAATGTTGAAGAAATTATTTAATTTTATAAATTTTACCTTTCGCCTGGATGGAGAATCGAACCGGGAACCATGCAATTTATAAGCCAACACACTACCACTGGGCTACGTAGCTGTTACAGTCACCAGTAGGCAATTATCGTTATAATTTACATTTATATAGCATAGTTTGCAGCGCCCACGAGCCCATGCAAACATAACATTATTTAACAGAAACATACATTTATTGGCCACGTGGAGCAGTGGTTAGCATATCTACCTTGCATGCAAAGGGTCGTGGGTTCAATCCCTGCTCCGACCGAACACCATTTTTTTTTTTAATTTACATATTTATATTTATACTATATTAAATTTTTATAATGAAACTTCGAAATGTGGGAAAACGAAATGAACTGAGCTTTTGGATAAAATATTATTTTTTTATTGCAAAAATAACAATTTCGTAACAAAAAACTGTTTTTGGTATAAATGTTTGTAATTTTGGAAAGAATTCAAAAACTCTAACAAAAGAAGAACGTGGAGTCGAGTATAAACATACATAAATAATTTTATAATATACACAAAAATTTATTTATGCGTGAAAAGTTTTTTTATTAGCATTTAACACCATTTTAAATGAATTTAAAACTTATCATGTTTTGTACTTAATTTCATTTTTACCTTTAAGGCCGGTATTAAGTTGACATTATAGCTCTAAAATGGCACTGTTTTGCCACTTAATTTTCTTTAATAATTCAGTTTAAAGAAAATAAACTTTTTAAATTGTTTTAGCTGCAAAACTCGAACTTAATGCCCGCTTTTATATTTGAAGGTGTCCGTCAACTCATCTTGGACTACTTATTAATAAAGAGGAACTAAACTTTGTTTTTATAAATTTTACTGTTTAATTTTTCACTATTTCCTCCTTTTTTCATTTTACTGTCCCAACTCTAAAAAGGAGTATAATGCCCTTATGATATTTTTATGAAGATCCTTTTGTAATTTTTGTATATTTTCCACCGTTGCTTTTTTTTTAATTTCCTTTGCCTGAATATTTTGACTTACTCTTCGTACGTTCCGATTTCTTTTAACGAACCAAGAAAAAATTATGCTCATAATGTCAAAAAACATGCTGTTTTTTGTTTTTTTTTTTAATATCTACACGCAAAAAAAAAAACGTTTGGAAAACGTGTACCGAAAACGTTTTTCTTTTGTTAGAGTTTTTTGAATTGCTTCGAAAATTTTAAACTTTTATCACCAAAAAAATTCGTTTGTTACAAAATTTTTATTTTTTCAATAAAAAAAGTTATTTTTGAAAAAACAACACAGTCCATTTCGTTTATATCAAACACTGTTCTTTTCTGACTTTAGGTCTTTAATAAGACACATTTTACAGTTCAACATTTAATATAGTACAATGTAATGTTGAACATTTTTTCGGAATATTCCGAATATATCTGGAATATATGTAAAAAAAAACAAAAGAAAAAAAACTTTGGCCGAAGCAGGGATCGAACCCACGACCCTTGGCATGAGAGTCGGACGTAGCTACCACTGCTCCACGGTGCCAAACTAAATGTTTGTTTCTGTTAAATAAACTTTTGTTTATTCGGTTCGTGGGCGCCGCAAGCTATGCTATATAAATATAACTTATATGGATATTTATCTATTGATGACCATAACAGGTACATAGCTCAGTGGTTAGTGTGTTGGCTTACAATATGCATGGTCCGCGGTTCGATTCTCCGTCCAGGCGAAAGGTAAAAAAAATTTAAAAATTTATAAAATCGTATAATTTCTTCCACATTGTTGGTATTACAGGAAAAGGTGTTAAGAACTAAAAATCCTCGTGGATGTGAGAAAGATGTGAGGGACAATGCAATTAGCAAGAAAATAATGTTTTTTTTTGAGCTAGTCTTTATGAAATTGTTCTTACATCCTGGAAAAGAATAAACGTTTATCACAAAAAGTATATACTTTTCTTCCAAATACACTTCCTTACAGCGAAAAGCAAATGAGAAACGAACTTTGTTTGTCTAAAATTTCGTTTGGGAGGAAAGAATTATTTTTTTGCGTGTATTCTCATGGTTCCGAATGTCTATTCTCTTTACTCCGAATACTCATTCTAATATTCAAATTAAATAATATTTAGACTTAAGCATATCAAATTTTTGGCCTTATCATAAAACAGTTTTCCGAAAACACATACAAGCGGTTTCACAGAAAGTGCTCTCTTTTGATACTCTCGCTGTGTTATGTTAATATCTTTCGTCAATAATCCCGGTTTCCATCTCTATTTCTTTCTCTATACTCTCTGATAAAATATCACAACATATATATGTTTACTCGAAATTTGTAAATTTATATATGTTTACATTCACACATATTATTTTTATGTAACATTCATGCCCCAAACATAATATATTCTAACATATTAATATATGTGTCCCAAACATTTAGTGTTAGTTTAGGATCATTACATGTTTGCACTTAAATATTTTGTGTTTAAAAACTGTGCCCGAAACACATTTTGTTTATATTGGAACATATGAAAAACATATTTTTCTAACAGTGTAGTCTCAAAAGAACTTCTTGTGAAGTAAAAATTAAGTCCATCTCTCGGAGATCAGTTTTGGATTTACATTAAAACTAATGACCTAGAAAGAACTTCCATTTCCAAAGTGAGCCTGAAATAAGATCGAACCTAACTTAATCCTCACACTATGATGGATGGTAAAAATGTATTGGTCATCACAAATGAAAATAATTATAAAATTTCATGGAGAACGAAACAATAGAACTTTTTCGTTTTTACATGCCAAAAAATTAATACTCAGCAAACAAGGCTTATACCTTTTCACCGATACACCCTATGCTACATATTTTCCATGCGAATTGAATAGCACTCATACGCACATACAGAAACAAACGAATTTCCAACAAAGTATCGAACATCATGCCAAGTTAATTATGACTACCAACCCCAACGTATACGTAATAATGAAAAAGCAGCACCACCAGACAGCCCTCCAACCAGCCGATGAGTGGGAAATCAACAAAAAGATAAAACTCAAACGCCTACAAATCAAGAGGGAATGATATAAACGGAACGTGAGCGAAGGTTGATTGTCCCCAAAAACATTCCAAGAGTCCATTGTATATGAGTACTTTTCTGTGGCATATAATGTCCACTTTGGGGATGAGCTATAGAGGCCGTAGATAAGGAATAATTTTAAGTGCCCATAAATACATTCGAATTCACAACAAAGGTCAGTCTAGAAGGTCCTATGGAATTTCTCATAAAAACACCGAGCCGTTGCAAAGGAATGTTATTATACCCATCTATCCAACTATACACCTGCAATGATAGGACCTGGCCAAAGAATAGTAGAAGGCACAACAAGTACTTGGTGCTTTGAATGAGTGCCACCACACGAAGAGAAAATACTTGGATGTTTTGCATACGTTTCATACACTGAGAAAAATGCTTACGCAGTTCTAAAGATATTGTCTTTTGTTAAATAGTGCAATTCACTTTTAAATTTAGATTTTGCGAACAAATCTTACTTTTTATGTTATTAACCCTCTAATGCCCCATTTGTAAGGTTTGTGATACAAAAGCAAGAAAATGAAACATGAAAAATCTATACGGTAAAATCCAATATATTCTGCAAAGTCTCTTTTAGAGTCTTGACTAAGTTTTATTTGTATTTTACCCGTTTTTGTTTTATATTGGTGTGTTTTACTAAAATCTTTACGCCTACAGGCGGGTTTAGACATTAGGGGTTTAACAGGAATATACAATTCGAAATTCAAACTCATCTGCAAGTATGAAGTATGCCATTTTTTCAAGTAAAATCGTACTTTAAAACAATTTCTTGAAATATTTAAGTCTCCTATTTTTGAACGCGTTTTAGCTTTGTAATCAAGATTCAAAACGTCACGCATTTAAATACGATTTCATAAATTTTGACCAATCTTTCAGTATTCTTAAAGCCAAACAATATTTTCTTTCATGTAAAGATACCCATTTTAATGCCGAACCACTTCAATGAGAAGTTAGCCAACTTTTGGAGAAATGTTGCATTTCTATGCTATATATAAAGAACTATCTTTTGTCTTCTATCACGAAATTAATAGATTGAAATAATTTTTAATTGAAATGTCCTCAATCACAGAAATGATAGTATCAATCACCAAAGTCAATTAAAAAATTACTTGTTGGAATTAAAAAAGTAATTGATGCAATTAATTGTTGTTTCACTTACAAAAATATTGAACCAATTAAATTTTAATTGAATATATTTTTTTTAAATTAAATTAAAATTTTAATTGCAAAAATTTTGGTGAAATTTTTTTCTGTGTATGCAAAAATTGCATTTGTTCTAAGTTCCAAAGATTTTGTCTTTCCTTAAAATATTTGAGTATTGATTTCGAGCTCATTTATTGGTGTTTATATATCCAAATTCATATTCGTCTGCAAATATAAAGTACGCAATTTTCAAGTATAAAAGTATCAAATTTACTTCGAAATAAATTTTTAACGAACATTTTCGCTAAGTCCACCACACCCTCTATAGAATACTTCAAAGGATAAGAAAATAAAATATCCTTTGCAAAAATTCCGAAGGATTTGTAGTTATTTTCGAAATTCATATGAACACGGATTTCGGTTTATTGGTGGGACGTAACATCATATACACCCTCGTAACATGCAATGTTCACTCGACGAACGCAAATTTTTCTTTCAGAACCGACATCGAACAATTTTTGCATGGTTGTTAGAGGGCATATACTAACATCGCGTATCAAATTTTAACCGAATATGATTAAATTTACTCCTTCGAGAGGCCCCAGATGTCAAATCTATGAGTCGGGTTATATGGGGGCTACACACAAAGAAAATTTCATTAAAATTGAGCCAATGAAAAATTTTCATTGATATAACGAAACATTTTCATTAATACAATGAAAATATTCGTTAATAGTACGAGACGTTACGTTGCGTAACAGAAAATTCGTCATAATAACAAAACATTTCATTGTATTAACGAATTTGTTTCGTTGGCTCACTTTTAATGACACATTTCGTTAATATAACGAAACTTTTTCTATCAGTGTATATATCATTTTGGACCGATATGAACCAAATGCACGGTTGTTAGAAAGTATATGCTAACATCGCGTACCAAATTTAAACCGGATCAGATGAAATTTTCACTTTCAAGAGGCTTCGGAAATCAAATCTAGGGATCGGTTTTTTGCATTGTTATTACAGGGCATATAATTACACCACACGCAGAGAAGAAACATGATTGTCACAATCATATTCGAAAAGCAAAATAATATGATAGGAGCTATTTTTGCGGCGACCATGTAACATTTTCACCTGCAACCATGTTGGCTCAGTGAGCATGGTTCTAAGAAAAATAAAATTGTTCTCATCTAAAATGTTATTATATTGGTAAAAAGAATTTTGTTTTCATTAAAAGACAATGGTCACGATCTAAAATGTTATGGTATTCGTCAAAAATGTTTTCCTTCCAGTTAAAAGAACATGGTCACAACCTAAAATGTTTTGATCTTTATGAATAAACTTTTTTCGTCGGCGAAAAAACGCCACTTGAGAAAAGAAAACACAAAATTAACTTTATTTATTTGTTTTTATTTATTTATAAACTACACTGGTAGAAAAAGTTTCGTTAATACGATGAATTTCTACGTTGTATTAACGAAATTCTTCATTAAAAGTCAGCCAACGTAGCATTTCGTTATAACAACGTAATTTTACGTTATATTTACGAAACACTTTATGGAATACATTTCGTAGTATTAACGAATAATTACGTTGCTATTACGTAGCCTTTTCGTTGTATTAACGAATATTATTCGTTGTATGAATGAAATTTATTCGTTGTATCGGTGCAGCTTATACGTTGTATGAATGAAAATTATTCATTGTATGAATGAAAGGCGAACGTTGTATAAATGAACACAAACGTTATATTAATGAAACCCAACCAATTAGCGCATTTGAGTGTAGTAATTGGTAGTGTATTATTTTTTGTTAAGATCTTTGAAATATGATTTATATACAGTAAGAAATAATATATAATGATAAATTAAGTAATATAATAAACATATGTATATTGTGACTTTCACTTAAGAAAAAAAAGCCTTTTATTTCTAAGATCAAAAAATGATAATCGTATCACCGTGTCCATTTATCCAATTTTTGTGCAACCAAGGTTCATCACCGTAATTGTTCCGCCTTCTTCATCTGAAAGTTCACTTCCCCGGGGTATTTTCACTAAAGATTAAAAATGTACACTAAATTTCTTGCGAATATACAAAAAACACCAATTTAACTCACCTCACCCATCTATGTTTATTATTCACAACGAAACTGTAATGAGCGTGTGCACTCTTCAGCGAAAAGAACGTAAATGTTGTTAATGTTTGCCCATCAGACAAGTTTTCTGTTGAACTTTTTACCGTTTGTTTTTCAAGACGCACACGCACACATGTGCTTATTGCCATACTAAGATGTGTATGTACCAATTACATACACGCTAGAGAGAGTATGAAGAGATTTTTAGAGAGAGAGAGAGTAAGGAGAGGCAGAAATACTCAAACTCCCATTCGTATTATTAATGAACATATTTCATTAATATGACGAAATATAACAATTTAAAATTTATTTTTTAACGAGCCATATCATTATATTAACGATCGATTTCGTTTTATAAATGAAATTTTCAATTCCAGTTTCAGAGTATATAAAACGACTGTTTAGTTTAAAAGTTTCCAAAAGTTACTCTCTATGTGCAAATGATTATAATAATTTCATCTTGGAAAATTTTTTTATTCTAATTCTTGAAAAAATTACAAAGTTAATATTCGTAATATTAACGAAACGTGTTTCATTAATATAACGAAAAACCAAAACACAAAATTGTCTTTTAACGATTGATTTCGTTGTATTAACGATCACTTTCGTTCTTATAACGAAAAATTTTGTAATATTAACGAAAAATAATCAACGAAGCCCGTTCGTTAATAATACGAAACATTTTTCTACCAGTGTAATTCATTGTTTATTTGTATTTATAATGTCGTGCAAGCAAACATCATATATTTTTACACACTCTATTTTATTTCAATTTCAACAATAAGCAATTATTCCATATTTACTTCGTGCCCATCAAATGTACCAACGCAGACATCATGTAACTGCAAATAAAAACATTTATTCCATATATCAAAATGCAGAAAAAACAGGTACATTTTTTCAATTACACTTTCCTTTTTGGTAATCACATAAAACCACGTGCCACTTCTGAATAAATAAATTAACACAAAACACAGTAATTCCGTATTCTCCGTCCATTCCAAGAAACAATCAACACACGACTGACGCGCAAAATGAAAATCGTGCGTACCTGCTCAATGTTTTTATAAAATTCTTTTCGCTGCAAAAAAATTAAATGGTTACGAAACAATGTACATGGTTTTTATGGCCATGTAATGGTTCTAGACATGTATATACGTAACCCATAAAAATACTTTTCTCCCTGCAAAAAAGTCAAAAAATTGAATAGCCAGGTACATGACCTTCCCCACCATGTAATGGTCTCAAAGAACATGTTTGCGGCATTTGAGAACCATTTAAATGCTGATTGCCAGCATACATTTTTCTCCGCTCGAAATTTATTTTTACAAAAAACAAAATATATGGTTTTCGCGACAATTACATACTTTAGATAAGCATTAAAGGGATGCGGCAACCATGTCCAAACATGTTTTTTCTGTGCGTGCACGTAACAAATTTCAACCGGATAGGATGAAATTTGCTCTGCATATGGAGACTATACCTAAAAGTGGCCCGATATGACTCATTTGCAATACCATCCGATCTAAAACCCAAGTTTCAAGTCGATAGTTTGTATCGTTCGAAAGTTAGCCGTATGGTAAAATAAAATTTTAGAAATATAAAATTATTTGCAATCAATTTCTTGGATCTTTTCCATCCACTATTTGGCAAGACTTGACCAAAATATAATCATCCTCATAAATATGTTTGTACTTTTAATTTAGTGTTTTGGTGAAAAAACCGAACATAGTACTCACCTTTACCACAATATTTTTTATCGCTTTAACTCCCACTGGAGCATTACAATAGCCGTTTTCCGTTTTACTCGGTTGGGATCTACGTACCTTGGCGTACAGTTTTTAATGAAATTGGCTCAGACTGTCATAGTCAAAATATATAAACGCAGATTACGGCTGGGTCTCCAACAAACATTTCCGAGGGTGTCACAATGACACAAAGACAACTAAACTCAGACCAATTTAATTTCAAACATTAAAAAGAAAAAAAAATAGTTCGATACGCCCTATTAAATATGTTGACTATAGGTGTTGTTAAGATGGCTTTTTATTGTGTTCGTTTTAATTAGCATATGAAATACAAGGTCAACATTTTGTCACATTGTGTAGGACATAACAGTGGAAAATAAGACGAAGTCGTAAAAAGTTCTGTTCTTGTTTTCAATCGTTTTCATTGGTTATACGTTTTGCCTATGAAAAATCTCAGGAATTTAATAAAATCTACTTTCTCTCTGCCATCGTAGATGTCTGCTGCACGCGGAAACAGGTTTCTGCGGCAACACACCTCCTATATGGTGTGTGTGTGTCAGGGATGGAAAATGCAGTACTATAGTACTTTTTTCAATACTTTTTCACCCCTGTCAGTATCGTAGTACCCCCGCGAATGATTTAGTACTTTTTGCGTATACATTTTTGAGCCGATATCAGATTTATGGTACAATAGCTTTGACAAACTATTTTAATATTTTGAGAAAATCTTTATCAACCTTATTTGCTAATAGTCTTCTACAAATATGGCAAAACAGACAAGTTCATGCGGGAAGAAAATCTTGATTTTGTAAAAGCCATAGTCAAAAACACGATTTTATTGAATTTCAAGAATGTTTTAGTCGAAAAAAGCATGCGATTCTATATTATCGATATTTTATTTCGGTAGAAAATTTTGTCAAAATTTTATTTCCATATAAAATTTTTGCAAAATTTTATTTCTATAGACAATTTTTGCAAAATTTTATTTCTGTAGAAAATGTTTGCAAAAATTTATTTCTATAGAAAATTTTTGCAAAATTTTATTTCTATAAACATTTTTTGCAAAATTTTATTTCTATAGAATATTTTGTCAAAATTTTATTTTTATAGAAATTTTTTTCTAAGTTTTATTTCTACAGAAAATTTTGTTAAAATTTTATGTCTATAGACAATTTTTTCAAAATTTTATTTTCTTTAAAATTCAGTCTAAAGGAGCTCTTGACAATAATCTTCCAGTGAAGTTTTTGTTGAAATTTAGTAAAAAGTACCTTTTCGCTCAAAAAAATACCTTTTTTGTACTTTCTTAAAAATTGTATTTTCCATCCCTGGTGTGTGTAGATCTATCGGTAGCAGAGATGATAGATAGCACAGGTGCAGAGGTACCAATTCAGCTCCCTAAACGTATTGATTTTTAGGATAACTACACCCAAAAAATATGTATATTTAGACTTCGCATGTTTTTCGCTTGTGAGATCGACGTTCTCAGGTGATAAATCAAAATATGATTCCAAATAAATACACCGTTGTTAAAATATCCATGTACAGGAAAATTATCGTGAATTTTTTTTAATCAAAATTTTAATTGAATTTGATAATAAAATGCAATTAAAATTTAGATTGATGCAACTAATTTTTTAGACACGACAAATGCAGTCACACTAATTAATTGTGGCTATTAGTTTTTGAAACAAATCAATTATTTTTTTTATTTGACGTTGGTTATTGATACTATAATTTCCGTGATTAAAGATAGTTTGATTAATTACGCGATTGAAGACAACAAGGTGTATATGTTTGTCTTTGCGGATTTGCCTATATCGAGGTCAAATCAAGAAATTTTTATTTCTAATCTGTCAAAAATAAAACCGGGAATTTTTGTTGGTGACAATAACATTTTTTCATCATTTCGGAAAAACAATCTCTGATTGAAGAAATTTGTGAAAATGGCTATGATATGTGAAAAGCAGTGTTACCATATCACATTTTCCAGCTAATTTATAGGCCTTCCCAATAAACACAGGATGAGCGTTTTTCAAATGCAACAACCTTTCAGTTTGAGTGTAAATATAATTTTCAACATAAATTCAACTTGACTTGAAATAGCTCATCTTCAATACATCTTCAAACTGTTTGCGAATTACTTCCAATTTGCCAAAATGTTGACGAAATCTTTGAAAAGGTGTTGAAGATAATATGAGAAAACTTTGACAAAACACTACCCTAAAATGCAACGAAAAAACCATGTGGTTTTCAATACTTATTTGTGCAACGAAGTTCGTGGTCAAGAAATTAAAAAAATGGAAAATTTTAGACAAATAACCAAATAGTTTATAAAAATAGGTAAGTGAAAATAAAAAATGAAATAAAACTTTAAGGAAGTCACTAAATGTATAATTATATATAAAATTAATTGCAGAAAACTAAAATTATGGATTCTACGTTCTTGAAAACATTAAAAAGCTGACCGATGACAAAATGGTGGACAATTAACTGGAACTGCTTCAAATAGTTTATAATAATTGGTACGTCAATATGAAAAATTAAATCAACACTTTAGAGAAGTCACTAAATTTAAATCTCTTTGCAGAAAACTAAAATCTTTGGATGCTACATTCTTGCAAACATTAAGAAGCTGACCAATGAAAAATGAGTGGCTTATCGTCAAGAAAAAGTATCCAGAAACATTACAAGTGCAACCAATTAAAATTGTTAAAAACAACAAATTGTTGAAATCAACAACTTCTGGATGAAAATGTGCATCACATCGTCAGTTTAATTCATATGCTATTAACAGTTTAAAATGGATATTTTGTGAATTCCTTCTGCTGGAAATCAATTCTAACACGCGGTCCAGTACGTTCCTAATTTCAAATTGCCCGCATGTTAATAAATTTTAATGCTGTTTTATGACACCAAAAGGAAGGAAAACGAATTATCAATGCAAAAGTGTTTACTAATAATGTTTAAGATATTTAAAGTTTTGTTGTGTTTTTGTTTTGTTCTTATTTGTTGATATGTTTAATAAGATTATTATTTATCAATTGGTATTGTAGTGTATTATTATATATTTTATTTTGATGAAAATGAATAAATTATACAAAATTCATAGAATTTTGGCTTTGACTTTCAATTTGAAGTGGGGATATCATTCATACAAATTTAGGTTGAAAAGTATTTGCAACGATCTTAATTTTGAATTTGACTCGCATCGAAAATTGTTTGATAAATTATTGAGTACACACAAAAAATTTTTTTTCTGATTCAATCACGAAAGTAATTGATCCAATTAATTTTTAATTGAAATGTCTTCAATCACAGAAATGATAGTTTCAATTAAAAAATTAATTGAAGGTCAATTAAATAGTTAATTGATCCAATTAAAAAATTAATTGATACTATTATTTTTGTGATTGATTTTTGTTTCAATTAAAAAATTTGTTGAATCAATTAAATTTTTAATTGAATAATTTTTAAAACTCAATTAAAATTTTAATTGGAAAAATTTTCGTGAAATTTTTTTGTGTGTAGCGATGCATTTCAATTTGAGGATAACACTTGAGATATTATTGCTAATGTGTTGAATTTCACTGTTGAGGGTAATGTCTGTTTTTTGTTGAGAACGCGATTTTCTCAACAATTTCTCAACTTGAATATTACCCTAATCCTTTGAAAAGATGTTTGAAAAATTGTTGAAATTTAGCATTTTTCAAAGGTTTGTGTTTATTGGGTTACTTTATGCTCACAGTAGTATTTAATATAACGTATTAGCATATGGGACCTATTCCTAATTCTATAAACAATCAAGAACTAAATAGGCTTATGTAGGTATTTATTCGGCTTTTTTGTCTAACATAGACTTCATATGGACTAACATACAATTTAGAAGACAATATTGGAAAGATTTAATATACCCTGCAAGCGGTAACTGTTACTACATCTCAAGTAAATCGATTGTGGGTGACAGCCTTTAGTAGAACTTTTTACGCAATCCGTGGTGGAGGGTACATGAGATTCGGTCGTATTTACATATTCCAATTAAGTTTATTTCTAATTTAAAACTCAATTGATTTAAGAAAATCGTAATAAAATTTATAATCAAACACAAAAATTAATTGTATCAATTTTTAATTTTTTTATTGACATTGGCGATTGACACCATCATATGTGTAATTGGAAAAATTTCAATTAAATGTAATTAATAATTTGATCAATTAATGTCGAGATTGAGGGTCAAAATACTTTTTTTCTGTATGAGCATACAAGCGGGCATGTTAAGAGACAATGTTACAATGGACTTTTTGGCATCAACATAATTGACATACAGGCACAATCTTGGAACTCGTGCCAGCTTCCTTTTGTGCAAAGTATATACATACATGTGTATGTAATTGAAGAAAAAGTTTTGAATTTTTATTATCTTCGTTCTAAACGACCTCAACGCATTTCATGAAAGAATTTTTTTTTGATAACGGGTGATTCTCGTGAAAATTCCAATATGACTGCTCAATATTCTCAACATTTTTGAATAGAAAATGTTTTCCTGTTATTGTAGCATACACGCTCAAGCACCCATATGAACACTATTGACGTGACTTTTCCTTCTCTGATGGCATTTGGCGTCATCGAAATTTAATTTTGTCAGGCAAATATGCGATTACTACACGCAAAAAAATAATTCTTTCCTCCCAAACGAAATTTTAGACAAACAAAGTTCGTTTCTCATTTGCTTTTCGCTGTAAGGAAGTGTATTTGGAAGAAAAGTATATACTTTTTGTGATAAACGTTTATTCTTTTCCAGGATGTAAAAACAATTTCATAAAGACTAGCTCAGAAAAAAAACATTATTTTCTTGCTAATTGCATTGTCCCTCACATCTTTCTCACATCCACGAGGATTTTTAGTTCTTAACACCTTTTCCTGTAATACCAACAATGTAGAAGAAATTATACGATTTTATAAATTTTTAAAATTTTTTTTACCTTTCGCCTGGACGGAGAATCGAACCGCGGACCATGCACATTGTAAGCCAACACACTAACCACTGAGCTATGTACCTGTTATGGTCATCAATAGATAAATATCCATATAAGTTATATTTATATAGCATAGCTTGCGGCGCCCACGAACCGAATAAACAAAGTTTATTTACCGGAAAAAACATTTAGTTTGGCACCGTGGAGCAGTGGTAGCTACGTCCGACTCTCATGCCAAGGGTCGTGGGTTCGATCCCTGCTTCGGCCAAAGTTTTTTTTTTGCTTTTGTTTTTTTTTTTACATATATTCCAGATATATTCGGAAGATTCCGAAAAAATGTTCAACATTACATTGTACTATATTAAATTTTGAACTGTAAAATGTGTCTTATTAAAGACCTAAAGTCAGAAAAGAACAGTGTTTGATATAAACGAAATGGACTATGTTGTTATTTCAAAAATAACTTTTTTTATTGAAAAAATAAAAATTTTGTAACAAACGAATTTTTTTGGTGATAAAAGTTTAAAATTTTCGAAGCAATTCAAAAAACTCTAACAAAAGAAAAACGTTTTCGGTACACGTTTTCCAAACGTTTTTTTTCTTTGCGTGTAAATGCCAAATAGCTACTCCTTTCCATTGCCTCACAACAAAATTGACAATATGAGATTATGTTCGCCTTCAACGTAATAAAAAGTGACAATGTGTAAAATCATGACACTCGAATTTGTATGCTGTTCATTTGTATATAGAAAAAACAAAAACAAAAAAAAAATGGCTATCGAAACTTGACAAATATACCCCCACATGGCCCTCTTTGATTTGTTTGTGGATTGTTTTTCGAAAGAAGTGTTAATACTTCCATCGTTGAGGCGCCGGAAGTCAATGGTCTAATTGAGCGTGATGAAAACAAATGTCGTACACTGAAAAAAATGCATGTCCGGTTCCAAAGATTTTGTCTTTACTTTAACAATTTTGGTTTTGATTCCGAGCCAAAAAAACGGAGGATACAAGTAAGTATACTTATAAGACACAATTCTCTTTTAAATGTGGGTTTTGTGTACTTGCTTCTAGGAAGCAAATTTTAATTTTACGCTTTTTCAGCTTTTCTGAATTATTAAAGTCAAGTTGAACTTAGCCCAAACATTTTTTCTTTCATGTTATGATACCCATTTTTAAGTCTAATCACTTAATTATACACTAATAGAAAAAGTTTCATTATATTAACGAAATGTGTCGTTAAAAGTCAGCCAATGAAACAAATTCGTTAATACAACGAATTTTTTCGTTATTATAACGAATTTTCAGCAAATCAACGTAACGTTTCGTACTATTAACGAATACTGTCATTGCATTAATGAAAACGTTTCGTTATATCAATGAAAATTTTTCGTTGGCTGACTTTTAATGAAATTTTCTTTGTGTGTAAGGACAATATGACTTCATTGAAAAGTTTATCGACTTTTGGACAAGGAAAAAAAAACTGTTAGAGGAATGCGTCTTCTATGTTAAGCAAAATTTGCATTCGTATTTTAGATACATGAAATCTTTAATCTCACGACAAATTTTTTTCAGTGTACGTTGTCATGCGTAAACATTCTAGTTTGTAAATCGACCGCTAGCTCACCGTATGGGGTAAAAAGTGATTCGATATCTGTCCAACTGGGAAACAGGAACGCGGTGCTTCAGGAATAACATAAGCGTATAATTAAAAGAACGGGTTACACTGAAGAAAAGCATGTCCGGTTCCAAAGATGTAATCTTTACTCTAAAGGTAGAATTACATACCATGCGTTAAATGCGTCCGATGATTGAAGGGTTGAAATTTCTCTTTGAAATCAAAAGCTCGAATAGTCTGCCGCAAACAGAAAAAATTAACCCTTCCATCAACGCACGGATTGACGCATGGTGTGTAATTCAACCTTAATGATTTTGGTATTTATTGCGAGCCAAAGAAGTGGATAATTGAAGTAAGGACACATTTAAGACACACATCTCTTTAAAATTTGAGGTTTTCATACTTGATTCTAGGAAACAAATTTTAATTTATTCATTTGTCTGCTCTTTTCTCCATCTGCAATCAAAGTCCATTAAAAATGTGTTAACGACAACTAAAAATTACAAATTCAGACTCATCTACAAGTATTAAAAAACATCACCTATCTTTAAACGTTTTTTTAGCTTTGCAGCCCAGATGCAAAAAGTCCAAAAATTTAACGACGACTTCATTAATTTTCGAAGATTTTTTCAGAGGTATTAAATCCAAGGTGACCGTATTAAAACGAAATTTTCAGATCTTACTAGAGACTATGGATTGGCCGACACTGAAACATATGTATAGTCAGTCTTGTAAGATGGGTATCTGTCATTTTCAAATTCCATCCGATCCGGCTGAAATTTGGTACATGGTGTTGGTATATGCACGCTCACAAAAAATCGCTTCTGTAACATATACTCCCAAACATATTTTGCTTCACGCATATATATTTTTGGGTATTGCCCAAACATTTATATGTTTGATCTCTTCCATATAATATTACATATTATATGTTTGAAAGCATATTGGTCTAAACAATATATGTTTGGGTAGTCTAAGTTCCAAACATTTTGTATTTTTGCATCCAAATTCAATAATGTTGTCTTCCAAAAAACAATATGTTATTATGTGAACATATAATATGTTTGGAAGCATTTTGCACCCAAAAATATTATATGCTTAAAAAAAATTCTCCCAAACAATATTGTGCTCAAAATTTTATTTATTTATTTATATATTTACAATCATAATGAATTATGAAAATAAACAGGTAATATAGGTGCTAACAACATAGGTTTTCGACCTGAATGCTCAAAATTTTGTTTCTGTCCAATTGTATATTCCCCCACATCTTTCTCACTTCCACGAGATTTTTTAGTTCTTAGCTCCTTTTTCTGTGATACAAACATTGTAGAAGAAATTATTCAATTGTATGATTTTTTATACCCACCACCATAGGTGACGGGGTATAATAAGTTTGTCATTCCGTTTGTAACGCATCGAAATATCGATTTCCGACTATATAAAGTATATATATTCTTGATCAGGGAGAAATTCTAAGACGATATAAGCATGTCCGTCTGTCCGTCTGTCTGTCTGTCTGTCTGTCTGTCTGGCTGTCTGTTGTAATCACGCTACAGCATTCAATAATGGAGCTATCGTCCTGAAATTTGGCACAGAATCGTCTTTTGTCTGCGCGCAGGTCAAGTTCGAAGATGGGCTATATCGGGCCATGTTTTGGTATAGCCCCCATATAAACCGACCTCCCGATTTGGGGTCTTTCGCTTATAGAAACCGTAGTTTTCATCCAATTTGCGCGAAATTGAAAATCTAGAGGTATTTTGGGACCTTGAAGAGGTGTGCCGAAAATGGTGAGTGTCGGTCCATGGTTTGGTATAGCCCCCATATAAACCGACCTCCCGATTTGGGGTCTTTCGCTTATAGAAACCGTAGTTTTCATCCAATTTGCGCGAAATTGAAAATCTAGAGATATTTTGGGACCTTGAAGAGGTGTGCCAAAAATGGTGAGTGTCGGTCCATGTTTTGGTATAGCCCCCATATAAACCGACCTCCCGATTTGGGGTCTTTCGCTTATAGAAACCGTAGTTTTCATCCAATTTGCGCGAAATTGAAAATCTAGAGGTATTTTGGAACCTTGAAGAGGTGTGCCAAAAATGGTGAGTGTCAGTGCATGTTTTGGTATAGCCCCCATATAGACCGATCTCCCGACTTTACTTCTTGGGCTTATAGAATCCGTAGTTTTTATCCAATTTGCCTGAAATTGGAAATCTAGGTGTATTTTCGGGCCATAAAGAGGTGTGCCGAAAACGGTGAATATCGGTCCATATTTTAGTATAGCCCCCATAAGAACGATCTCCCGATTTAACTCCTTGGGTTTCTAGAAACCGTAGTTTTTATCCGATTTGCTTGAAATTGTAAATATTATGGTATTTTAGGCTTACCAAAACGTGTATCGGATTAAGTTTTTATCGGTACTTTTGGTAATGCCTCCATATAGACCGACTTCACTTCTTGAGGGTATAGAAGGCGCCCTGATCATGAAAATTGCTCAACTCAATGTAAAATTTCCAGATTTTACTTCTCGGGTGAAAATCTACAGATTTAAGATTTCAAATCAAGACGTTATTTTATAATTTTCTTGCACACTTACAAGAGATGTTAATGATTCCTCTAAAACTCAAACAAAAATGGTTCTTATAAATCCAGAATCTGATATAGTCCTCATAGGTGAAATTTTTAAATTTATCTTCGGGAAGTGTCCTCAAGCCCTCAAGCCCTCCTGAAATTTCAAAGGAAACTCTAATATTTGGTTCATGGTGGTGGGTATTTAAGATTCGGCCCGGCCGAACTTACTGCTGTATATACTTGTTTATATTTTAATTTTACCTTTTGCCGGACGGGGATTCGAACAGCTGACCACACAGTTTGTAAGGATCAAAGAAGTAGCTGATCAATTGCCCAAGGAAAAATAAAATGTTAATTTTGTAATAACAAGCAACAACCACCAACTTAATTCAATATCGCTCCCTTTTAAATAGCGCTCCAAGCTACTAAACACATATATGTTTATAGGCTATTTCTAAATTAATATATGTTTGCATCCAAGCATATTATATTTACAAACATTTTATGTCCCAAACATAATATGTTCTAACATATTAACATATATGTCCCAAACATGTTATGCTAGTTTATGAACATTATATGCTTGCACTCAAAAATATTGTGTTTAAAAATTTGTGTTCCAAACATATAATGTTTATAGCCAAACATATGAAAAACAGTCTTTTTCATCCGTGTGGTCTCTAAAAACCATGCAAAAATTTGTTCACATCGGTTCATAATTATATATAGCCCCCATATAAACCGATCCCCAGATTTGGCTTGCGGAGCCTCTATGAGAAGCAAATTTCATCCGATTCGGCTGAAATTTGGTACATGGTGTTAATATATGGGCTCTAACAACCATGCAAAAATTGGTTCACATCGGCCCATAATTATATATAGCCCCCATATAAACCGATCCCCAGATTTGACCTCCGGAGCCTTGTGGAAGAAATTTGGTATGTGGTGTTAATATATGTGAAGAAATTTGGTATGTGGTGTTAATATATGGCCTCAAACACCCATGCAAAAATTGGTCGAAATCGGTCCACAATTACATATAGCCCCCATATAAACCGACCCCAGATTTGACCTCCGAAGCCCCTTGGAAGAGCAAAATTCATCCGATTCAGTTGAAATTTGGTACGTGATGTTAGTACATGATATTTAACAACCATGCCAAAAGTGGTCCATATCAGTCCATAATCATATATAGCCCCCATATAAACTAGAGGTGTGCACGTGAGTAGTATTTTACTCACGCACACTCACGACGGAAAAATCTTACTCACGCACGATATTGTTTGGTGGGACTCACGCTCACGCACACTCACGAAAAGAAAATGTGTACTCACGCACACTCACGCACGAAAATGTCGTGACTCACGTAAAATACCGTGACTCACGCAAAATATCGTGACTCACGAAAAATGTCGTGACTCACGAACAATTTTTTGAGTAATTTACCTTAGCGACGTGTCTGAAAACATGAGCATTATTAAAATCGAGAGCGTTATTACACTCTTAACATCCCAGGTGTCACTAAAATTGTAAATTAATTTAAGTCTTAAGCGTTTTATGTTGGTGAGCGGGATTATTTTCGTGAGCGTAAATCTTTACTCACGCACACTCACGAAGATAATATTTTCGTGACTCACGCTCACGTACGACATTTTGGTATGTTAATCACGCTCACGCACACTCATGCCGTTGCCATGAGCGTGACTCACGACTCACGCACGAATCACGAAAATTTTCGTGAGTCACGACAATTTCGTGTCACATGCACACCTCTAATATAAACCTCATATAAACAACCATGCCTAACTAGGTCCATATCGGTCTATAGTTATATATAGCCCTCAGATAAACAGATCCCCAATCACACAAAAATTGGTCTATATCAAGTTCATAATTGTAAACGGTTGGCTGATAAGTCCCCGGTCTAACATTTTTTGTCAAAATTCGTTTTTATTATTCAACATGGTTCCCTTCAAGAGCGATACAACGATTATAACGACCTTCCAATTTGTTCATACCATTTTGGTAGTACTCCTTCGGTTTTGCCTCAAAATAGGCCTCAGTTTCGGCGATCACCTCTTCATTGCAGCCAAATTTTTTCCCCGCGAGCATCCTTTTGAGGTCTGAGAACAAGAAAAAGTCGCTGGGGGCCAGATCTGGAGAATACGGTGGGTGGGGAAGCAATTCGAAGCCCAATTCATGAACTTTTGCCATCGTTCTCAATGACTTGTGGCACGGTGCGTTGTCTTGGTGGAACAATACTTTTTTCTTCTTCATATGGGGCCGTTTTGCCGCAATTTCGACCTTCAAACGCTCCAATAACGCCCTTCTCAAGATAATCGATAAAAATTATTCCATGCGCATCCCAAAAAACAGAGGCCATTATTTTGCCAGCGGACTTTTGAGCCTTTCCACGCTTCGGAGACGGTTCACCGGTCGCTGTCCACTCAGCCGACTGTCGATTGGACTCAGGAGTGTATTGATGGAGCCATGTTTCATCCATTGTCACATATCGACGGAAAAACTCTACGACGACAGAATCATCAACACGTTGTTGTTTTTGGTCAAATGTGAGCTCTCGCGGCACCCATTTTGCACAGAGCTTCCGCATATCCAAATATTGATGAATGATATGACGAACACGTTCCTTTGATATCTTTAACGCCTCTGCTATCTCAATCAACTTCATTTTACGGCCATTCAAAATCATTTTGTGGATTTTTTTGATGTTTTCGTCGGTAACCACCTCTTTCGGGCGTCCACTGCGTTCACCGTCCTCCGTGCTCATTTCACCACGCTTGAATTTTGCATACCAATCAATTATTGTTGATTTCCCTGGGGCAGAGTCCGGAAACTCATTATCAAGCCAAGTTTTTGCTTCCACCGTATTTTTTCCCTTCAGAAAACAGTATTTTATCAAAACACGAAATTCCTTTTTTTCCATTTTTTCACAATAACAAAAGTTGCTTCACAAAACACGCTCTATCTCACAAACTAATTGACTTACAGACGTCAAATTTTGACACGAATCATTTGAAGGTTGGTACTATATAGAAATAATATGCATTTAATACTAGCGACGCCATCTATGTGTCAGACCGGGGACTTATCAGCCAACCTGTTATATAGCCCACATATAAGCGACCCCCATATTTCAATTATGGCTCTACGTAATTCGTAATTATTTGTAGACTTACCTATACATACCTTTTTTGTCTAATATATACCACATATGGACCAACTCACAATTTAGAAAACGATTTTAAGAAGTTTTATGTTAAGATACCACAACCCAATTAATTCGATTGTGGATGACAGTCTTTCGTAGAAGTTTCTACGCAATCCATGGTGGAGGGTACATAAGATTCGGCCTGGCCGAACTTACGGCCGTATAACTTGTTATAACTTGGGTTTTTCATGCTTTTAATGGGTAATTTTAACTTTTTTTGATTCAAATAGGTTAAAAACAGAGTAAGAATTCATAAAATGTTACAAATCATTTAAATTTTGTCGAAAAAATGCTAAATCCAATCTAAAAAAATTGTGAATTTTTGAAAATATATGAGGTCAAACGTTTCCGACAAGCGTTAGAATCCATTAAAAATTCAGTGCAACGGCTGTTGAAATGGAGGACTTCCGTCCTATGACAAGCCCGTGTTAAATTCATCGCTTCTGCGTCACCACTTCCGGATCCAAAAAAAAAAAAAACATTTTCATTACTTTTTTGCCGACGCTTTTTTGCTGGGATGTAAAGTGAAATTTTCTTTCATTTTAGGATACCCCATTTTAAGTCGAATCACTTATTTTTTTTCAACGGAGAGACTTTTGCTTATAAATATCTCATTATACCCTGCGCCACAGGGTATTATAAGTTAGTACATATGTTTGTAACACCCAGAAGGAGACGAGATAGACTCATGGTGTCTTTGGCAATAATCCTCAGGGTGGGTCCCTGAGTCGATGTAACCATGTCCGTCTGTCCGTCCGTCCGTCTGTCTGTGAACACATTTTTGTGATCAAAGTCTAGGTCGCAATTTAAGTCCAATCGCCTTCAAATTTGGCACATGTTCCTAATTTGGGTCAGAATAGAACCCTATTGATTTTGGAAGAAATCGGTTCAGGTTTAGATATAGCTCCCATATATATCTTTCGCCCGATATGCCCTAATATGGACCCAGCAGCCAGTCAAGTGTGCAAAATTTGATTGAAATCGGTTCAGATTTAGATATAGCTCCCATATATATCTTTCGCCCGATATGGACCCAGAAGCCAGATTCTTGGCCGAATTTGGTTGAAATTTTGCATTAGGAGTACAATTAGTAGTATAGTCAAGTGTGCAAAATTTGATTGAAATCGGTTCAGATTTAGATATAGCTCCCATATATATCTTTCGCCCGATATGGACTAATATGGTCCTAAAAGCCAGAGTTTTGGCCCAATTTGGTTGAGTGAGTAGATTTAGCATTGTAGCTATGCGTGCCAAATTTGGTTGAAATCGATTCAGATTTAGATATAGCTCCCATATATATCTTTCGCCCGATATGCACTTATATGGACCCAGAAGCCAGAGTTTTATCCCGATTAGCTTGAAATTTTGCACAAGAAATACAATTGGTAGTATAGTCATGTGTGCCAAATTTGATTGAAATCGGTTCAGATTTAGATATAGCTTCCATATATATTTTTCCCCCGATATGGTCTAATATGGCCCCAGAAGCCAGAGTTTTGGCCCAATTTGGTTGAAATTTTGCACTAGGAGTACAATTAGTAATATAGTCATGTTTGCCAAATTTGATTGAAATCGGTTCAGATTTAGATATAGCTCCCATATATATGTTTTTCTGATTTCGACAAAAATGGTCAAAAGACCAACATTTTCCTTGTTAAATCGCCACTGTTTAGCCGAAAAGTTGTAAAAATGACTCTAATTTTCCTAAACTTCTAATACATATATATCGAGCGATAACTCATAAATAAACTTTTGCGAAGTTTCCTTAAAATTGCTTCAGATTTAAATGTTTCCCATATTTTTTTACTAAAATTGTGTTCCACCCTAGTGCATTAGCCAACTTATATTTTTAGTCTATAGATTTTGTAAAAGTCTATCAAATTCTGTCCAAATCGAGTGATATTTAAATGTATGTATTTGGGACAAACCTTTATATATAGCACCCAACACATTTGACGGATGTGTTATGGTATCGAAAATTTAGATCTACAAAGTGGTGCAGGGTATAATATAGTCGGCCCCGCCCGACTTTAGACTTTCCTTACTTGTTTTTAATGTATATTTTGGGTTAACTACACGGACGAAAAAGACTGTTTTTCATATGTTTGGGTATAAACATTATATGTTTGGAACTCAAATTTTTAAACACAACATATAATGTTCATAAACTAGCATAATATATTTGGACTGAATAGTCTAAGTGAGCCTGAATCTTAATCGGGCTGCCACTTTAACCTAACCTAACCTTGG
The DNA here is from genome assembly GCF_050003625.1 of Haematobia irritans. Classification (NCBI taxonomy): domain Eukaryota; kingdom Metazoa; phylum Arthropoda; class Insecta; order Diptera; family Muscidae; genus Haematobia; species Haematobia irritans. The sequence continues at coordinate 82,649,664 of NC_134400.1, forward strand.
GACATATATGTTAATATGTTAGAACATATTATGTTTGGGACATAAAATGTTTGTAAATATAATATGCTTGGATGCAAACATATATTAATTTAGAAATAGCCCATAAACATATATGTGTTTACAAAGAGAGACAATGTGTATGCTGGAAGTAAAATAATGAAAGTAACCAAATGGCGACTTACAAATATATATACACAAAGAAAATTTCATTAAATATAGGAAAAATACTATGTGTGAATATAAACAAGTATAAATTTACATATTATGAGTAAAAAAAATATATATGTTGTGATATAAGACTTCGCCAAAAATTGTATATGCTTAAGTAAAATATTAAAATGAGTATTCGGAGAGAAAATTCATTCGGAACCAAGATAAAATATATTTGAAAAAAAGAGCATGAGTTTTGTTTATCATTTTCGCATTACGGGCACAATTTTTTGGTTTCGTCAAAACAAATCGGAACGTAGGACGAGTAAGTCAAAATATTCAAACAAAGGTAATTAAAGGGATCTTCATAAAAACTAACGAAAGGGCACTATACACTGAACAAAAAGCATGCCCGGTTCCAAAGATTGTGTCTCCACTTTAACAATTTTGATATTGATTCCGAACTAAAGAAGCGGAGAATACAAGTAAGGATGCTTTTAAGACACAATTCTGTTTTAAATGGGGTTTTGTGTACTTGACTCTACGAAGCACATTTCAATTTTTCGCTTTTTCAGCTATTTTTCATATGCTATAAAATGTCCGTTAAAAACAAGACTTCCAGTAGAAATTATGCTATGTTTCAAGTAAAAAATGTCTTGAAAATAAAGTATTGAAAAACATATCCTATTTTTTAATGATTTTTGCCTTGTAATCAAGATGCAAAAATGCAACAAATTTAAAGACAGTTTCATTAATTTTAAAGAATTTTTCTGAATTATTCAAGTCAAGTTGACCTTAGTCCAAAAATTTGTTCTTTCATGTTATGATACCCATTTTTAAGTCAAATGCCTTAATTATAACGAGAACACGACTTCATTGAAAGTATCGACCTTTGAACATGGAAAAAACTTTATATTAGAGAAATGCGTCTTCTAAGCTAAGCAAAAGTTGTATTCTTATTTTAAGGACATGAAATCTTTGGCCTCACGACAATATTTTTTCAGTGCACTCTTTTTAGAGTTGTGAAAGTAAAATGAAAACAGGGCGAAACAGTGAAAAATTTTGCCGCTAAAATTATTTCTCATTTTAGGGGCAAAACCAGAATAACATTACAACTTTTTCCGGTAAATTATATTATAACATGGTGGGGAAAGATCCAAAGCAACAATTGAATAAGTTTATTTTCTTTAAAAGAAATTATTAAAGAAAAGTAAAAGGGTAAACATGGCCATTTTAACGTGATAATGCCAATTTATACCGGCCTTAAGAATTAAATTAAGTACAAAATTATTCGTTAATAAAAATTCATATTTATTTGAATTTCTAAATTAATGGTGTTACATACTAGCAAACAATTGTTCACACCAAAATAAATGTATGTGCTGTTTTAAAATTACTGCTTAGAATTTAAATATAATGTGCTTTTGAATGGTTATCGTTAACCTTAGGATTCGATGGAAAAATATTTTTATATACTCGACTTCACGTTCTTCTTTTGTAAGAGTTTTTGAATTTCTTCGAAAATTTTAAACTTGTACACGCTCACAAAAAATCGCTTCTGTAACATATACTCCCAAACATATTTTGCTTCAAGCATATACATTTTTGGGTATTGCCCAAACATTTATATGTTTGATCTCTTCCAATATATAATATGTTTGAAAGCATATTGGTCTAAACAATATATGTTTGGGGAGTCTAAGTTCCAAACATTTTGTATTTTTGCATCCAAATTCAATAATGTTGTCTTCCAAAAAACAATATGTTATTATTTGAACATATAATATGTTTGGAAGCATTTTGCACCCAAAAATATTATATGCTTAAAAAAAATTCTCCCAAACAATATTGTGCTCAAAAATTTATTTATTTATTTATATATTTACAATCATAATGAATTATGAAAATAAACAGGTAATATAGGTGCTAACAACATAGGTTTTCGACCTGAATGCTCAAAATTTTGTTTCTGCCCAATTGTATATTCCCCCACATCTTTCTCACTTCCACGAGATTTTTTAGTTCTTAGCACCTTTTTCTGTAATACAAACATTGTAGAAGAAATTATTCAATTGTATGATTTTTTTATTTTAATTTTACCTTTTGCCGGACGGGGATTCGAACAGCGGACCACACAGTTTGTAAGGATCAAAGAAGTAGCTGATCAATTGCCCAAGGAAAAATAAAATGTTAATTTTGTAATAACAAGCAACAACCACCAACTTAATTCAATATCGCTCCCTGTTAAATAGCGCTCCAAGCTACTAAACACATATATGTTTATAGGCTATTTCTAAATTAATATATGTTTGCATCCAAGCATATTATATTTACAAACATTTTATGTCCCAAACATAATATGTTCTAACATATTAACATATATGTCCCAAACATGTTATGCTAGTTTATCAACATTATATGCTTGCACTCAATAATATTGTGTTTAAAAATGTGTGCTCCAAACGTATAATGTTTATAGCCAAACATATGAAAAACAGTCTTTTTCATCCGTGTATACAAAAACCTTTATTTGTTACACAATTTTTATTGTTGCAATACAAAAAATAATATTTGATTTGAACTCAGTCCATTTCGTTTATATCAAGCACTTTTCTTTTCTGACTTTAAGTCTTGTATAAAACACACTTTACAATTTCGTAGTAAAAATTTAATATAATAGTATGTAATGCTGAACACCTTCCGAATGAATCTGGAATATATGTTAGAAAATATATTTAAAAAAAAAATGGTGTTGGTCGAAGCAGGGATCGAACCCAGGACCCCTGTCACGCAAGGCGGACGACCAACCACTGCTCCACGCTGCCAACAAATGTATGTTTAACAATATTATGTTTTTAAACAATGTTATGTTTGCATCGGCTCGTGGGCGCCGCAAGCTGTGCTATATAAATATAACTTATAACGGTAATTATCTCTTGATGACCATAACAGCTACGTAGCCCAGTGGTTAGTGTGCTGGCTTACAAACTGTGTGGTCCGCTGTTCGAATCCCCGTCCGGCAAAAGGTAAAATTGAAAAAAAAATTATAAAATTTAATAATTTCTTCTACAATGTTTGTATTACAGAAAAAGGTGCAAAGAACTAAAAAAACTCATGGAAGTGAAAAAAATTTGAGGCAATATACAATTAGGCAGAAAAAAATTTTGAGCACAATATTCTTTGGGAGAAAATTCAGCATATAATATTTTTGGGTCCAAAATGCCTCCAAACATATTATATGTTCACATAATAACATATAGTTTTTTGGAAGACAACATTATTGAATTTGGATGGAAAAATACAAAATGTTTGGAACTTAGACTACCCAAATATATTATATTGTTTAGACCAATATGCTTGCAAACATATTATATATTGGAAGAAATCTAACATATAAATGTTTGGGCAATACCCAAAAATTTATATGCTTGAAGCAAAATGTGTTTGAGAGTATATGTCACAGAAGCGATTTTTTTTTGAGGGTGTAGTTACGAGTATATTTATTTTTGTTTGGACATATTAGTCTGTAAGGATTTTTCTATAGACTTAACAAATAAAATAAAACAAGCACTTGAATTATCAAATGTAAAGGTATTATATAATAACAAGTATATACGGCCGTAAGTTCGGCCAGGCCGAAGTTTATGTACCCTCCACCATGGATTGCGTAGAAACTTCTACTGAAGACTGTCATCCATAATCGAATTACTTGGGTTGCGGTAACACTTGCCGATGGCAAGGTATCTTAAAACTTCCTAACACCGTAATATATACCACATACTCCATACGTGGTATATATTAAACTAAACAAGGCCGATTAGCTACGTATATAATTAAGTTTAAAGTTTCTATAGAAATAACATTTTGACTAAATAAAATTTTGACAACATTTTCTATAGAAGTAAAATTTGGAAAAATTTTCTATAGAAATAAAATTTGGATAAAATTTTCTATAGAAATAAAATTCTGACAAAATTTTCTATAGAAATAAAATTTTGACAAATTTTTCTAAAGAAATAAAATTTTGACAAAATGTTCTATAGAAATAAAATTTTGACAAAATTTTCTATAGAAATAACATTTTGATAATGTTTTCCATAAAAATAAAATTTTGGTAGATTATTTTTGGCTCGGGTGGCAACCATGATTATGAACCGATAAGGACCAATTTTTGTGTGATTGGGGATCGCCTATATATAACTATGGACCGATATGGACCAATTTTGGCATGGTTATTAGCGGCCTTATACTAACACCACGTTGCAAATTTCAACCGGATCGGATGAATTTTGCTCCTCTAAGAGGCTCCGGAGATCAAATCTGGGGAACGGTTTATATGGGGGCTATATATAATTATGGACCGATATGGACCAATTCTTGCGTGTTTGTTGGAGACCACATTCTAACACCACGTTCCAAATTTCAACCGGATCGGATGAATTTTGCTCCTCCAAGAGGCTCCGGAGGACAAATCTGGGGATCGGTTTATATGGGGGCTATATATAATTATGGACCGATATGGACCAATTTTGGCATGGTTGTTAGAGACAATATACTAACACCACGGACCAAATTTCAATCGGATCGGATGACTTTTGCTCCTCTAAGAGGCTCCGGAGGTCAAATCGGGGGATCGGTTTATATGGGGGCTATATATAATTATGGACCGATTTCGACCTATTTGTGCATGGTCATTAGAGAACATATACCAACACCATGTACCAAATTTCAGCCGGATCGGATGAAATTTGCTTCTCTTAGAGGTTCCGCAAGCCAAATCGGGGGATCGGTTTATATGGGGACTATATATAATTATGGACCGATGTGGACCAATTTTTTTATGGTTGTTAGGAACCATATACTAACACCATGTACCAAATTTCAGCCGGATCGGAGGAAATTTGGTTCTCTTAGAGACTACGCAAGCCAAATCGGGGGATCGGTTTATATGGGGGCTATATGTAATTATGTACCGATATGGACCAATTTTTGCATGGTTGTTAGAGACCATATACTAACACCATGTACCAAATTTCAGCCGGATCGGATGAAATTTGCTTCTCTTAGAGCAATCACAAGCCAAATTTGGGGGTCCGTTTATATAGGGGCTATACGTAAAAGTGGACCGATATGGCCCATTTGCAATACCATCCGACCTACATCAATAGCAAATACTTGTGCCAAGTTTCAAGTCGATAGCTTGTTTCGTTCGGAAGTTAGTGTGATTTCAACAGACGGACGGACGGACGGACATGCTCAGATCGACTCAGAATTTCACCACGACCCAAAATATATACTTTATGGGGTCTTAGAGCAATATTTCGATGTGTTACAAACGGAATGACAAAGTTAATATACCCCCATCCTATGGTGGAGGGTATAAAAAGGGGACCCTCCCCGACCAAATATCGAAAATAAATAACGTTTTCTAGAGGTCACCCCAACCTTCAAGTAAATAGGATAACTTTGGTCCAATTTTCAAGAAGTCGGTACCCTCTACTGTCTCTGAAAATTTCAAGTTTATATAAATATATATTGATAGATTTCGTACAAAATCCGGATCGGATGAAATTTGCTCCTCCACGAAGTTTCGGAAATCAAATCTGGGGATCGGTTTATATTGCGGCTGTAATTATAAAACGATATGATCCAGTCTTTGCATCATTGGTAAAGGACATATGTTAACATCACGCACAAAATCTCAACCGGATCGTATGAAATATGCTCTCTCAAGAGGCTCTGGAAGTTAAATCTGGGGGCTATACCTAAACTTTCACCGATATGGTCCATTTCATCAATAATGCTACTTAAGTTTCATTCAAATTAAACTACATTACAGGACTCTTCTGTAATGGTAGAGTTACGTCTTTCTTTTTTGAGTAATTCATGCATAGTTATTACTTTTTAATATGGAAAATGTAAAACGTCCAGTATTTAGTTTTTTAGTAGCAACGAAAAAAGTTTATTTTGGTAACCATCAAACGTTCGTTACAAGTTCTCCATGTCATATACATGAAATGTGTTTTCTGTATTTAACTTCAGAGGTAGGAAGTTGTCTCCCTGGATAAAAAACAACAACAACAACAACAACCGCAATGAGCTATATCTCCTTGATTCATATGTTCATGTGGTGACGTCTTTTCCAGGCACATTCTCATGGCCAAGAGTATACAAACAGTGAAATATTCAACTTTTACCAAACAAAAGCAAATATTTATACATATTCGCTTACATCAAATAAATGTACTTTTTAAGTAGTATTCTGGATTTAATTTCCTTTAACGTCGATTGCCTTTTGTTGACCTGTGAATTCATATGCAAGGATGTTCTGTGGTAAAAATAAAATGCTTGCGAAGGTGGATATCTGTCTTCTTCATTTCTCTTCATCTTCATTTCTCCACATGACTTACACTGTAACATACTATGATGACACCTAACGAATCAGTTATACCATGATTTTTTTCCTAAAATTACAACTGTAGGGAAAAAAGGACAAATTTTTTCTACAAATCTAGAGATTTTTTCCAACTTCCAGAGATTACTACATTTTGCAACAGAAGAGTACTTTTGCTTAATATTTGAAGATCCAAACGGTAGTTGTTATTGTAATTATTTTATGTAGAAAAGTTAAGCGGTATCGGTATTAAAAGATATTTTTGCATTGGCATTTAATTACCTGAATGAGTAAATTATATTTCATTTGCAAGAATGAACGCTTTCCTCTTGTTGATTCCCAATATTTTCTAATACAAAAATCACTTACAGTGCATTCGCGGATGCGTTTATATAAATGTAGGAGTTTTATTCAGAATATATTTTCTATGGGCAAATTACATTCATACACGCAAAAAAATAATTCTTTTCTCCCAAACGAAATTTTAGACAAACAAAGTTCGTTTCTCATTTGCTTTTCGTTGAAAGGAAGTGTATTTGGAAGAAAAGTATATACTTTTTGTGATAAACGATTATTCTTTTCATAAGGACTAACTCAAAAAAAAAATTTTTTTCTGGCTAATTGCATTTTCCCTCACGTCTTTCTCACTTCCGCGAAATTTTTTTAGTTCTTAAGCACCTTTTTCTGTAATACAAACAATGTAGAAGAAATTATACGATATTATAAATTTTAAAATTTTTTTACCTTCGCCTGGACGGAGAATCGAACCGCGGACCATGCAATTTGTAACCCAACACACTATCCACTGAGCCGTTATTGTCATCAATAGACAATTACCCATATAAGTTATATTTATATAGCATAGCTTGCGGCGCCCACGAGCCGATTAAACAAAGTTTATTTAACAGAAAAAAAAAGTTTGTTGGGCACCATGGAGCAGTGGTTGCTACGTCCGACTTGCATGCCAAGGGTCGTGGGTTCGATCCCTGCTTCGACCAAAAAAAAATTTTTTTTTTTTACATATATTCCAGATATGGTCGGAAGATTCCAAAAACAAGTTCAACATTACATTCTATTATATTAAATTTTTACTATGGACTGTAAAATGTGTCTTATTAAAAATCGAAAGTCAGAAAGGAACAGTGTTTGATATAAACGAAATGGACTGTGTTGTTGGTTCAAAAATAACTTTTTTTTATTGAAAAAATAAAAATTTTGTAACAAACGATTTTTTTTGGTGATAAAAGTTTACAATTTTCGAAGCAATTCAAAAAACTCTAACAAAAGAAAAAACATTTTCTGTACACGTTTTCCAAAGGTTTTTTTCTTTGCGTGTAAGAGTTTTTAGTGTTTAAGGAAAATGTCTAGCGAATAAAATAAAACTATTCCAGCAAAATTTAGAAAACAGCCTTTTTGTGCAAATAGGCTCACTTTTGAATTAAAGAGTTGGCTAGAGACAGTCGAAAATGAAGATTTTACATGCCAATGCATTGCTTGTGGAAAGTTCGTAAATTGTGGAAATCGGACCTGAAGAAACACGTGGCCAAAAATGCTGGTAGAATTAAAAATGTGCAATGGTGTTGCAAAGTTTGTATTTATATTATTGAACATTTGGTCCCTTTATTGAAGGATACAGTCCCTGACAAACACATCCTTGCATCACTGCAAGGAATATTCCAAGCATCAACAGGTAAGAAGGGTAATGAATTTATCCGGGCCGAAAACAGTATTGCCACATATAGTTTCAATCAACAATTTTCAAAAAGGGATTACAAAATCAAATCAAATTTTCACATCTTTTGCGTTATTTATACATTTGCAGAAACGTAAGGGAATAGAGTTCCCATGTCATTGAAATCAAATCAACTACCCAAACTACCGTGACCAATACCATTAATAAATTGAAATTTCATGTATTCATGTGAAAACTGAAGCAAATCCTTAGGATTTTTTCAGGCGGATTATATTATTAGCTTTGGTTGACTTATTAGCTTAAAATATATTTCAAATTTAATGCGATAATTTATAACAAAGGGTCTAAAAGTAAAAAAAAAAATAGAGAGCCGCAACGAAACGTGTCGGGTTAAAGTCAAGACGGAAAATGCTTAAAATAAGTCTTAGCCTATTTTTGAAGTATTTTTGTCTTTATTCCAAAGATTCAATATTTTCGTTAATTTAAAGTTGATTTAATTAATTGTTTTTCTTTATTTTGAGGAAAATTTATCCTACTTTAAAGTCATATGAATTTAAGGAAGGTGGATTTGATGGCAGAATCTCTGCCAAGTAAACATATATACCAACATGCAAATCGTGAGACTTAACACATAGAGCTATACCGAAACACTGAGTGATCCACACCATATTGGCTATATCTATTTACAGACCTAAAATACCTCAATAAAAATTGCGGTGTCTAGAAACCAAAGAATTCAAATCGGGAGATCGGTCTATGTGGGGGTATATTAAAATGTGGATCTTATGTGTGGACCCGAAACCTCTCTTGATTTAGAATTTAAGGAAAATCGGATTGTAGATAGAAGTTCAATAGGTCAAATCGGGAGATCGGTTTATATGAGGACAATACGAAAACAGGGACCGCCACACACCATCTTCTTGTGTGGATTTAAAATTCAATTTCAGGCAAATTTGATAAAAATTGCCGTTTCTAGAAGCCCAAGAAGTCAAATCGGGAGATCGGGCTTTATGGGTGCTATACCGAAACATGAACCGATACACAGCATTTTCCCCACACTTGTTTTTGAACCCAAAGATTTTCAATTTCAGGCAAATCGCATACAAATTCGGATGTCTAGATGCTCAAGAAGCCAAATCGGGAGATCGGTCTATATGGGGCTATACCAAACCATGGACCGATATACACCACATTTATTTATGGGCTCTATCAAAATGTGGATTAAATAACATCATATTCGTCACACTTATTTATGCACCCAAAGTTCTTCTAGATTTTCTTCTAGTATTTCAAAATCTTCGAACTTGACCTGCCTGTTGACACAACTAATACCAAATATGGTGTTGGCTGCGTCTGCCGACAATGTTGGTTGTGACTACCTTCATCATTCGGTTGTGTTGCCCAACCTAAATAATACACATGACCTAATTAAAAATATATTTAAAACCAATTACTTCACAGTTAAATATTATATTTAATTTTATTTACATATAGGTACAGTGGTACAAATAAATCTAAATACGCTAAATGTATGTAATTAGTGGATAAAAGTTTTTGTCTAGAATCTCTATTTATTGCATCAAAACATGTAGCATAGTTGTCGCAACCCTGTTATTTTCTCGGACATTATGTACCTGACTTCGATAGCATCAAAAATATATTGTCCTTTTTATGGAAGTCAATAATTGAATATTCGTGGTGTGAGAAAATTGATAAAATCGTGCAGATTTAGTAAGATTTTCCACATCCAACTGCTTTCGTATCCGAAACGTAACTTCTTAAACTCCAGGACTATATCGCTAGTTAACCAGAGTTGATTTCTCTGCCCAAGGTGGCGTCCAGAGTACATAGTGCTGCAAATAAAATTTGAAAGTTTGGGGGTATAGGTATCACTGCTAGAGTTTATGAAACTAATTCCAGAACTTACCCACAAATATATCATATCTTCGAAGATTGGTGTATATGTAATGGTCCACATCTATTACCAGACACAAAACGGCCGATTCAGTGAAAAGTTAAAAACCACAGCTAATATTGTCATTCTTATTCTATATACAATATATATGCGTTTCTTTTTTTAAACCAATTGGAAGCCTACAAAAATATGCCTTCCTTTGATAGTAAATAATTTGTTAAAATAAAAATGAAATTTGAGAATTCATCAACCGGAATTCGGCTGAGAATACCAAATATCAGTTAGAACTACTAAATGACAGTTACGAAATTTATTTAATCTATCGAATTCAAATAATTTTTTTTCAAAAGAGAGACAATTAGTTGCTACAACCATTTGTTTGCAATTACAAACGAAAATCTATTGAAATTATAATCAAATGATATTAAAGACAGACAAACGCTTGCGATTGAAGGAAATAGATCAGCACAACTGATATTTAATTCTGAGTGTACAATTTTCGTTAGTACAACTGATTACCAAACAATTTGTTTTTTTTTGTGTGTACTCCATGTAGTCGGAAATCGATATTTCGATGACCGGGGCTGTGGAGCCAAAGTCGGAGTCTGAAGATTTTGCTGGAGTCTTACACGACTTCTGCTAAACCATAATTTAATGAACAAAAATGTAACTAAACAAATATTTACGCAAGTTTGATTCCATTGAGTTCTTAAATCGATCAGTAAACGGTATGAATGCAACTTCCATTGAGTGAGATTATTCTATTTTTTCTAGAAGATGGGCTGAGTCGATCCATGGGAGACGCTGGAGGTACTATTGGACACACATTTTCCTGGAAATCAGACGGTTGAACCATGTTCTGGCGGTGCCACAGGGACTCAGCGGTCGTTTCCTATCCAGGAAATTGTATCGGAATCTAGAATAAAATGGGCGTTAAATAGCTTTGGACCATTCAAATCCCCCGGACCTGATGGAATTACTCCGGCGAAGTTACAAGCAGTGACTGACAGAATCATCCCCTGGTTGTCGGCGATATATATAGTATGTATCAACTTGGCGTCTATTCCAGGAAAGTGGAGGGAAACCAAAGTCGTTTTCATACCTAAAGTGGGAAAAAGCCTCTCACTCGAGTGCGAAGGATATCCGACCAATCAGGGCAGGTCTATTGAGACCGCATTGCATGAACTAGTCAGGTTTATTGAAAGCTCACTATATGTCAAAGAATACACAATCGTGGCGTTTCTAGACATCGAAGGGGCGTTCAATAACATCCATCCGAGCTCGATATTAAATGGACTGACAGCTCTGAATGTTGATCCAGGTATACCTAGGCTGTTAGACGAACTTCTAACGAAGAGACGTATTTCAGCCACACTAGGACAAGCAATCATACAAAGGTATGTGAACAGAGGCATTCCCCAAGGAGGAGTTCTATCACCTCTTCTTTGGAATGTTGCTATAACAACCTTCTGGTTTCCCTAGAAAAAGAAAGGATAAAAGTGGTGGCATACGCAGATGGTGTGGCGCTAGCAGTCAGGGGAAAATTCCCATCCACAATCAGAGATATTATACAGAGAGCCCTCCGGATGACTGAGAAATGGGCGAAAGATAATGGTCTTGGGGTAAATCCTGCAAATACAGAACTAGTCATGTACTGCAAAGATCGCAAAACTCTCACGGTTTAGGTCCATTTCCTTAGGGGGTATTGATATTCCCTTTGGCGAGTGTGCAGAATACCTTGGCGTTATTTTGGACAGGAAGCTGAACTTTAAGCTTAATATTGGAAAAAGGACGAGGAAAGCAACGGTAGCTTTGTACTCGTGCAAAAAGGCAATAGGAAAAAAGTGGGGACTAAAACCAAAAATTGTGCATTGACTATACACGGCAGTGGTTAGACCTATAATGCTATATGGTGTTGTAGTCTGGTGGTCGGCACTTCACCAGCCGACAAGTTTAGACAAAGTTCAGCGTATGGCGTGCTTGTGTATCCCTTAATGTCATGCTAAATCTATTGCCTTTAGACATTTTGGCTAACAGTCAGCTGCAACAACGGCTGTGCGGTTGCGCGAGCTATCGCTGTGGTCGGAAAAAATGTGGATTATACCCTGGCAAAACCACTTTTCGACAAAAAGTTTGAAACTCTAATTCTCAACAGTGAGGCGTGGTGTACACAGACCCCGGGGAATAAAAGATATATAGATTTCTATACTGATGGCTCCAAATTGAATGGACAAGTGGGGTTCGGAGTATATTCTAAAGATCTGGAACTTCGAATAGCGAAAATATTACCTAATCACTGTAGTATTTTTCAGGCAGAAATATTAGCAATAAGAGAGGTGGCGAATTGACTGAGAAGTAATGTTCCACGAAATGTTGGCATTAATATATACTCAGACAGTCAACCTGCAATAAAATCCTTGGACTCTGTGTTCCTTAACTCGAAACGGCCATCTCGATGAGATAGCTGAGCAGCACAATATTCACCTAATATGGGTGCCTGGCCATAGGAACCTACCATGGAGCTGCGAAGCGGATGAGTTGGTAAGGCTAGGGACTACCTTACATATTCCAGGGGAACTAGAATCTGTTGGTATGCCCCTTTTCGTTTACATTTTCCCACAACTTATTTTAAGTATGTGAAGTATGGTTTGTTGTGAGAGAAATAAAACACAGGAATAAAAAAGGAAATTATTTAATATTTTATTTCACAACCGTTTCTTCAAATAAAATTTTTCGAATGCTCATTAACATTTTTTATTTTCTATATCTCAGAATAAAAAGTCAATGGTAACTCAATTTGAAAAAATTATTTTTTAACAAGTAAAATTATTTTTAAGCAAAGTGAAAAAAAAATCTGAGGTAACTTGATTTTAAAATTTAATTTTTTTTTTAGCAAACAAAGTTAATTTTAATCGAAGTGAAAATGTTAGAGTGGGGTTGCTCCTACAACCACCACAGTACCCTCCCCCTAGTGTTAACGAAATTTACACTCCTTTGGTAAAGGTAACTCTTTTACCCGATCTTAACGTCAATGGTTGGGTGTTTTCATCTTGACTCTGTGAATTGTCCACCGGATCTTGAGATAAATTAGATTCATTGAGTATGAAGGCTGGTTTCAACCGATCAATTGAAATAACTTTCTCCTTGCCATTTTGAATGATTTTGAAAATTTTGTTCGTCCTTGAAACGACTTTAAAAGGTCCTTCATACGGGCGTTGAAGTGGCAAACGTGTTATGACGCCCATGTCGTAAAGCAGGAATTGGTTTCAGTTTGTTCATAGAAGATCGAAATGATTCCATCCAATCATCGGAGTATTTGGGATTGGAATTCTCAAACATCTCACCAGGTAGACGAATATTTGCTCCGTATACCATTTCAGCAGGAGAATACCCAATATCTTGTATTACCGCCGAATGCAAAGCAATCATAACAATTGGAAGCGCTTCAACCCAGTTTTCCGATTTGTAGGACTTTAATGCTGCTTTCAAGTTTCTGTGCCATCTTTCAATTTGGCCATTACTTTGTGGATGGTAGGGTGTCGTATGAGTTACTTGCACGCCCAATAGTCTTGAAAACTCACGAAACAGAGCAGATTCGAACTGTCTACCTTGATCGGTGGTTAAATAAGAAGGAGCGCCAAAACGGGAAATCCAACCTGATAAAAATGCGGATGCAACTGATGCAGCTGTAATATCCACCAGTGGTATAGCTTCTGTCCATCTAGTGAAGCGGTCAATGCAAGTTAAGATGTATCTGTAGTTTTGGCACAGAGGAAATGGACCGACAATGTCGATGCTGACATGTCTAAATCGTTGAGCGGGTGGTTGAAAATCTCCAAGTGGGCTTTTGACATGACGAGTAACTTTGGATTCTTGACAGGTCAAACAACATTTTGTCCACTGACGAATATCCTTACTAATTGATGGCCAAATAAAACGAGACTTTATAGTATTGATTGTAGACCGAATTCCAAGATGGGCAATTCCATGTATTGATCTGAATAGTGGTTTTCGAAACTCGTGTGTTATATACGGACGTACACTCTTAGTTGAAACGTCGCAATATATTTCAACCTGAGCATCTGGAATCAATATTTTCTTCAAAACCAGTGATGTGTTGCCCTCTAATAACTGCTGAAGTTCATAATCGGTTTCTTGAGACGAGGCTAACGCTTTGTAGTCGAAAGGCGAAGGCATAGAAATAGCATCCATTCTGGATAGTGCATCGGCTACAACATTTTCCTTACCGGAAACATGTCGAATATCGACCGTATGTTGACTTATATAATCAAGATGCCTAAGTTGGCGTGGAGAAGATTTCTCTGGTTTCTGTTTGAAGGCATAAATCAACGGCTTATGATCAGTGCATATGAAAAAATCTCTACCTTCCAAAAAATATTGAAAATGTTTTAGAGCTGAATATGCTGCAAGGAGTTCTTTATCATATGTACTGTACTTCGTTTGAGCCGAGTTTAATTTTTTTGAATAAAATGCAATTGGTTTCCACTCACCATTCACCATTTGTTGTAGCACTCCACCCATACCAGTATCTGATGCATCTATCCAAAGTGAAGTTGGTGCATTGTATCTCGGATGTGCCAAAAGTGTTGCATCAGCCAATTGCTGTTTACATTGCTCAAAATCGTCCATCAAATCGTTTGTCCATTGAATTTTCAAGTGTTTGGACTTCTTCTTACCGGAGAAAATTGAGTTCAGTCTAGCTTGTTGTTGAGCTGCATTGGGAATAAATCGACGATAGAAGTTCAGCATGCCTAAAAATCGACGCAAATCCCTCTCAGTTTCGGGCAATTTGTGGTTTTTTATGACTTCCACTCGTGCTGGAAGAGGCTTTATTCCTTCTGTTGTAACCAAGTATCCCAAAAATTCAATTTCAGTTACACCAAAGACAGATTTGTTCTTGTTAATGGTTACACCAAACTTTGCAAAGCGCAGAAATAATTTTTTTAAATGCTCCATATGTTCTTCTTCATTATCTGACGCGATGAGAATGTCGTCAATGTAAGCATAGCAAAAATCAAGGCCTTGGATAACTTCGTTGATAAAGCGCTGAAAGGATTGCGCCGCATTACATAACCCGAATGTCATTCTTGGGAACTCAAATAGGCCGATTGGGGTAATTATGGCTGTTTTCTCAATATCGGCTTCATCAACGGGAATTTGATGGTATGCCTTGACGAGATCTACCTTGCTAAAGATTTTCTTGCCGCTTAACATGTGTCCAAAATCGTGTATATGAGGAACCGGGTAGCGATCGGGAGTTGTTACACCATTTAATCGCCTGTAGTCGCCACAAGGCCGCCATTCTCCGTTCGACTTTTGGACTAAATGTAAAGGGCTTGCCCATGGACTTTTGGATGGTCGGCAAATTCCTTGTTTGAGCATCAAATCAAATTCACGTTTCACGATATTTAGTTTTTTCCGGTGAGAGCCTTCTCGCCTTTGAATGTAGAGGAGGTCCCGTGGTCTCAATGTGGTGTTTGACAGAGTGCTTGATACTAGAAATTTTTCCATCATTTTGCGTAAGATTGGGAAATTGTTGCAGTAGAGTGTAAAATTTAGAACTTTCCGAAATCGATTTTACAGAGTGGAATTCCCCATAATATGAAGTGCCTTTACTTCCAGATTTTGTGGAACAGTCAATAAGACAATTATTTTTTACGTCGACTAGTAATCCATAATTACTTAAAAAATCTGCACCAATTATGGGTCTGTTGACATCGGCCAGGATAAAAGTCCAGGAAAAGTTTCTTTTTAATCCCAAATTTAAGGATAATTGTACTGTGCCATAGGTCTTAATAGCAGATTGATTAGCAGCAAACAACTCAAGCGCTGATGCATTAAGTTGTTTTTCCGCCGAACTTGCGGGGAATACCGAGACGTCTGCGCCAGTATCGATGAGAAACTCATAATCGAGCTTATTATCACGTATAAATAGGCGACCAATTTCTCGGCTAACCCCGTCCGTCACCATAAACGGGGTGCCTTCTAGTTTTCCGATGAAAGATTTGTCGGAAATGAACACGGCTTAACACATTTCCTTGCTTGTTCTCGGAACTTATAGTGGAACCAACACAACGGCTTACCTTTAGAATTGTTGCTTGACCGACTTCTCGATTTAGAACGGCTTCTGGAACCCGTGGTCATAGCTTCGATTTTCTTAGTCAATTCATCGATTTTCATTTCCAAATTTCGAATTTTGGATGATGAAGAACCTTCCGATGAGCTTGATGCAATAGCGTTGATGTCCCATGGCTCGGCTGTATCCGCAATTTTATCTGCCATTTGTGCCAATTTAATCAAAGATTCACTACTTACGGATAATATAACTTGGGTTTGTTTAGGTAAACGTTGCATCCATAGAGATTTGAGTACTTCTTCAGAAACTTTATTTGCAGCTAAAGATGACATTTCACGAAGTAAAGTTGATGGTTTCTTGTCGCCTATTTCAATTTCTCGGATCAACCTTTTTAATCGCTTTTCCTCCGAATCCATAAATCGTTCTTGTATGCTCCTCTTCAAAGTTTCATACATATTGGATTCTGGGGGATTTATTATTATGTCACTTACTTCTGACAGAATGCCAGCATCTATTGATCCAACGACGGTGTGAAACTTAGTGGGGTCTGCTACTATACCGGATGTGATAAACTGGCTTTCGACCTGCTTAAACCAAAGAGCAGGATTGCTACGCCAAAATGGAGGAATCTTGACTGACACTCTTGCAATTTCTTGGTGTCCAGCGTTCAAGGGATCATCGATAGGGTTTATGGACCTATTACCTTGTTCTGGAGATGGAGGATTCACTCCCGGTATAAGGACGTCTTGATGTGTTTCTCGATTACCTTGATTTGGCATGGTAATGGAAGTTTTTTGTGGGCTATGGAACATAATCTTTTCGTCCTTTAGCAATGGATGAGCGTTCGGGGTCACCAATTGAAGTATGGTTTGTTGTGAGAGAAATAAAACACAGGAATAAAAAAAGGAAATTATTAAATATTTTATTTCACAACCGTTTCTTCAAATAAAATTTTTCGAATGCTCATTAACATTTTTTATTTTCTATATCTCAGAATAAAAAGTCAATGGTAACTCAATTTGAAAAAAATATTTTTTAACAAGTAAAATTATTTTTAAGCAAAGTGAAAAAAAATCTGAGGTAACTTGATTTTAAAATTTATTTTTTTTTTTAGCAAACAAAGTTAATTTTAATCGAAGTGAAAATGTTAGAGTGGGGTTGCTCCTACAACCACCACATATGTTTACTTTTAATAAATTCAATTTAAACATGAAACACTAACCCCGTTTTATACCGTTTCACAAAAATGAAGCCATGCGTGGTTGAGTCGCACAGTGGGCCGATGTCTTAACGCACCGACCAAGGATGGGAGGGTATAAGAGGTAGGACAAACTACACCATTAGTTCTTCCAAAATGTAGGCATTTCTGTTACCCTGTGAATTTTGTTTCATTTTTTTGTTTTAACATGGCAATCCTTTGACAAGAGTTACCTAAAATTTATTAATTTATGGTAACTGGCCGAAATCTATACCATATGGGCAAGAACACCCCCCATTGCCCTGAGCAAGGCCGGCATAATAGGAAGCACCCGCACATAAGGTATAGTATTTGATAAGAGAAGGGTCATTACAATACTGCGTGAGAAGGCCGATTCATGAGCACATAAAATCTCCTACATTCATGCAACTTGGTAGGTTTATTTTGAGTCACAAAAAGAATTTAGTGGTTTATTGTAGATTGGCTCGACTCCACCGCCCTGGGAATGACACACTTATTATAACCCCAACGCCATCTAATGGTTAATGGATCAGGAACTTTATTTTTATTAAAATTTCTTTAGTTTAAAGAAATTTGTTCTTACAATCTTGAGGAATCAATAAATATATTTTACTTAACTTTGAATTCATTCATAGACCAATCTGTCCCATTAATTCGCGTTACTAATTACACTGGTCCGCCCTGGAACAACAATAAATTAAGTAACTTAAAGAACAGGAGGAATAAACTTTACAAAAAGTACAAAAAATCTGGCTCTGCTACTGATTACGCAAATTACTTAGTCGCTCGTTCGGAATACAGCTTGTGGAATAGACAATCATACAACAATTTTCTATCAAAAATCAAAAACGAATTGAAATTTAATCTAAAATCATTTTATAAATTTGTTAACTCCAAGCGTCAATCGAATGTTTATCCAAGAAATCTTCACTATGGTACTGTTCAGGCGGATGATAATGTATCTATATGTAATATCTATTTAAAGTTTTTTGCAACAACATACTTCCATAAGAAGTTCAAGCAATCTGATGTGTACCCATATCAGACTCCTTTTATATCTCCTAATATTGTGCTGAGTTATATGGAAAAGATGAAATATTCTTTTCGTCCGGGGCCTGATGGGATCCCCAGTAACATACTAAAGTATTGTGCTCATTCTCTATCGACTGTACTTTCTATTCTATTTAACGAATCTTTGCGTACTGGTCTTTTTCCCACTCTGTGGAAGGATTCATGTATCATTCCACTATTTAAACGTGGAAACAAGTCTGATATTACTAACTACAGAGGCATTGCTAAACCGAGTGCTATTCCAAAACTAATGGAGAATACTATTATATCTGATATTTTGTTTCATCAAGTCTCCTCTTTTCTATCACCAAAACAACATGGTTTCCGTAAATCTTGTTCAACCATAACAAATGTCTTGGAACTGACTACAATGATTAATGAAGGCTTTATAGATCGTTTACAGACTTATGTCATTTATATTGATTTTAGTAAAGCGTTTTACAAAGTAAATCACTCACTTCTACTGTACAAATTACATCGCATGGGTTTCAGTGACTTAATGGTATCCTGGTTTGAAAGTTATCTGACAAATCGCACTCAATGTGTAGTATTTGATAATATTATTTCGGAAACGATACATGTGCCTTCTGGTGTTCCTCAAGGCAGTCATCTTGGACCTTTATTGTTCTGTTTATTTATAAATGACCTTCCATCAGCAATACGATTTGGTAATACACTTATGTATGCTGGCGATGTTAAAATTATGAAAATTATCCGGAATAGTGATGACCAAGCATTACTTCAATCTGATCTAAATAGCATGTACAACTGGTGTTCTCTAAATATGATGGAATTGAACATAAGAAAATGCAAGTACATCTTTTTTTATAGATTGAACCACGTTGATACAAATTACTATATTAATAACGACATGCTTGAAACTGTTGAATACTTTGAGGATCTCGGAATACTGTTGGATCGGATACTAGATTTTAGATCTCACATATCTATGACCGTCAAACGCTGGAGTAAGGAGTTTGCTGACCCATTTGTAACAAGGAATTTGTACACTTCACTTGTGCGTCCAATCCTTGAATACGGATTTGTAATATGGGACCCACAGTATCAAATACACTGCAACCGTTTTGAATCTGTACAAAAGCAATTTCTGCTGTTTTGTTTACGTCGGAACAACTAGACTCCTCAAACCATGCCATCTTACAAGGCAAGACTTTTACTTGTCAAATTGCCTACACTGAAAAGTAGACGTACTATGCTGAATATCTGTTTTATGGTTGATGTTATTAATGATTTAAATGTGAGTTCCTTCTTAACAGTATCTCTGTTCCTTCTTAACAGTATATCATTCAATATAGCGTCCAGACCTACTCGTAATTTTGAACTGCTTCGCACAAACTTTGATAATCACGATCCTGTTCGCCGATTATGTGAAGAGTTTAATAAATACAATAAATATTTTGATCTTTCAGAAGATAAATATAATATAAAAAGAAATATATTATTAAATACTTAGGCATAACATACCATTTGTAAATATTGTAGTATAGCTTTATTAGTCTGTAAGGATTACTCCATAGATGAATAAAAAAAAAAATATTGTGGAAATTCCTTGTTCCATATATTTAGGTTATATACTCTTTCATATTCGCTTAGTATTTAGCTTAGCCTAGAATCGCTGTAGGATATGCAGGAGTTGTTTGTTTACGAGCATGAAACCACTTGTCATTTGACTTAATATGCAATTAAATTATTTTAATTTTCGGATAATGGACGGTGTGTTGGATGGATAAAAGGCACTTAAATTTATTAATGCTTATGCTTTTGTTTAATTATGAATATAAATAATGTTCTTGGTTAGTTTTGCAAAGACATCAAAGATAAAATATCCGATTTTTATTTATTTCTCTACCTAAAATGTAATTTCCATTTTCTCTGTTTCTTTTCAGATAAACACATTTTGCTGAAAATTTACAAAGTAAATATATTTGCCACATAATTTTATTGACATTTGAATCCTTATACCAGCTGATGTTGCACTGCTTCTGTTTACACTTAACATAGTACATAATTTCATATCCATTATTAAATTTTAAAATATAATAAAGAATTTGTAAGAAGTGAACTTCTTATTTACACTTATATACAATGGTCTTTATTTAACATTTTAATGGTTTATTTTCACGATGAAATTGCAGATTGAATAATTTAATCATGAAATACGGTAATTCATTTTGGTCTCGTATGTCTGGTGTTCATCACCACATGCGTGGAGAAATAAACTATGTTTGGATATGAATGTTGCAGACTTCGTAAAAAAAGATTTATTACACTTCGGATTCGGAGACAAAGGCTCTACAAGCCGAATTGGTTTATATGGGGGCTCTATATAGAATTATAGAGTGATATGGACCAATTTTTGCATAGTTTTTAGAGGGGGATGGAACCACCATGATGTAATGGGTAGCATACCCGCCTTGCATACATATACACAAAAAAAAAAATATTTTTTGTCTTCACCCAGAAAAAAGTGCCTTCGAAACTAAAGGAAAAAATGTTCGTCAATTTAGTTTAGCCATATTATTTCCATTAAGGTAAATTTTTGTGTGAAATAATAAAATTTACCTGTTTCAGTAAAAAAATCCTAAACTGAAAGCAGTTAGGAATAGTTCATTAACTAGAATAAGGCATGGAATTTTACTAATAATGTTTCCTTCGCTGGGTATAATAATTTACTACTGAAAAAGAAAATTTTATTCACTCATAACAAAACATTCGTAAAAATAAACAAAAACCAATTTAAAACCAAGTTTCCTCAAATTTAGTAAAATTTCTTATAAAATGATAATTCTGACTTCCTTTATTATAGAAAGCTTATCATACATAACATACGAATAACACTTGGCATAGAAAAATATTTTAGTTCATTCGAACTAAGAAGTATTCAATCCTTTAAAAACTTAAGGAAACATACTTGGTAGAATATAGGAAATTTTCCTATTCACTTGTTAGAATATTGGACATTTTCCTATACCTATAATTGATACCTGTCATCGATGTAATCGATATGTTTGCGCGTGGGTTGTTTTTATACCCTCCACCATAGGATGGGGGGGTATATGAACTTTGTCATTCCGTTTGGAACACATCGAAATATTGCTCTAAGACCCCATATAGTATATATATATATATATATATATATATATATATATATATATATATATATATATATATATATATATATATATATATATATATATATATATATATATATATATATATATATATATATATATATATATATATATATATATATATATGCTAAAATTTGGTACATGGTGTTAATATATGGTCTCTAACAACCATGCAAAAATTGGTCCACATCGGTCCATAATTATATCTAGCCCCCATATAAACCGATCCCCCGATTTGGCTTGCGAGGCCTCTAAGAGAATATATATATATATATATATATATATATATATATATATATATATATAGCCACCGTGGTGCAATGGTTAGCATGCCCGCCTTGCATACACAATGTCGTGGGTTCGATTCCTGCCATGACCGAACACCAAAAAGTTTTTCAGCGGTGGATTATCCCACCTCAGTAATGCTGGTGACATTTCTGAGGGTTTCAAAGCTTCTCTAAGTGATTTCACTGGAATGTGGAACGCCGTTCGGACTCGGCTGTAAAAAGGAGGTCCCTTGTCATTGAGCTTAACATGGAATCGGGCAGCACTCAGTTATAAGAGAGAAGTTCACCACTGTGGTGTCACAATGGACTGAATAGTCTAAGTGAGCCTGATACATCGGGCTGCCACATAACCTAACCTCTATATATATATATATATATATATATATATATATATATATTTCATCCGATCCGGCTGAAATTTGGTACATGGTGTTAGTATATGGTCTCTAACAACCATGCAAAAATTGGTCCACATCGGTCCATAATTATATATAGCCCCCATATAAGCCGATCCCCCGATTTGGCTTGCGAGGCCTCTAAGAGAAGCAAATTTCATGCGATCCGGCTGAAATTTGGTACATGGTCGATCACCAGAT
The DNA here is from genome assembly GCF_050003625.1 of Haematobia irritans. Classification (NCBI taxonomy): domain Eukaryota; kingdom Metazoa; phylum Arthropoda; class Insecta; order Diptera; family Muscidae; genus Haematobia; species Haematobia irritans. The sequence continues at coordinate 82,672,238 of NC_134400.1, forward strand.
TTGACCTCCGGAGCCTCTTGGAAGACCAAAATTCATCTGATTCAGTTGAAATTTGGTACGTGGTGTTAATATATGGCCTCAAACTCCCATGCAAACATTGGTCGGTATCGGTCCATAATTATATATAATTCCCATATAAACCGATCCCCAGATTTGACCTCCAGAGCCCCTTGGAAGAGCAAAATTCTTTCCATTCGGTTGAAATTTGGTACGTGATGTTAGTATATGGTATCCAACAACCATGCAGGAATTGGTTCCTATCAGCCCATAATTATATATAGCTTCCATATAAACCGATCCCCAGATTTGACCTCCGGTGCCTTTTGGAGAAGCAAAATTCATCCGATCTGCTTGAAATTTGGTACGTGGTGATCGTATATGATATTTAACAACCATGCCAAAAGTAGTCCATATCAGTCCATAATCATATATAGCCCCATATAAACCGATCCCGAGATTTGGTTTTGGAGCCTCTTGGAGGAGCAAATTTCATCCGAGTAAGTTGAAATTTGGTACATTGTGCTAGTATATGGTCGTTAACAACCATGCGTAACTAGGTCCATGTAGGTCTATAGTTATATATATATATCCGTCAGATAAATCGATTTCCAATCACACAAACATTGGTCCATATAAAGTTCATAATTGTATATAGCCCCCATATAAGCGACCCCCATATTTCAATTCTGGCTCTCTACGTATCGTGCAAAAAGTCCATATCGATTCGTAATTATTTGTAGACTTAACTATACATAACTTTTTGTCTAATATATACCACGTATGGACTAACTCACAATTCAGAAGACGATGTTAAAAAGTTTTAAGATACCACAACCCAAGTAATTCGATTGTGTGTGACAGTCTTTCGTAGAATCCATGGTGGAGGGTACATAAGATTCGGCCTGGCCGAACTTACGGCCGTATATACTTGTTTTTATACCCACCACCATAGAATGGTGACGGGGGTATAATAAGTTTGTAATTCCGTTTGTAACACATCGTAATATCGATTTCCGACTATATAAAGTATATATATTCTTGATCAGGGAGAAATTCTAAGAAGATATAACGATTTCCGTCTGTCCGTCTGTCTGTCTGTCTGTCTGTCTGTCTGTCTGTCTGTTGTAATCACGCTACAGTCTTCAATAATGAAGCAATCGTGCTGAAATTTTGAACAAACTCGTCTTTTGTCTGCAGGCAGGTCAAGTTCGAAGATGGGCTATATCGGTCAAGGTTTTGATATAGTCCCCATATAAACCGACCTCCCGATTTGGGGTCTTGGGCTTATAGAAATCGTATTTTTTATCCAATTTGCCTGAAATTTGAAATCTAGAGGTATTTTATGACCATAAAAAGGTGTGCCAAAAATGGTGAGTATCGGTCCATGGTTTGGTATAGCCCCCATATAGACCGATCTCCCGATTTTACTTTTTGGGCTTATAGAAACCGCAGTTTTTATTCAATTTACCTGAAATTGGAAATCTAGAGGTATTGTAGGACCACTAATACGTGCGCCAAAAATTGTGAGTATCGGTCCATATTTTGGTATAGCCCCCATATAGACCGATCTCCCGATTTTACTTCTTGGGCTTATAGAAACCGCAGTTTTTAATCAATTTAGCTGAAATTGGAAATCTAGAGGTATTGTAGGACCACAAATACGTGTGCCAAAAATTGTGAGTATCGGTTCATGTTTTGGTATGGTCCCCATATAAAACGACCTCCCGATTTGGGGTCTTGGGCTTATAGAAACCGTAGTTTTTATCCAATTTGTCTGAAATTGGAAACCTAGAGGTATTTTAGGACCATAAAGAGGTGTGCCGAAAGCGGTGAGTATCGGTCCATATTTTGGTATAGCCCCCATATAGACCGATTTCCCGATTTTAATTCTTGGGCTTCTAGAATCCGAAGTTTTTATCATATTTGCCTGAAATTGGAAATCTAGAGGTATTTTCGGGTCATAAAGAGGTGTGCCGAAAACGGTGAGTATCGGTCCATATTTTAGTATAGCCCCCATAAGAACGATCTCCAGATTTAACTCCTTGGGTTTCTAGAAACTAGTTTTTGTCTGATTTGCCTGAAATTGTAAATATTCTGGTATTTTAGGCTCACAAAAACGTGTATCGGATTAAGTTTTTATCGGTCCATTTGGTAATGCCTCCATATAGACCGACTTCATTTCTTGAGGGTGTAGAAGGCGCACTGATCATGAAAATTGCTTGAAATTCAATGTAAAATTTCCAGATTTTACTTCTCGGGTGAAAATCTACAGATTTAAGATTTCAAATCAAGACGTTATTTTATAATTTTCTTGCACACTTACAAGAGATGTTAATGATTCCTCTAAAACTCTAACAAAAATGGTTCTTATAAATCCAGAATCTGATATAGTCCTCATAGGTGAAATCTTTAAATTTATCTTCGGGAAGTGTCTTCAAGTCCTCAAGCCCTCCTGAAATTTCAAAGGAAACCCTAATATTTGGTTCATGGTGGTGGGTATTTAAGATTAATTTTGTGTTTTTATAAATTCATGTTCTGGAGATTGTTGTTATCTACCCATATTTTGATGTGGTCTCTATATAGTCTTGTGTCGTATTTTAATTTATTGGCCTGAAATTAAAATGTAGACTTCTTTACATTCCTAAAATGCTGAGATTTGTCGTCGAGTCGTATCAAAAATTAAAATTAGAATTCTTTTGGACATATAAACATATATATGCAAAATAGGATACTTATATCGGTCTATTTTTGGAACACTTCACCTTAAAATTACAATTGAAATACTGTTAAAATGAGATATAGGTACACCACCTGGAGTCGGAGTCCGGAGTCGGAGTCGAGGCTAATAAGAAATGCTGCAGTCGGAGCCGGAGTCGAGCAAAATTGACTCGACTCCACAGCCCTGGTTGGTAGTACATAATTGCATGTCTTCCGTGAAACTACAAGTGAAACAACAAGTGCAAAAAGTGAAACTATAGTGAAACTACAAGTGCAAAAAAGATATTTGAAAAGTTATTAGAAATCCTGGTTGATCTATGTTCTTATATTTCTATACATATTCCAGACCCATCGGCTCCTGGAATTTGGCAACGCCACTAAAAAATTGTATTGTTTTTCCTTCAAAAATCCAGTTTGTTCAGAACATTAAACTACCAAAACAATATATAGTTGCTTGGTACGTATAAGGATACTTATAGGTACCACGCCAGTGACAAACATCAGGGCCTCTAGAATACTTAACAAAAATTTAAACATTATCTGTATTCTATTAATAATTAAAGAAAACTCTACATTTACAAACAAATATATATATAGGGATAACCTCTCTACTATCCTTTTTTATTGTAGGTCCCACGGGACCTCATCACGCTAGTATCGCTTCCGGTGTTATCACATACACAAGCGTTAAAATTTCTTCTTTAACCTCAAATACTCGTAAGAAGGCCTGAGCACTTCGACTAATAAATTGTAATCGATATTAATGTGAATTTAAAAAAAACTTTAAGTCTTTGGAATTTTTCAGTACGATTATGTTGTTATCTTATCGAAATATTCTGTGATGCAAATATTAGATATTTGTAAAAGTCTCTCAATTATAATGAATCAAGAAGACGTAGCGAATCGAGCCGGATTCGTCTAGTAGGATTTCATAATTTCTTTATATTTTAATTTGCTTATATTTATTTATTGAATTACAAACAGGACGAAAGAAGTTTAACAATATTTGATCTTTATTTATATAACACATTTATTAATATTACAGCAATTCTTCGTTTAGTGTGATTTTTGTCTAGGCTATTCTCCAATTCGGAAATCAATCAAATTCTCCAATCATCATTTGTGTTGTTCACTTCCCGGCATCGTTCATGTTTTTTGGTAAACTCAACAGGGAATTAATCAGTTCTGAGTTTCGTTTCGGCATGGGACCTGTCCAAGAATTCTCCGCATAATAACGACAAGGGCTTTTGTTCAAGTTCTGAGAATTGCGTACTGACGACAGCCAATTATTGATCAATTCTGGATTCAACTACAGGAAATAGGGAGTGAGTCTAAGCAGGACTGAATCATAAACCTACGACCTTACCTGTTTTTCAAAATACCGCTCATCTTCAGATATGGGTAAAGCTGTGACCGCATTGCAGAGCACAATACCTAGCCACATCAGGATTACGGAAAGATAGACAATATTACCCATATTCCTTTAGTGTACGTTAGTACTTGACTCAACACAAAAAAACTGATTTGCTATTAACTCGTCAAAGTTTATGGGGAGACTGATGCTGCCTTTCTGAATATTAGAGGTATTTATACTAATCCATCTGCAGCTTTTCTCCATGCCATAACGCCGTTTGGTTACCTGTGATGGTGTCACTTGCAAACATTAAATTTGTCATTGGCAAACATTAAAATTTGTGTCAACATTTGGCACCGACCTCATCGACTGCTATCCGAGTTATTTACATAATCCATCTACAGGACATTTGCGGGCGTTTTCTGCGTTTGCCTTTTGTCTGGAGTTGAGTAAATACAAACAAGTCTGCCAGGATTTATGTAACGTGAGTTACGTGCAAATAAAATAAAAAAAATAAAAAAATATTAGTTTAAATTCATATGTTGGACAAGTTATTTATAACAAGCCCATATTAAAATTTATTACTTTTTAAACAATAATTACATGCCTTTTATTTATACACCTAGAAAAAAGTGAGCCCTTCCATTAAATTAAAATGAACTAATTTTGAAGAAAGTTGAACTTCATATAGCGTCAAAGACATTTTTATTTGTTTGAACGATCTGAGTTTCGTAGAAATTAGGAATAATGTATTCTATATATTAGATAACATTTTCCAACATTTATATGCCACCACCGCATTGAATTCATACATGGAATGATTTTGTTGAAATTTTTTCATTAATGTGGAAAAATCTTACATACATGCATTCTAAACCTTTTACTTCAAAATTAGAACTGCTTACTTCGTTTTAAATACAGTTTTATATATTTATATTTGATCTTCAATAAAATACACGTTTTATTAATATATTAAATACATTTATTAAGAATCAACACCATCGCCTGGCCTTGAAATATTAGTTTATTATTCTATTATTTCCAATTTCCATATAACGTTACCTCTTCTAGGGAGCCACCGTGGTGCAATGGTTAGCATGCCCGCCTTGCATACACAAGGTCGTGGGTTCGATTCTTGCTTCGACCAAACACCAAAAAGTTTTTCAGCGGTGGATTATCCCACCTCAGTAATACTGGTGACATTTCTGAGGGTTTAAAATCTTCTCTAAGTGGGTTCACTGCAATGTGGAACGCCGTTCGGACTCGGCTATAAAAAGGAGGTCCCTTGTCATTGAGCTTAATATGGAATCGGGCAGCACTCAGTGATAAGAGAGAAGTTCACCAATGTGGTATCACAATGGACTGAATAGTCTAAGTGAGCCTGATACATCGGGCTGTCACCTAACCTAACCTAACCTAACCTAACCTAACCTAACCTAACCTAACCTACCTCTTCTCAACTGTAAAAAGTAAATTTTGGAACTTCAACCTTGGAATAATTAGTGGGGAAAGAAGACACTGTTGAGCTTGACTTTTTAATAAGTTGCTGTCCAGCAATTCTATCCTCCTTTTTGGCAATTTCAATCCCTGCAAATATAAGAAAATCATAAACCAGTTTTTTCCATAAAAGTTTAGCGTCACTGAATGAAAATTCCAATCACCATTATTCACCATCCCGCACGTTCATAAACTTATATTGTTTTGTTATTATTGATTTTCAATAAACAAATAAAAACCGAACAAGTATATACGACCGTAAGTTCGGCCAGGCCGAAGCTTATGTACCCTCCATCATGGATTGCGTAGAAACTTCATCTAAACACTGCCATCCACAATCGAATTACCTAAGTTTCGGTAACGCTTGCCGATGGCAAGGTATCTTAAAACCTCCTAACACCATCTTCTAAATTGTATGTAAGTCCATACGTGGTATATATTAAATCAAAAAAGATCGATCCAATACGTATATAACTCAGTTTGACAAAGTAGACATAAAATTTTGACAACATTTTCTACAGAAATAAAATTTTAACGAAATTTTCTATAGAAATAAAATTTTCACAAAGTTTTCTATAGAAACAAACTTTTGACAAAATTTTCTATAGAAATAAAATCTTGGTAGGTTATTTTTGGCTCGAGTGGCAACCATGATTATGAACCGAATAAAATTTGAACAAAATTTTCTATAGAAATAAAATTTTGATAAAATTTTCTATAGAAATAAAATTTTGACAATTATGAAAATTTTATTATGAACCGAATAAAATTTTAACAAAATTTTCTCTAGAAATAAAATTTTGACAAAATTTTCTATAGAAATAAAATTTTGGTAGATTATTTTTGGCTCTAGTGTTTTATATGGGGGCAATATATAATTATGGACCGATATGGACCAATTCTGGCACGAATGTTAAAGATCATATACTAACACCATGTTCCAAATTACAACCGGATTGGATGAAATTTGCTTCTCTTGGAGACTTCACAAGCCAAATCTGGGGATCGGTTTATATGGGCGCTATATATAATTATGAACGGATGTGGACCAATTTTTGCATGGTTGTTAGAGACCATATACCAATATCATGTACCAAATTTCAGGCGGATCATATGAAATTTGCTTCTCTTTGAGGCTCCGCAACCCAAATCTGGGGATCGGTTTATATGGGCGCCAAATATAATTATGGACCGATGTGGACCAATTTTTGCACGGTTGTTAGAGACCATATACCAATACCATGTACCAAATTTCAGCCGGATCGGATGCAATTTGCTCCTCTTTGAGGCTTCGCAAGCCAAATCTGGAGATCGGTTTATATGGGGTCTATATATAAATATTCTCTTAGAGGCTCCACAAGCCAAATCTGGGGATCGGTTTATATGGGGGCTATATATAATTAAGGACCGATATGGACCAATTTGTCCATGGTTGTTAGAGACCATATACCAACATCATGTACCAAATTTCAGCCGGATCGGATGAAATATGCTTCTCTTAGAGGCTCCACAAGCCAAATCTGGGGATCGGTTTATATGGGGGCTATATATAATTAAGGACCGATATGGACCAATTTGTCCATGGTTGTTAGAGACCATATACCAACATCATGTACAAAATTTCAGCCGGATCGGATGAAATTTTCTTCTCTTTGAGGCTCCGCAAGCCAAATCTGGGGATCGGTTTATATGGGGGCTATATATAATTATGGACCGATGTGAACCAATATTTGCATGGTTGTTAGATACCATATACCAACACCATGTACCAAATTTCAGCCGGATCGGATGAAATATGCTTCTGTTAGAGGCTCCACAAGCCAAATCTGAGGGTCCCTTTATATGGGGGCTATACGTAAAAGTGGACCGATATGGCCCATTTTCAATACCATCCGACCTACATCAATAACAACTACTTGTGCCAAGTTTCAAGCCGATAGCTTGTTTCGTTCGGAAGTTAGCGTGATTTCAACAGACGGACGGACGGACGGACGGACGGACGGACATGCTTAGATCGACTCAGAATTTCACCACGACCCAGAATATATATACTTTATGGGGTCTTAGAGCAATATTTCGATGTGTTACAAACGGAATGACAAAGTTAATATACCCCCATCCTATGATGGAGGGTATAAAAATGTACTCACTAATTTAAAGCAACAAATATTTGATATTTTTATTTGCATTTTTCCAAACAGTAACGACTAGTTAGTATTATTTTCCGTATACCATAACACGATTTCAACCTAAAAACAAGTATATACAGCAGTAAGTTCGGATGGGCTGAATCTTAAACCCACCACCATGAATTAAATATTAGGGTTTCCTTTGAAATTTCAGAGGGTTGGAGGACAGATCAAGCAGATCAGTTCAACCAGTATACTTCACGAAGATAAATTTAAAGATTTTACCTATGAAAACTATATCAGATTCTGGATTTATAAGAACCATTTTTGTTTGAGTTTTAGAGGAATCATTAACATCTCTTGCAAGTGCGCAAGAAAATTATAAAATAACGCCTTGATTTGAAATCTTAAATAGAAATATAAATAAAATCTGGAAATTTTACATTGAGTTTCAAGCAGTTTTCATGATTAGTGCGCCTTCTATACTCTCAAGAAGTGAATGGAGGCATTACCAAAATGGACCGATAAAAACTTAATCCGATACACGTTTTTGTGAGCCTTAAATACCATAATATTTACAATTTCAGACAAATCGGATAAAAACTACGGTTTCTAGAAACCTAAGGAGTTAAATCGGGAAATCGTTCCTATGGGGGCTATACTAAAATACGGACCGATACTCACCGTTTTCGGCACACCTCTTTATGGCCCGAAAATACCTCTAGATTTCCAATTTCAGGCAAATTGGATAAAAACTACGGTTTCTATAAGCCCAAAAAGTAAAATCGGGAAATCGGTGTGTGTGGGGGCTATACCAAAACATGGACCGGTACTCACCATTTTTGGCACACCTCTTTGTGATCCTAAAATACCTCTAGATTTCCAATTTCAGGCAAATTGGATAAAAACTACGGTTTCTATAAGCCCAAGAAGTAAAATCGGGAAATCGGTCTATATGGGGGCTATACCAAAACATGGACCGATACTCACCATTTTTGGCACACCTCTTTATGGTCCTAAAATACCTCTAGATTTAAAATTTCAGGCAAATTGGTTAAAAACTACGATTTCTATAAGCCCAAGACCCCAAATCGGGAGGTCGGTTTATATGGGGACTATATCAAAACCTTGACCGATATAGCCCATCTTCGAACTTGACCTGCTTGCAGACAAAAGACGAGTTTGTGCAAAATCTCAGCACGATTGCTTCATTAGTGAAGACTGTAGCGTGATTACAACAGACAGACGGACAGAAGGACATGGTCATATCGTCTTAGAATTTCTCCCTGATCAAGAATATCGATATTTCGATGTGTTACAAACGGAATGACAAACTTATTATACCCCCGTCACCATTCTATGGTGGTGCACTGAAAAAAGCATGCCCGGTTCCAAAGATTTTGTCTTTACTTTAAAAAATTTGGTATTGATTCCGAGCCAAAGAAGCGGAGAATACAACTAAGGATAATTTTAAGACACAATTCTCTTGTAAATTTGGGTTTTGTGTACTTGCTTCTAGGAAGCAAATTTTAATTTTTGCTTTTTCAGCTTTTTTTCTTCATATGCTATCAAAGTTGTTTAAAAACGAGTTAACGACAACTTTATTTTCCAAATTAGCACTCGACTTCCAGTGAAATTATGCTATGTTTCAAGTAAAAACATCTTTAAAATAAAGTGTTGAAAAACATGTCCTATATTTGAACGATTTTTTGCTTTGTAGTCAAGATGCAAAAAGACAACAAATTTAAAGACAATTTCATTAAATTTAAAGAATTTTTCTAAATTATTAAAGTCAAGTTGACCTTAGCCCAAACATTTTTCTTTCATGTTATGATACCCATTTTTAAGTGAAATCGCTTAATTATAAGGACAATACGACTTCATTGAAAAGTTTATCGACTTTTGGACAAGGAAAAATAACTTATATTAGAGAAATGCGTCTTGTATGCTAAGCAAAATTTGCATTCGTATTTAAAAGACATGAAATCTTTGACCTCACGACAATAGTTTTTTCAGTGTGGGTATAACTAATTGAATTAAAATAACTTCCTATGTAGTTAAAATAAAGAACATCTTTGGGAGGATATTTTTAGAACTTCCAAATTTTTTGCTGGGAAATTATCAGAATAAATTCGGTTAATTCATTAAACCCAAAGTAAATTACATTCGAACCTCCTGAAAATAGGTTTTCGATAGTCGGCTTTGCCCAAATAAATTTTTCCCATTGTTCTCTATGATCTATCGAGTTCTTTTAAATGTTCGAATAAATTATTTCCTTCCAAGAATCTCTCTTCGAGTTCGTTCATTTTGGGACAGCCTAATACCAAGTGGTTCATATCTGTAGAGGGATTCCTGCACAATTCTCTAGAATTTCCCCTACAGTTGTCCAAGACGTTGTCTTGTGTGAATTTACAATGTCCAAGTTTCTAATCCATGTTAATAATTCTGCATTATTTTATTGTTAGAGTCAAGAAATTTAAAATTTTCATTGAAAATTATCCATGGGTAAAAACTGAGTGAGTTGTCCAAATCATTTTACTTCGAATTTTAGAATTCATATTTTATCACATTATATTGCAATTTGTATCAAATTTTAAGAAATTTAATCATAAGCGTAGGAAGGCCTCTGGGGGGGGGGTTTAGACCCCCCCAGAAAAATTTTAGCCCCCCCCCCAGAATTTGAAAACCTATTTACGATTTTACATTTTTATAAAAATTAAACAAGTATATACTCGTACAACGCACAAAGTTCCACTAAAGACTTTCATGCACAAACGAATTACTTGGGTTGTGGTAGAAGTCTGATATTTATGAAATAAAGCTGTGGTTGAACTTATGATTTAGTTGAATAAAAAATAGTAATTGATATTAAAACTATTCTTTCATAAATTAATAATGCTGCAAAAAGCGTCGCCAAAAAAGAAGTGAAAATGTTCTTTTTGGGTTTGGAATTGGTACAAAATTGGCGGAGAAGCGATGAATGTAATATGAACTTGTCATAGAACGAATGTCCACCGTTTCAACAACCGATGCAATGAATTTGCATCACTTCTTAAGGTGTGATCTGAATTCAGTGTTTTGAATGTGAATTAAAAATTTTGTGATATTTTTCTAAATAAATAATTTTTATACTTTTTTATGATTTTTAATACATTCTAACGCTTGTTTGAAACGTCAAATATTATCGATTTTTCTATAATGGATTTAGCATTTTTGAGGCAAAATTTTATTTATTCTTACCCTTTTTTTAAACCTTAACATGGGTTTGTCATTGACGGAGTAAACTTACATTTTAGGACGCGTCTTGGACTCACCCCAAAGGACACGTCCTGGGACAATTTAGCAGGAGCAACCCATAAACAGGTTCACAGGAATCAGTCTCGGACAAACTCTTAGAAATCTATTTCAATTTGGGCTCCTAATCGATAATTTTATTTCACTAAATGTGAAAATTGCAACTAACTGGAGCACAAGTACCAGTTCTGTGATAGGTCCGTCAGTGGCAATTTGCACCAATTTCCCGTAGGGAACTTTTAGTTGCTTTATTATAAATTGATCCTCGAGTTATTTTGATGTCTATTTTTTATTCAATTTTATGAAAAAAACATTAGTTGAACCTATAAGTTCAGTCTATAAAGTTTTAGCTAGGGGGGCTATAGCCCCCCCTAGGAAAATTGTCTAGCTACGCTAATGAATTTAATTAAACAATACATGAAACTCTTCCATGAGTGGAATTTCTCTTAAAAGTAAGTGATTCTGCTACCCAGCAAAAAATTTGAAAGTTCTTCTCAAGGTACAACTTTAAAAGAACTTCCAAAAATGCTCTCCCAAAGATGTTCTTTATTTTAACTGCACAGGAAATTCGTTTGAGTCAATTTCTTTATAACTCGTTTTTTTCATATTTTTAATGGGAAATCTATTTTTTGTGTATTTCAAATAGGTTAAAAACAGAGTATTAAGAATTAATAAAATGGTACAATTTATTTAAATTTAGCCGAAAAAATGATAAATCCGAAATTTCGAATTTTTGAAAATATTTGATCACAAAACTTCCAGACAAGCGTTTTAATGCATTAAAAATCATATGAAATTTTAAAAATTATTTATTTGTCAAAATATCACAAAATTTCTTAATTCACATCCAAAACACTGAATTCGCCTCACACCATAAGAAATAATGCAAATTCAGTGCAGTGGACACTCGTCCTATGACAACCCCATTCATCGTTTCTGCGTCAATTTGTCACCACTTCCGGATCCAAAAAGAACATTTTCACTACTCTTTTGGCGACGCTTTTTTACTGGGTAATAATGCTATGACTGACACCACTTGAATAGAGATAAATCACACCTGAAAGAAAAATGCCCGGATCCATTGTACTTTACGGGTGCTTTATCGTCTACCTTAATCTCAAATAAAAAAGACGCTATCAATCCCACCAATAAATTGAAATCTGTATTCATGTGAATTTCGAAAATAACTTCAAATCCTTGGGAATGTTACTTCAAAAGCAATATCTTATTATTATTATTATAGACGCAAAATAGTGATATTTTTTAACAAATAGCCTCTCAGTTTCAAAAAATCTGAAAGGGGTATCACAAAAGTACACAAAAGAAATTCCTGAACTGAAATTTTCAATCAATTTTCCGTAAATTCGATGATATCTTGACCATACAGCGGAGTTGTCAATTTGGCCTTTCCCCCCTTGATCAGGGTTTTAGTCGTTTAGAAGGGGAAAAATTCATGTAGCTTTTTTCTGGCATGTTTCATTATCCTTTTAAGGGGTGTTAGTAGAAGTGTGCATTTGAGTAATATTTTACTTACGTTCACGCACATTCACGACGGAAAAATCTTACTCACGAACATTTACGCACGATAATTTTTGGCAGAACTCACGCTCACGCACAAAATTTTCGTGAGTTGCAACAATTTCGTGTCACATGCACACCTCTAGTTTTTATCCTTCTTTATTGCGGATTTGTTTTTATTAAAATATGGAGAAAACTGTGTTTTTATTTCACTCTTGCTGTCAGAGTAAGTAAGGAAAGTCTAAAGTCGGGCGGGCCGACTATATTATACCCTGCACCACTTTGTAGATCTAAAATTTCAATACCATATCACATCCGTCAAATGTGTTGGGGGCTCTATATAAAAGTTTGTCCCAAATACATACATTTAAATATCACTCGATTTGGACAGAATTTGATAGACTTCTACAAAATCTATAGACTCAAAATTTAAGTCGGCTAATGCACTAGGGTGGAACACAATGTTAGTAAAAAACAAGTAAGGAAAGTCTAAAGTCGGGCGGGGCCGACTATATTATACCCTTCACCACTTTGTAAGTCCACATTTTCGATACCATATCAAATCCACAGAGGTCATATGACGGAAAATCGGGCGAAAGATATACATGGAAGCTATACCAAAATCTGAACCGATTTCAACCAAAATAACACGCATATGCAGAACCTTAATTCTACTGCCTGTGCAAAGTTTCGAGTTCAATTCTACTCCCTCTGCAAAATTTCACGTAAATAAAAGTAGCACTTTTGCCTCTGTGGGCATATTAGTCCAAATGATATATATGGGAGCTATATCTAAATCTGAACCGACTTCAACTAAATTTTGCACAATTAATGATACTATAAAACGTACTCCTTGTGCAAAATTTCAAGCAACTCAGGGCAAAACTCTGGCTTTTGAGGCCATATAAATCCAAATCGGACGAAAGATATATATGGGAGCTATATCTAAATCGGAACCGATTTTAACCAAATTAAGCACAGTTAACGATACTATTAAACGTACTTGTTGTGCAAAATTTGACGCAAATCAGGGCAAAACTCTGGCTTTTGGGGCCATATAAGTCCAAATCGGTCGAAAGATATATATGGGAGCTAAATCTAAATCTGAACCGTTTTCAACCAAATAGCATACACGCTCAATTCAATAATGTTGTCTTCCAAAAAACAATATGTTATTATGTGAACATATAATATGTTTGGAAGCATTTTGCACCCAAAAATATTATATGCTTAAAAAAAATTCTCCCAAATAATATTGTGCTCAAAATTTTATTTATTTATTTATATATTTACAATCATAATGAATTATGAAAATAAACAGGTAATATAGGTGCTAACACATAGGTTTTCGACCTGAATGCTCAAAATTTTGTTTCTGCCCAATTGTATATTCCCCCACATCTTTCTCACTTCCACGAGATTTTTTAGTTCTTAGCACCTTTTTCTGTAATACAAACATTGTAGAAGAAATTATTCAATTGTATGATTTTTTTTATTTTAATTTTACGTTTTGCCGGACGGGGATTCGAACAGCGGACCACACAGTTTGTAAGGATCAAAGAAGTAGCTGATCAATTGCCCAAGGAAAAATAAAATGTTAATTTTGTAATAACAAGCAACAACCACCAACTTAATTCAATATCGCTCCCTGTTAAATAGCGCTCCAAGCTACTAAACACATATATGTTTATAGGCTATTTCTAAATTAATATATGTTTGCATCCAAGCATATTATATTTACAAACATTTTATGTCCCAAACATAATATGTTCTAACATATTAACATATATGCCCCAAACATGTTATGCTAGTTTATGAACATTATATGCTTGCACTCAAAAATATTGTGTTTAAAAATTTGTGTTCCAAACATATAATGTTTATAGTCAGACATATGAAAAACAGTCTTTTACATCCGTGTAGCTACAATGCTAATTCTACTCCTTGTGCAAAATTTCAACTAAATCGGAGTTAAAAATTGGCCTCTATGGTCATATGAGTGTAAATCGGGCGAAAGCTATATATGGGAGCTATATTTAAATCTGAACCGATTTCAACCAAATTTGGCACGCATAGCTACAATGCTAATTCTACTCCCTGTGCAAATGTTCAATTAAATCGGAGTAAAAGATTGGCCACTGTGGTCATATGAGTGTAAATCGGGCGAACGATATATATGGGAGCTATATCTAAATCTGAACCGATTTCAATAAAATTTGGCACACTTGACTACACTACTAATTGTACTCCTAGTGCAAAATTTCAACCAAATTGGGGTAAAACTATGGCTTCTGGGACCGTATTAGGCCATATCGGGCGAAAGATATATATGGGAGCTATATCTAAATCTGAACCGATTTCAATAAAATTTGGCACACTTGACTACACTACTAATTGTACTCCTAGTGCATAATTTCAACCAAATTGGGGTAAAACTATGGCTTCTGGGACCGTATTAGGCCATATCGGGCGAAAGATATATATGGGAGCTATATCTAAATCTGAACCGATTTCAATAAAATTTGGCACACTTGACTATAGTACTAATTGTTCTTCTTGTGCAAAATTTTAAGCAAATTAGGGTAAAACTCTGACTTCTGGGGACATATAAGTCCATATCGGGCGAACACATTTTTGTAATCAAAGTCTAGGTCGCAGTTTTACTCCAATCGACTTCCAATGTGGCACAAGTGTGTTTTGGCGCAGAATAGAACTCTATTGATTTTGGAAGAAATTTCTATGTCGTCTCCTTCCGGGTGTTGCAAACATATGCACTAACTTATAATACCCTGTTCCACAGTGTGGCGCAGGGTATAATAATCACTAACACTTTATTGTTATAATTTATTTACTCTTTAATGCTGACCTAATATAATATTCTATAGTTATTATGTTTTTCTCAAGCTAAAAAGGATATTTAAATTATTTTATATGCAACAAAAAGTTAGGGAGATAAAATTTTGAATGTAGTATTAAAATAAAATAAAAAATACAACCAAAAATTTCGTAAATATTTCTCAAATCGATAGGATCAAATGATGGAAAATGTGATTTGTTTATGACAGCTGATAATTGCGTGCTATCTCTTGATGTTCCAAACATAATATATTGTAACATATTAACATAAGTGTCCCAAACATTTTATGCTAATTTAGGAACATTATATTTTTGCATTATTCATTCATTCATTTTTTTACTTTTAACAAGGAGAAGCACCTGAAATGCTTCTACACCCAGAGAAGGAATATGATCACCTCAAACATGTTTTAAGAGCAAAATGTTATTTTTGGGTGGTGACCATGTAACATGGTTTTCGCAACCATGTTATTTTCTCGGAAATCTTGTATCTGATTTCGGCAAGCAGGTTATATTTGACGAGAAAATAACATTTTAGTGACAAACATGTTACATGGTCACCATACAAAAATAACATTTTGCTCTTGAAACATGTTTGAGGTGATCATATTCCTTCTCTGCGTGTAGTTGGTAAATCAATTAGCTGTACTATTATTTAGGTCGATGAATAATCGTTTGGTAGAATGCACTGGTTTTTCCAATAAAAACAAAACAAAACCAGTAAATACGGCAGTATGTTCGACCAGGCCGAATCTTATGTACCCTCCACCATGGGTTGCGTAGAAACTGCTACTAAAGGCTGTAATCCGCAATGGAATTACTTGGGTTGTGTCTTGTCAATGCACATTGGGCCAAATTACCGAAATCTCACGCATAAAATCAATTTTTGAACTTGTTAAAATTAAACATTTGGTGCTATGAAAAAGTTGACAACACATTACCAAAAAATAATCCAAAATGGTAAAACAATATGGCAACCCGTTTTGCCGTTTCAGGCTGACGAAGTGGCAGCTCTTTGTTATTGATTTTTTCTTGAATTCATAGTTTACACTCAAAAAAAAGTGAACTCTCTATTTCACTAAAGCCAATTTAACTTTATTTTAGTTCATAGAATTATTATGTTTGGAGAAAGTTTTCTTTACTCTAATATTTTTTATATACGTTAGTTAAATTAACTAAACCCGAGGAAAAAAATATACTCAAATGAAGCATAAAGATTAACTAAATTCGTATCTTCCACAAAATAGTTCAGAATTTCTTTAAATTCGTAAATTTTACCAAAAATGCGTTCATCATGAACTTCGTATGTCACTAAAGACATTCTTGCAATTTTGAACTCCAAGTTTTTTCTTCAAACTACAAAATTTTCTTTAACTATTGAAAAAACTTAGTTATGTCTAATAAATTTTCTTGAATTTGTCGAAAAATATTTACTTATTTTTATGACATCGGCGTGATGCCAACGTTTGTAATACTCTTTAGTTAATATTTTCTACAAATATTCAAAATTTTCTAAAATTAACCGAAAGTTTTCTTCCTGGTGGGTTCACTGTTTTTTCAGTGTAGCAAGGTGCTTTAGAGATTTTGCTGGTAAAAAAAAAGTTTTTAAAGTTATATACTTAATTTGAAATGTAAAATTTAAGTCAAGGTATGTACTTTTAGTAAAAATTAACAACGATTGTAAATATTGTTTGATATTTTTTCTTTGCTTAATTTAATGTATGTCCCATTTTGTCTGGAGTAGATCTTACTAACTTGGAACGGATTGGTAGAGTTCTATACTGCGTTAGAAAGGTTGAGATGTTGTCTTTCCTGCAAACATACACTGAAAAAAAAGCATGGCCGGTTCCAAAGATTTTGTCTCTACTTTAACAATGTCCGAACCAAAGAAGTGGACAATTCAAATAAGGATACTTTTAAGACACAATTCTCTTTTAAATTTAGGTTTAATGTACTTGACTCTAGGAAGCAAATTTTAATTCTTCGATTTTTCAGCTTTTTTTCTTCATATGCTATCCTTTAAAAAAGAAGTTAACGACAACTTTATTTTCCAAATTTAGACACGACTTCCAGTATAAATTATGATATGTTTCAAGTAAAAAACGTCTTTAAAATAAAGCGTTGAAGAACATGTGCTATTTTTGAACGATTTTTTGCTTTGTAGTCAAGATGCAAAAAGGCAACAAATTTAAATACAATTTCATTAATTTTAAAGAATTTTTCTGAATTATTAAATTCAAGTTGACCTTAGCCCAAAAAAATTTTCTTTCATATTATGATACCCATTTTTGAGTCCAATCACTTAATTATAAGGACAACACGACTTCATTGGAAAGTTTATCGACTTTTGGACAAGGAAAAAAAACTTTATATTAGAGAAATGCGTCTTCTACGCTAAGCAAAATGTGCATTCGTATTTTGAAATCTTTGGCCTCACGACAATATTTTTTTCAGTGTAAATTTGTCTGCTTATAAGTGCTAATGAAGGTACCCCATTATAATTATGGTGTTACAAACGAAACACAGAATTTATAAATATTGGATAGAATACAACTTCAAGAGCTGTAATAATAATGCAAAAACATTAAAATGAGAGAAGTCTACCATGACAACTTTAAGAAAAAGTAAAATAATTGTGCAAAAAGTAAATAATTGTAATTCGTCGTGTGCAAAAAAGTAAATAATTGTGATTCGTCGACACAGGTTCCGTTACAAAATTTGCTAAATTATAAAGCTAATATTTAAATGTTGACTTACATATAGCAGAGTGTCAAGGTAGTGACACGTACAGAAGCAATACGATCACTTCAAACATGCCTCAAGAAAAAAAAAGTTATTTTTGTACTGGGAACGCAAAAATATTTTTTTTACAAACACATACATGGTTGGCAAAATCTTGAATTTTTTTAACGAATATGTTCCCATTTCTACATAGTGTTGCAAAAATAATGGTATTCAAAACTTTTAGCTAAAATGAGAGTGTAAGAGATTGAATTGAACTAAAATTACTGAAATCGTATACACTCTAACGTAGTAATCAAGATGGAGTAACAGTGTGCATCAGTTCTAATCTAGATTTTCCGTTTCCAATGTTACTACATATTTAATTTGGTGTATGATAAAAGTGGGTTGAGATACATCCTCCATTAGAAAGTGGGCGTGGCAGTAGGCGGATCGGTCCGAAATGTTGATCATACTTCATTCTCATCCCCAGTGGTACTTGTACAAAATTTCAGAGCTCTAGGCGCTTTCATCGGGTTGAAATACGCCCTTCATTTGAAAGTGGGTGTGTCGGTGGGCGGATCGGTCCAAAATTTTGATTATACTTTATTCCCATCCTCAGTGGTAAATGTACCAAAATTTCAGAGCTCTAGGTGCTTCCGTTGATTTAATGCATCAAAAACCTGTCATTTGGCCCACTGTGCAATGGTAAGGTATCTTAAAAATTCTTGACATAGTCGTCTAAATTGGAAGTTTGTCCGTATGGGGTATAGGTACGCAAAAAAATAATTCTTTCCTCCCAAACGAAATTTAAGACACACAAATATAGGTTCCCATTTGCTTTCCGTTGTAACAAAGTTTATTTGAAAAGAAAAGAATAAATTTTTGTGATAAACGTTTATTCTTTTACAGAATATAAAAGCAATTTCATAAAGACTAACTCAAAAAAACAACCTTTTCTGGCTAATTGCATTTTCCCTCACATCATTCTCACTTCCACGAAATTTTTTAGTTCGTAGCACCTTTTTATGTAGAAGAAATTATTAGATTTTTATCAATTGTTAAATTTTACCTTTCGCTTGGACGGAGAATCAACCCGCGGAAAATACAGTTTGTAAGCCAACACACTATCCACTAGGCAGCGTAGCTGTTATTGTCATAACAGACAATTGTAGCTATAGCCATCAATGCACAAGCAACGCAAACAGTCAAACAGTTATATTTATATAGCATAGTTTTTGGCGCCCACGAGCCGATTAAAAAAAAAAACTTTATTTAACAAAAGCATACATTTAGTTGGCCACCGTGATGCAATGGTTAGCACGCTAGCCTTGGATATCAAGAGTCGTGGTTTCAATCCCTGCTTCGACCAAACACCTAACAGTTTTTTGTTTTTTTTTTTACATCTATTCCAAATATGTTCGGAAGATTCCGAAAAGATGTTCTACATTAAATACACTATATTAAATTTTTACTCTGAAACTTCAAAATATGTCTTATTAAAGTCAGAAAAGAACAGACTTTGATATAAACGAAACGGACTGTGTTTGTGGATCAAAAATTATTTTTTTATTGGAAAAATAAAAAGTTTGTAACAAAGCATTGTTTTTGGTGATAAAAATTTAAAATGTTCGAAGAAATTCAAAAAACTCTAACACACGAAAATCATTTTCGGTCCACGTATTCCAAACCTTTTTTGTCTTTGCGCGTGTTAGACTAAAAAATGCATATTAAATACCCACAAAATTGGGATATATTGTGGCGTCTACAAATAATTACGATTCGATGTGAACCAGTTTTTGCGCGGTAATTAGAGAACCAGAGGTGAAATATGGGGGTCGGTGGGTGGGGGTTAGCAGGAGAAGATGCAATTTGCTTATCCAGTGGGCTCAATTTTCGCATGGTTGCTCCAAGAGGCTCCTGAGGTCAAATCTGAGTATCGGTTTTATGGGGTCTATATATTACGGACCGATTTTTGATACGACTCGACGACGAACCTCAGCATTTTAGGGATGTAAAAGCTCTACATTGTAAAGGGTGATACGGTCAAAATTTGGTCAATATAAACTTGACGTATTTCTTTCAATTTTGCATTTAAAAAACCTGAACACCCCTCATTTTGAAGGTGTGTGTGTGTGTGTAGAATGTTGCTCCTATTTTGATTTTGGAATTCACTCTTCAGTTGTCAAAATGCCGTCCAAGCAAGAAGATCAGCGTATCAAAATTTTGCTCGCGCATCGCGAAAATCCGAGCTACTCACACACAAAGCTGGCAAAATCGCTAAAAGTTGCCAAATCAACCGTTACAAATGTAATTAAAGTGTTTGGGGAACGTTTGTCGACAGCCAGGAAGTCTGGATCGGGGGGAAATTTCAAGCGAAACCCTAACCTCTCTCTCCGAGATGCCGCAAATAAGCTGGGTGTATCGTCTACAACCGTGCATCGAGCCAAAAAAAGAGCCGGACTATCGACTTACAAGAAGGTAGTGACTCCAAATCGCGATGATAAACAAAATACGACGGCCAAAGCGCGATCCCGGAGGCTGTACACGACGATGCTGATGATGATAACAAAATACGACGGCCAAAGCGCGATCCCGGAGGCTGTACACGACGATGCTGACGAAGTTTGACTGCGTGGTAATGGACGACGAAACCTACGTCAAAGCCGACTACAAGCAGCTTCCGGACAGGAGTTTTATACGGCAAAAGGAAGGGGAAAGGTAGCAGATATTTTCAAGCACATAAAACTGCCAAAGTTCGCAAAGAAATATCTGGTTTGGCAAGCCATCTGTACCTGTGGCTTGAAAAGCAGCATTTTCATAGCTTTCGGAACTGTCAACCAAGAAATTTACGTGAAAGAGTGTTTGAATAAACGTCTGCTGCCTTTCCTGAAGAAACACGGTTGTTCCGTACTGTTTTGGCCGGATTTGGCATCTTGCCATTACGGTAAAAAGGCCATGGAGTGGTACGCCGCCAACAACGTGCAGGTGGTTCCCAAGGACAAGAACCCTCCCAACACGCCAGAGCTCCGCCCAATTGAGAAATACTGGGCTATTGTCAAGCGGAACCTAAAAAAGACCAACTGCTAAGGACGAGCAGCAGTTCAAGGCAAACTGGCTTTCTGCGACGAAGATGGTGGACAAGGTGGCTGTACAAAATCTGATGGCAGGTCTCAAGCGTGAGGCCCGGCAATTCGGATTTGGAAAAGTGAAAGCCTAACTGAATATTTTTCCTGAATTTTATACTAATTGAACTTGAAAAAAAAAGAATTAATTTGATTTTTTAGGTAACGATTTCACCGATTTACACGCGTTTCCCTTGACCAAATTTTGACCGTATCACCCTTTAAATACGACACCAGACTATATAGAGACCACATCAAAATTAGGCTTCCAGAAGTGAAACATCGATATATAAATGGTCTACCAGTTATGTACATTAGAGGCCATTAATTAAATGTAAAGAACTTCGAGTGGCTTTGATGAAACAAACTTTCTCCCAAAATACCGGCTCAGATGGCACGTTGGCACAGGTTGTGACAGCTTCCGAGGACATCGGGTGTCTATGGAGATTTCTCAAGTAATTATGTAGGGCTATCTCAAAATCTGGCCGACGGGAAATTTTCGCATTTATTTATGGATCTCAAATATCTCTAAATTCAACATTTCTGACAAATCTTATGAAAATTTTAAACAGGAAAAAATTTCTTAAAACAATTCGGAAGTTGGGTTTATATGTAGGTGCTATATCACAAAATTTTCCGGTATGATCCATCTTCGAACTCGGCATGCTTGCCAAAAATTCGGTCAAAGTATTTCCTTTATTACAATGATATGAAGTGTAAAATTTCTACGACTCCGGCTCCGACTCCAGCAAAATCTTCAGACTCCGACTCCACAGCCCTGATTGTTAGTGGTCATAAGGGAGCTACCGTGGTGCAATGGTTAGCATGCCCGCCTTGCATACACAAGGTCGTGGGTTCGATTCTTGCTTCGACCGAACAAAAAAACATTTTTCAGCGGTCACCAGCATTATTGAGGTGGGATAATCCCACTCAATGCTGGTGACATTTCTGAACGTTTCAAAGCTTCTCTAAGTGGTTTCACTGCAATGTGGAACGCCGTTCGGACTCGGCTATAAAAAGAAGGTCCCTTGTCATTGAGCTTAATATGGAATCAGGCAGCACTCAGTGATAAGAGACCAGTTCACCGCTGTGGTATCACAATGGACTGAATAGTCTAAGTGAGCCTGATAACCTAACCTAACCTAGTGGTCATAAACTAACACAACATATCAAATGTCAATCTAATATATAATTATGAAGCAATCCAATCCATTGTGGTGTTTGCTTTCGTACAGCCCCAATACACATGGAGTTCCCTAATTTATATTTTGAGCTGGATTGAACAATCTCCAACAATCTGGTTGTAGTTTTTGTGAAATATTTTGATTTTTCTGTCAGAACCTTGCTCCAATGGATATCAATTTAAATAGATATGCACAGTTCGTATATACAATGTGTACTGTCACATTGCAAGTAGGAGATATTCCGTATTTTGAATGCTTCGTGCTACAGATAGTCCCATTGTTTACAAAGGAACAAAGCAGTTTTTCGTCCTGTGAATGCGTAAAACATATGGCTCCTTTTTTGTCACATTCAACGCAGCTTCTATTTTGTTTTTTTCTTGTTCATTTTCTGCATATTGTCCAAATCGATTTTTTATGCAAAACATGAATTCTTTTTATGGTCCAGAAGTAGACATTCCCATGGACTACATTGATGCAGGAGCAGGTTTTTAATTTGGCTGCTTGATTTTTACACAATAAAGAACAAAGTGGTCAGGTGGTCAGCAAAAACTGGGTAAGCACTAGTGATTCTTCCAGTAATACCGGTAATCAAAAACTTACTACTTGTGGTATTATCTGGGATTTAAAAATAACAATTTACCTGTGAATACCAAAAGTGATTCCTTTCATTAATGCCAGTAATTAAAATCATATCTTGAAAAATTTGCTTTTTTCTTGACATTTTTAAATAAAATTACGTCTACAAAGATTGTGGGCGCCGTAGCGAAAATTACATTTCAGAAAAAATTGCAACTTATTTATTTATAATGCCAATAAAATATACCCTTGTTTTCTTAAGTTGTACATTTATTGTAAAATTACATAATTGAGAAAAGGATAGTAAAAGACCGAGAATTCGAAACTAACTTATAAGAGAGAATAAAATCTATAAATTGATATGAGAACAGCAACTCACTCGCTCTTTTTGATTCTATTTATTGTAAACCTATTATTTTTGCAGAGATGGTATGCTAACATGCCCACACGGACGAAAAAGATTGTTTTTCATATGTTTGGGTGTAAAAATTATATGTTTGGAACTCAAATTTTTAAATACAATATTTTTAAGTGCAAGCGTTCATAAACTAGCATAACATGTTCATAAACTAGCATAACATGTTTGGGACATATATGTTAATATGTTAGAACATATTATGTTTGGGACATAAAATGTTTGTAAATATAATATGCTTGGATGCAAACATATATTAATTTAGAAATAGACTATAAACATATATGTGTTTAGAAAGAGAGACATAAAGTGTATGCTGGAAGTAAAATAATGAAAGTAACCAATTGGCGCCTTAAAAATATATATACACAAAGAAAATTTCATTAAAGATTGGGAAAATACCATGTGTGAATATAAACAAGTATACATTTACAAATTTGGAGTAAACATAATTATGTTTTGATATAAGACTTCGCAAAAATTGTATATGCTTAAGTAAAAATATTAAAATGAGTATTCGGAGAGAAAATTCATTCGGAACCAAGAGAAAAGACATTTGAAAAAAGAGCATGAATTTTGTTTATCATTTTCGCATTACGGGCACAATTTGTTTTGTTTCGTCAAAACAAATCGGAACGTAGGACAAGAAAGTCAAAATATTCAAACAAAGGTAATTAAGGGGATCTTCATAAAAACTAACGAAAGGGCACTATACGGTTCCAAAGATTGTGTCTCTACTTTAACAATTTTGGTATTGATTCCGAGCCAATGAAGCGGAGACTTCAAGTAAGGATACTTTTAAGACACAATTCTCTTTTAAATGTGGGTTTTGTGTATTTGATTCTATTGCACCACCGTGGTGCAATGGTTAGCATGCCCGCCTTGCATACACAAGGTCGTGGGTTCGATTCCTGCTACGACCGAACAACAAAAAGTTTTTCAGCGGTGGATTATCCCACCTCAGTAATGGTGGTGACATTTCTGAGGGTTTCAAAGCTTCTCTAAGTGGTTTCACTGGAATGTGGAACGCCGTTCGGACTCGGCTATAAAAAGGAGGTCCCTTGTCATTGACATGAAATCGGGCAGCACTCAGTGATAAGAGAGAAGTTCACCACTGTGGTATCACAATGGACTGAATAGTCTAAGTGAGCCTGATACATCGGGCTGCCACATACCTAACCTAACCTAACCATGAAGCAAATTTTAATTTTTCGCTTTTTCAGCATTTTTCATATGCTATAAAAAGTCCGTTAAAAACAAGACTTCCAGTAGAAATTATGCTAGGTTAGGTTAGGTTATGTGGCAGCCCGATGTATCAGGCTCACTTAGACTATTCAGTCCATTGTGATACCACAGTGGTGAACTTCTCTCTTATCACTTAGTGCTGCCCGATTCCATGTTAAGCTCAATGACAAGGGACCTCCTTTTTATAGCCGAGTCCGAACGGCGTTCCACATTCCAGTGAAACCACTTAGAGAAGCTTTGAAACCCTCAGAAATGTCACCAGCATTACTGAGGTGGGATAACCCACCGCTGAAAAACTTTTTGGTGTTCGGCCGTAGCAGGAATCGAACCCACGACCTTGTGTATGCAAGGCGGGCATGCTAACCATTGCACCACGGTGGCTCCCTAGAAATTATGAAATTATGCTATGTTTCAAGTAAAAACATCTTTAAAATAAAGTGTTGAAAAACATGTTTTTTTGCTTTGTAGTCAAGATGCCAAAATGCAACAAATTTAATGACAATTTCATTAATTTTAAAGAATTTTTCTGAATTATTAAAGTCAAGTTGACCTTAGTTCAAAAATATTTTCTTTCATGTTATGATACCCATTTTCAAGTCAAATCACTTAATTATAAGGACAACACGACTTCATTGAAAAGTTGATCGACTTTTGAACATGGAAAAAACTTTATATTAGAGAAATGCGTTGTCTAAGATAATTAAAATTTTTATTCTTATTTTAAGGACATGAAATCTTTGGTCTCACGACAATATTTTTTTCAGTGTACTCTTTTTAGAGATGTGACAGTAAAATGAAAACATTGGGAAACAGTGAAAAATTAAACATAAGATCTATAAAAACAAAGTTAAGTTCCTCTTTATTAATAAGTAGTCCAAGAGGAGTTGACGGATACTCTCGAAAATTTCGGACATTGAGTTCGAGTTTTGCACTAAAATTATTTCTCATTTTAGCGGCAAAACCCGAATCAGGGATCAAATTCGGCGACGCAATCGGGCATATGACATTTGGAAACGTCTTCCGACATTTGGGAATCGTCTCCAATATACGAGACTTAGAAATAGGACTAATCTTATCGTCAGACAGGCTAAGGTAAGATACTTCGCACGTAAGTTAAGTCTGGACTTGCCGGCGCGCCAACTTTGGAAGAACCTAGATAGATTAGGAATCCATGGACGTAGTTCAGCTAAATGTGGTATTGACCCTGAGGTTCTTAGTGACCATTTCACTGGGGGTGAAAGTGTCCATCTAGGGGAAACTGAACTTCATCCTTCTCTCTACTGTACCTCCAGATTTGAATTTACTCAAATATCTGAGTCCGATGTGTATGGATCTACGTTAAGGGTTAAATCAGATGCTATTGGTGAGGATGGTGTATCAGTTAGATTCTTGAGACTCATTCTACAGCACGTCGTTGGTGTTATGACACATATTTTCAATCACTGCATAACGACGTCCCACTTTCCTAGTATATGGAAAGTTGGCAGAATTATACCGGTGGCAAAGATGACATCACCTATTGGCCCCAATGATTTTAGACCGATAAGTATTCTTTCAGTATTGTCAAAGATATTCGAATCCATTCTATCTTCACAGATTACTAGATATCTGAATGAGAATAGACTTTTGTCTCCATTTCAATCTGGATTCCGAGAGGCACACAGTTGCACTACAGCGGTACTAAAGGTCATGGAGGATCTAAGATCCGAATATGATCAAGGCAATACTTCGTTGATGTGTTTCCTGGACTTTACGAAGGCTTTTGACATAGTGAATCACAGAATACTATGTGAAAAACTCAAGTACTATTTTGGTTTCGGTGAGTCATCTCTTAGTCTTATGAGGAGATACCTCTCTGGTCGGGCTCAAAAGGTTGTAGTAAGTGGTCTGGAATCCCGTCTTAGGGCAGTCTCTATGGGAGTTCCGCAAGGTTCAGTGCTGGGCCCACTTCTGTTTAGTATCTTTATTAATGACGTATTCTCGGTATGATATACTATTGTACATAACTGGGGAGTCATTGGCTATAGACGATACCGTTGAGATGTTGAATGAGGATCTGCAGTTAGTGTGGGATTGGGCGAATTCAAATGGTTTGTCGCTCAATCCAAACAAATGTTCGGTTTTACCTATAAGTAGATACCATATTGATACGGATAATTTCCCAATGCTCAGGCTTGGTTGTTCGAATCTGCAATATGTTAGGAAGGCGAGGTACTTGGAGTTTTACATTAATTCGTCTTTGACGTGTAAGGACCATATAAATAGTGTCATATGTAAGGTATACTGTTCACTTCGTAACTTGCGTGTTTCATCTAGTCATACACCGACAGAGCTCAGACGTAAACTTGTCATTCAGCTGATTCTGCCATTAATAACTTATTCTGCCGAAGTATATAGTAAGCTTGACGCTGGTTCAATGCATAAGTTACTGGTATCGTATAATAACGCGACTAGATATGCATATGGTCTGAGTCGCTTTACTAGTATCTCGACATGGCGCAAAATGATTCTTGGTATTGACCTAGAGGATTATTTGTCGTATAGGAATTTGGTTTTCTTGTATAACCTATTTTACTCACAGAAACCTGGTTAACTATATGAGAAAATAGTTTTTGGTTACTCAACGAGATGTCGGACTATTATAATACCAAGATTCAGGTTTACCAACACCAGCAGATTTTTTTTCGTTAACTCGATCAAATTGTGGAATTCATTACCGCAACGTTTAAAAAATGTAACAAGAAAAAACAGTTTTAAGTTTGAAGTATTTCAATATCTTTTAAATTACTGAGTTCCTTTTTTTCTCTTACTTGCTTGATATTTCTAAAACTACATATAACCTAGACCAATTTTTTAAATTTTCAATTTTAAATTTTGTTGTATTATTTAATAAATATAAACCTTTATTGTTATTTAGCTTAGGATTTGATAATATTGACATACTAATTCTTAGAATTAAATTACAATTAATGACTTTCTTTATGATGTATACATTGAACTAAAAAAGAAATACCTTCTTATTGTTCTAATGTGATAAATAAAATAAATTACAAAATTACAAATCTTCTTTGGGAGAAAATTCTTCTAAGCATATAATATTTTTGGGTTCAAAATGTTTCCAAACATATTATATGTTCACATATTAACATATAGTTTTTTGGAAGACAACATTATTGAATTTGAATGGAAAAATACATAATGTTTGGAACTTAGACTACCCAAACATATTATATTGTTTAGACCAATATGCTTTCAAACATACACGCAAAAAAATAATTCTTTCCTCCCAAGCGAAATTTTAGACAAACAAAGTTCGTTTCTCATTTGCTTTTCGTTGAAAGGAAGTGTATTTGGAAGAAAAGTATATACTTTTTGTGATAAACGTTTATTCTTTTCCAGGATGTAAAAACAATTTCATAAAGACTAACTCAAAAAAAAAATTTTCTGGCTAATTGCATTTTCCTTCACATCTTCCTCACTTCCACGAAGTTTTTTTAGTTCTTAGCACCTTTTTCTGTAATACAAACAATGTAGAAGAAATTATACGATTTTATAAATTTTGTTTACCTTTCGCCTGGACGGAGAATCGAACCGCGGACCATGCAATTTGTAAGCCAACACACTATCCACTGAGCTATGTAGCCGTTATTGTCATCAATAGACAATTACCCTTATAAGTTATATTTATATAGCATAGCTTGCGGCGCCCACGAGCCGATTAAACAAAGTTTATTTCACAGAAAAATACATTTAGTTGGGCACCATGGAACAGTGGTTGCTACGTCTGACTTGCATGCCAAGGGTCGTGGGTTCGATCCCTGCTTCGACCAAAGTTTTTTTTTTTTACATATATTCAGATATGGTCGGAAGATTCCGAAAAAATGTTCAACATTACATTCTACTACATTAAATTTGTACTATGAACTGTAAAATGTGTCTTATTAAAAACCTAAAGTCAGAAAAGAACAGTGTTTGATATAAAAGAAATGGAGTACATCGTTGGTTCAAAAATAACTTTTTTTATTAAAAAAAATTAATATTTTGTAACAAACGAATTTTTTTGGTGATAAAAGTGTATACTTTTCGAAGCAATTCAAAAAACTCTAACAAAAGAAAAACGTTTTCGGTACACGTTTTCCAAACGTTTTTTTTTCTTTGCGTGTATATATGAAGAAATCAAATATATAAATGTTTGGGCCATACCCAAAAACGTATATGCTTCAAGCAAAATATGTTTGGGAGTATATGTTACAGAAGCGATTTTTTTTGAGGGTGCATGTACAAGTATTACTGCTGATATATGTACGAAGAAGTTGTTACCTATTTGACGTAGGTATACTTGTACTCATACCTGGTAATAGTAGTTTTTTTCTGGGTAGCTTTCTGCAAAAAATGTGCCGACCAGAAACATTGGTTTTAGAACCCATAAAATGTTTATCGAGCTACTCTAAATCGACTTGGTGTTCGTTATAAAAATTTGAATTCCAAAGATATAATTTTTACACCGAAACATATGAAAAACAATATTTTTCGTCCGTGTATGTATTTGATGTTCGCAGGTATTAACCGACTTTCGGATCAAATATAGATACAGCCCCCATACGTATGTATCGTTCGATTTCGGCAGATGAGGTCATTTCGCTTTTATTTATTAACCGATCTCTTCAAATTTGACGCAAAGAAATTAGTTTTGACATTCTTCATATTTGTAAAACATCATATAAATCTTCGATTTTTACATAGCTCCCATATATATGTATAGCTCGATTTTCCGAAATTTGTTCATAATATCCTTTATCATAATCCTTTATTTCAGATTCAAATTTATTAGTCGATCTAACTCACATTTAAATATAGTTTGTACGTTTATATTGTCCAATTTTCAAAAATTTGCCAACACTAATTGAGTAGTTTGACCTTCTGACTAATCATATCGAGATGTTTTTATTTTTTAATGGTAATGATATTGTAGCTGCTGATACTTAAATCAAAACATAGCAAATTTTTTTTGTCGAGTGAAAAGTTCTTATGTCAACAAAGAAGCCCAGAATAAAAACTTTAGAAACAAAATTAAATCTGCTCCTGCATCAATGCAGTTTTGGTCAT
Source organism: Haematobia irritans (assembly GCF_050003625.1). Taxonomy (NCBI): domain Eukaryota; kingdom Metazoa; phylum Arthropoda; class Insecta; order Diptera; family Muscidae; genus Haematobia; species Haematobia irritans. The sequence goes on from NC_134400.1 coordinate 82,701,976, forward strand.
GAAACCGACCAACGAATGTGAACTTTTGGCTTGGCAAAAAAGAAACAAAGTTTAAGTTTAATAAAAAGATATTTGAGCAGTACTCTTAACATGAGAAGAAAGAAAAAAAAAAAAACGAATGAGAAGCATCATTGAATGTGACAATGGAGGAAACATGTGCTGCTCTTTTTGCAAAATAACAACAGACCGAGTCAACAACTTTGCAAACAATTTGCACTTTACATTTAAACGTTCTTTCAAAGATTATGGGATCGTTAATTCATGTTTGCTTATTTTTATTCATACAAATTTATAGTTGTTTGTTTTTAAATTAAACTATTTTAATTTCGTAATTTAATGTAACATTTATGTTATAATTAAATCAAATGAAACTAATATTTAATTAAAATAAAAAACAAGTAAGGAAAGTCTAACGTCGGGCGGGCCGATATTATATCCTTCACCATAATTTATTCCATAATTTTTGATACCATCTTAACGCCTTCAAATTTGTTGGGAGCTAGATAAAGGTTTATATTCCCATTTGTCCCATTTGGACAAATTTTTTTAAACTTTCACAAAATATCTGGATTCAAAATTTAAATTGGTTAATGACCGGGACGGACCGCAATGTTAGTAAAAAATATTGGAAATATTTAAATTGCTTAAAATTTCGCAAATCAGCATTTACGATTTATCGGTCGATACATACGAATTGGAGTATAGGTAGATTTTAATAAAATTTGGCACGCATTGCTAAAATTTTAGTTGAACTCTCAGTACAAAACTTCAAAATTTTCGAAATGAAACTTTGGCCTCCGTGGTCATATGAATCTGAATCGGGCGAAAGATATATATGAACCGATTTCAACCAAAATTTTACGTAACTCGGGCTAAAACTTTGGCCTTTGGGGTCATAGGAGTGTAAATCGGTCGAGAAAGCTATATACACTGAAAAAATGCATACCCGGTTCCAAAGATTTTGTCTTTGCAAAAAGACAACAAATTTAAAGACAATTTCATTAAATTTAAAGAATTTTTCTGAATTATTAAAGTCAAGTTGACCTTAGCCCAAACATTTTTTCTTTCATGTTATGATACCCATTTTTAAGTGAAATCGTTTAATTATAAGGACAATACGACTTCATTGAAAAGTTTATCGACTTTTGGGCAAGGAAAAAAACTTTATATTAGAGAAATGCGTCTTCTATGCTAAGCAAAATTTGCATTCGTATTTTAAAGATATGAAATCTTTGACCTCACGACAATATTTTTTTCAGTGTATGGGAGCTATAGCTAATTCTGAACCGATTTCAACCAAATTCGGTATGAATATTTATAATGTTCTAAAAATATATGGCAGCTTTATCTAAATCTGAACCAATTTTTTCCAAAACCTATAGGGATCTTTGAGCCGAAGAAAGACCGAAAGAAATGCCGAATTTGAGGACGATCGGACTGCAAGCTGGACATTGCACACAAAAATACATCAACAGACAGACATCTCTAAATCGACTCATGTTAACCGATCGGTATACTAACAGATGGGTTTATGACTACTCCTTCTGGGCGTTACATACACCGAAAAAAATATTGTCGTGAGGTCAAAGATTTTACGTCTTTAAAATACGAATGGAAATTTTGCTTAGCTTAGAAGACGCATGTCTCTAATATAAAGTTTTTTTTCCTTGTCCAAAAGTCGAAAAACTTTCCAATAAAGTCGTATTGTCCTTATAATTAAGTGACTTGACTTCAAAATGGGTATCATAACATGAAAGCAAAAAATTTTGGGCTAAGGTCAACTTGACTTTAATAATTCAGAAAAATTCTTTAAAATTAATGAAATTGTCTTTAAATTTGTTGTCTTTTTGCATCTTGATTACAAAGCAAAAAATTGTTCAAATATATGACATGTTTTTCAACACTTTATTTTAAAGAGGTTTTTTACGTTTAGTTTTGTTAGTTGACCTTTGGAATTTTACAATTTTGGGATTATTCGTTTGGCTTGAGGTCATGGACTAATGAAAACTGCTGTGTTGTTGAGATGTTGCTGTTCTCGGATATTTCGATACACCATCGGTGATCATCTTCAGCGAGATATTATCTACACACAAAATTTTTTTTTTCTGATTCAATCACGAAATTAATTGATCCAATTAATTTTTTAATTGAAATGTCTTCAATCACAGAAATGATAGTATCAATTAAAAAATTAAATGAAGGTCAATTAAAAAATTAATTGGACCAATTAAAAAATTAATTGATACTATTAATTTTTGTGATTGATTTTTGTTTCAATTAAAAAAAAATTGTTGATTCAATTAAATTTTTAATTGAATATTTTTATACCCTCCATCATAGGATGGGGGTATATTAACTTTGTCATTCCGTTTGTAACACATCGAAATATTGTTCTAAGACCCCATAAAGTATATATATTCTGGGTCGTGGTGAAATTCTGAGTCGATCTAAGCATGTCCGTCCGTCTGTTGAAATCACGCTAACTTCCGAACGAAACAAGCTATCGGCTTAAAACTTGGCACAAGTAGTTGTTATCGATGTAGGTCGGACGGTATTGAAAATGGGCCATATCGGTCCACTTTTACGTATAGCCCCCATATAAAGGGACCCTCAGATTTGACTTGTGGAGCCTCTAACAGATTCATATTTCATCCGATCCGGCTGAAATTTGGTACATGGTGTTGGTATATGGTCTCTAACAACCATGCAAAAATTGGTCCACATCGGCCCATAATTATATATAGACCCCATATAAACCGATCCCCAGATTTGGGTTGCGGAGCCTCAAAGAGAAGCAAATTTCATCCGATCCGCCTGAAATTTGGTACATGATATTGGTATATGGTCTCTAACAACCGTGCAAAAACTGGTTCACATCGGTCCATAATTATATATAGCCCCCATATAAACCGATCTCCAAATTTGGCTTGCGAAGTCTCCAAGAGAAGCAAATTTCATCCAATCCGGTTGTAATTTGGAACATGGTGTTAGTATATGATCTTTAACAACCGTGCCAGAATTGGTCCATATCGGTCCATAATTATATATAGCCCCCATATAAAACGTTCTCCAGATTTGACCTCCGGAGCCTCTTGGAGGAGCAAAATTCATCCGATCCGGTTCAAATTAGGAACGTGGTGTTAGTATATGGTCGCTAACAACCATACCAAAATTGGTCCAATCACACAAAAATTGGTCCATATCGGTTCATAATCATGGTTGCCACTAGAGCCAAAAATAATCTACCAAAATTTTATTTCTATAGAAAATTTTGTAAAAATTTTATTTCTATAGAAAATTTTGTAAAAATTTTATTTCTATAGAAAATTTTGTAAAAATTTTATTTCTATAGAAAATTTTGTTAAAATTTTATTTCTAGAGAAAATTTTGTTAAAATTTTATTCGGTTCATAATAAAATATTCATCATTGTCAAAATTTTATTTCTATAGAAAATTTTGTCAAAATTTTATTTCTATAGAAAATTTTGTTCAAAGTTTATTGGGTTCATAATCATGGTGGCCACTCGAGCCAAAAGTAATCTACCAAGATTTTATTTCTGTAGAAAATTTTGTCAAAAGTTTATTCTATAAAAAATTTTGTTAAAATTTTATTTCTGTAGAAATTTTTGTCAAAATTTTCTTTCTATAGAAAATTTTGTCAAAATTTTTATTTCTATATAAAATTTTGTGAAAATTTTATTTCTATAGAAAATTTTGTTAAAATTTTATTTTTGTAGAAAATTTTGTCAAAATTTTATGTATACTTTGTCAAACTGAATGAATGAACGTATTCTATCGATCTTTTTTGATTTAATATATAGCACGTATGGACTTACATACAATTTAGAAGATGGTGTTAGGAGGTTTTAAGATACCGTGCCATCGGCAAGCGTTACCGCAACTTAAGTAATTCGATTGTGGATGGCAGTGTTTAGAAGAAGTTTCTACGCAATCCATGATGGAGGGTACATAAGCTTCGGCCTGGCCGAACTTATGGCCGTATATACTTGTTTCGGTTGTAACCGATTAACCGGTTTTAGGAAAATAACGAAACCCTGGTTTAAAAAATGGGATTTCAAAACCCTGGTTGTTTGGACATTCTACTAAATACGAAGGCATCCAGAAAAAGCCAAGAGCTTGACTTGCATGACTATGTAGTTATTGAGAGTCGAGTGCGGTGAATATTTTATTCAACGTTCGGGACTTAACCTAACCTTTAAAGTTCATACCTGTACAGACTAGGCTTGCCAGATGGCCGGGATTGTTCCGGAATTTCCTCTCCAGAAAGTGTCCCGAATCTTTCACAGATTTTGCAAATAATCCCGGAATTTGAAATTAACTCCCTTTGAAAAATATTTTTGGTTCTCGATTTTCATACATTTTAAACATTCTATCTCATCACTAACAAAAAAAAAAAACATCACTGTTTTTCGAATCAGCAGCCATCACCTGAAATGTAAAAAAATAAACCTCAATAGCTAATTTGATATCAAATTCACATTTTTTGTGAAATGTATTTTGACAAATTATAATAATAAGTTCACGATTAGTGTCCATTAGTGTCTGCATTGCCAGCCTAAATTTCTAAGTTTGATATTATCTCCATTGCTACCATAGACTCTTAAGTTACACCATAATTATTTTCCGAAATATTCCCAAAAAGTGATTTGATAGAGAATCATCGCTGTCATCATGGGATAAAATTTCAGAGACTCCAACATATTTAGGAATTTTCCCGTATCTAAACAATAACGATTTCTGTGTTTTACGTGGCGTTTATGCGAATTTACCAAAATAAATACAAAGTGATAATTTTATCACTGGGCAACTATTTTCGAAAAATGTGACTGCTTTTGCTTGACCCGACAAATCCCGGAATATACGGCGCAAAGTCCCGTATTTCGGTAGCAATCATCTGGTAAACCTACTACAGACCCCCTTCAATTGGCGTATTGGAAGACAACATTGAAGCATTTGTTCGTGAGATAACGGCCGAAATATTAGAAAGAGTATGCCAATATCAGATCAAGCGGATGGACCTGTTAACATTTGCATGAAAAAAATCTTCAATTATTAAATTATATAGAACGTACACCGAAAAAAAAATATTGTCGTGAGTCGTGAAGATTTAATACCCTTAAAATATGAATGTGAGTTTTTGGTATATTTACATAAACGTTTGTATTTTTTGACTAAGGTCAACTTGGCTTTAATAATTCTGAAAATTTCTTCAAAATTATTGAAATCGTCTTTAGATTTGTTGACTTTTTGTATCACGACTACAAAGCAAAAGAGCATTCAAAAATAGGAGTTGGTTTTCAATACCTTATTTTAAAGACGTTTTTTACTTAAAACAAGTATATACAGCACAAAGTTCGGCCGGGCCGAATCTTAAATACCCACCACCATGAACCAAATATTAGGGTTTCCTTTGAAATTTCAGGAGGGATTGAGGACTTGAGGACACTTCCCGAAGATAAATTTAAAGATTTCACCTATGAGGACTATATCAGATTCTGGATTAATAAGAACCATTTTTGTTCGAGTTTTAGAGGAATCATTAACATCTCTTGTAAGTGTGCAAGAAAATTGTAAAATAACGTCTTGCTTTGAAATCTTAAATCTGTAGATTTTCACCCGAGAAGTATCTGAAATCTGAAAATTTTACATTGAGTTTCAAGCAATTTTCATGATCAGTGCGCCTTCTATACCCTCAAGAAGTGAAGTCGGTCTATATGGAGGCATTACCAAAAGGACCGATAAAAACTTAATCCGATACACGTTTTTGGGAGCCTAAAATAATATTTACAATTTCAGGCAAATCGCATAAAAACTAGGGATTCTAGAAACCCAAGAAGTAAAATCGGGATATCGGTCTATATGGGGGCTATACCAAAACATGGACCGATACTCACCATTTGTGGCACACCTCTTTATAGTCCTCCAATACCTATAAATTTCCAATTTCAGACAAATTGTATTTAAACTACGGATTCTATAAGCCGAAGACCCCAAATCGGGAGGTCGTTTTATATGGGGACCATACCAAAACATGGACCGATACTCACAATTTTTGGCACATGTATTGGTGGTCCTACAATACCTCTATATTTCCAATTTCAGGTAAATTGAATAAAAACTGCGGTTTCTATAAGCCCAAGAAGTAAAATCGGGAGATCGGTCTAAATGGGGGCTATACCAAAATATGGACCGATACTCACCATTTTCGGCACACCTCTTTATGGTCCTAAAATACCACTAGATTTCCAATTTCAGGCAAATAGGATAAAAACTTCGGATTCTAGAAGCCCAAGAATTAAAATCGGGAAATCGGTCTATATGGGGGCTATACCAAATATGGACCGATACTTACCATTTTCGGCACACCTCTTTATGATCCTAAAATACCACTATATTTCCAATTTCAGACAAATTGGATAAAAACTACGGTTTCTATAAGCCCAAGACCCCAAATCGGGAGGTCCTTTTATATGGGGACCATACCAAAACATGGACCGATACTCACAATTTTAGGAACACGTATTTGTGGTCCTACAATACTTCTAGATTTCCAATTTCAGGTAAATTGAATAAAAACTGCGGTTTCTATAAGCCCAAGAAGTAAAATCGGGAGATCGGTCTATATGGGGGCTATACCAAAATATTGTCCGATACTCACAATTTTTGGCACACGTATTTGTGGTCTTACAATACCTCTAGATTTCCAATTTCAGGTAAATTGAATAAAAACTGCGGTTTCTATAAGCCCAAGAAGTAAAATCGAGAGATCGGTCTATATGGGGGCTATACCAAAACATGGGCCGATACTCACCATTTTTGGCACACCCCTTTATGGTCATAAAATACCTCTACATTTCTAATTTCAGGTAAATTGGATAAAAACTACGATTTCTATAAGCCCAAGACCCCAAATCGGGAGGTCGGTTTATATGGGGACTATATCAAAACCTGGACCGATATAGCCCATCTTCGAACTTGACCTGCCTGCAGACAAAAGAAGAGTTTGTGCAAAATTTCAGCGCGATTGCTTCATTATTGAAGACTGTAGCGTGATTACAACAGACAGACAGACAGACAGACAGACGGACAGACGGACATCGTTATATCGTCTTAGAATTTCTCCCTGATCAAGAATATATATACTTTATATAGTCGGAAATCGATATTTCGATGCGTTACAAACGGAATGACAAACTTATTATACCCCGTCACCATTCTATGGTGGTGGGTATAAAAATAGCATAATTTGTATTTGAAGTCGAATTGCCATTAACATTTTTAAGTTTTCGTTAATACTTTTTTTAATGGACTATGATAACATATGAAGGAACAAGCGGAAAACACGAATAAATTTGTTTCCTAGAATCAAGTACGCAAAATTCAAATTTAAAGGACAATTGTGCCTTAAATGTGTCCATATTGCAATTCTACGCTTCTTTGGTTCGGAATCAATTCCAAAAATCTTTGGAACGGGATATGCTTTGTTTTCAGTGTCGTATCTTCCTTCAAGCAATAATAAAGTTTTTTTATGAACCATTCAAATATAGTGTATATTTGGTGTTATGGAAACATTAAAATTTAAGGTAAAGCGTCCAGAATACTGCAGATTTGGATTTTCACATTGTCATAAGTTCTGTTTGTGGTATAAATTGTTCCGGCAGAAATATTTTTGTGTACTTACTCCGTTAGTTACCAAAGATTCCCACAGAGCGATTATTTTCACAGTGTAGTGTTTCTATATTTATTGACTAATAATGTTTGCAAGACGAACAACAATTTTACAAAATTTAATTTAACAGATCTATTAAAAAATGTTGAGAATTTCTTCATTTTGTTTTTTTTTTCATTAGTCGAATTTTTCGTTCTTTTGGGTTAATGGCAATCACATCACTTATCATCGTTAGGGGCAAAGCCCAATGGATTCGGCGTAATTCTTAATTAAATCAAAGCTCATATGTGTGATTATACTACACTTCACTTTCCAGCATCATTCATGCTCTTGGGTAAGCTCAGCAAGGAATTAATTAACTCCGAATTTCTCTTTGGCATAGATGGTAATGGCCAAGAGCTCTCGGTATAATAACGGCAGGGATTAGTTACTACTTGTCCGTTGCGAACCGATGAAATCCACTTAGTGAGCATGTCCCGATTCATCTGAAGGAATAAATGAAAATATTTTTGTTAATCTACACCTTGCTTTTGATGCTGCTACTCAGCGATTACCTGTCTATCGAAATAGGAATTATCTTCAGCTGAAGGCGAAGCAATGGCAGTATTCCATACACATAAGGATACCACTACAAGGACGACAGTTATTTGGGTAATATTGGCCATGTCCTTGTTTTGATTAATTCTAATTCGAGCACAAAGGGTATCGACTATTGAAGACAGATTACACGACTGATGTTATTTTTGTGATATCCTTTAGAATTTATACTCTCGTTATCACGGCTGTCCACACCCAAGCAAGGTTCCTGGGGGGTTGTGTCATTCGCACATCAAAATTTGTCATTTGCAGACAATGAAATGAAGCCAACTCAGTCAATATTCGTTAAGAAAACATTGGGGTAAGGTGTTATTGATAGGACGCAAGTTAAATGAATGACTCTCATGTCATTGACAAATTATGCAAATAAAAATTTAATATTGGAGGATGGATGGTTGGACGAACAGATAAACAAGGTGACTAAACAATCATTTTCGAATGACATGGGATCATTTATTTTCATTGCAATCATAGCAACAATAAGACAAAGAGTCACTTTATCACCAAATCGTTAACATTTGGCGGCAGTTGTAATTAAATTTTGTTTTTCAAGAAACTACTCACGGCACAATCATTTGTTTATTTTACTACGTTCACAATAGGGATGAAATCTGAAATCTGTTTTGTAACTAAATCTCTTAGTGAATTCCACTGACGTTCGACTGTGAAATTGATGCTAACTTCCGAACGAAACAAGCTTATAACGTGGTTTTTTAGTCTGGAGGGCTGAGGTACGTTCAGTCGTTTCCAAGGTCGATCTAAGGACCAACAAACCTTAAATAAGAACACAAGTTGGTTTCCCTGACTAGGGTAAATGATTAAACAGTATTGGTGGTAAAAAGTTTACTACAATTTGTTCTTGTGTTGAAGGAAGGCGTAAGACAAAGGCAAAGGCGGTCAGGTGGTGATTCGGGTACTGGTTCTCGTTGTTGGGTTGAACGATTTCGAGTTAATCGTGAACTTTTCGTTGTGGCGATTTGTAGATAATCGTGAACTTTGATAACGGCCGGTTGCACAGTCTGTGTCGGTAATCAAGTTGCTATCGCTGGTACAGTTGATAGGTAACTTGGAAGTGGTTAGATCGGTCGGTAAATCTGGTCATTGGCAATCGGTAATACGGTTCGGTGATTCAGCTTAATCGGTAGTGCGGTTCGTGTACACATCGGTAGTGCGGTTTATGTATACAGATTCGCCGGTAATACGGTCACTGCGCTGGGCTGGGTGCATTATAACGTGCCCATTACCTGTGAAATATAATGGAAAATAATGTACCCTTAATAAGTGAGGAAGAGTACCCTCCTCCTGTGAGGAAGATGTTACCCTCTACTTGTGAGGAAAGTTGTACCCTCAACTTGTGATGAAAGTTGTACCCTCAACTTGTGAGTAAGAGTTACCCTCAACTTGTGAGGAAGGTTGTACCTTCAACTTGTGAGGAAGATTTTACCCTCAACTTAACTGTGAGGACAGTTTGAACCAAACTTGTTCTGAGAAGAACAGTGGGAGGACTTTCCTTATATGAATCCGGAGACTCACTATGGCGGGAAAGCCTGTCCTCAATCCCAAAAACCACAAGTTTAAAACTCGATGAAACATTCGCCACAATAAGAATTGTATGCGTAGATTCAAAATACTCATACAAAATATGAGTGCCTAAAAGTAACAATTGCATGCTGGTGAATTGTCTGCATGCGTTGAATTTCATTTGCCCGTATGTAAGCTATGGGCTTGCCTATGCCTATGCCTAATAATGGGTATCATAGTATGTGTTGTTGTTGTGCATACACACCGCCTAATGCATTGATCGATGCAAGTAACAAACATTGCATTGGTGGCTGGTATGATGATGCCGTTATACATATATATATTGTAATTTTAATATTATTATTAATGTTTTTACTATTAATTATAATATTAATGTTATTTGTATTATAAATATTTTTTTGAAATGCATACTGTTTTATTTATTATACCCTGCGACACACTGTGGAACAGGGGGCGAGATAGACACATGGTATCTTTGGCAAAAATGCTCAGGATGGGCTCCTGAGTCGATGTAGCCATGTCCGTCTGTCCGTGAACACATTTTTGTAATCACAGTCTAGGTCGCATTTTATTCCAATCGACTTCAAATTTGGCACAAGTATGTGTTTTGGCTCAGAATAGAACCCTATTGATTTTTGAAGAAATCTTTTCAGATTTAGATATAGCTCCCATATATATATTTCGCCCGATATGGACTGATATGGCCCCAGAAGCCAGAGTTTTATCCTAATTTGCTTAAAATTTTGCACAAGAAGAACAATTAGTACTATAGTCAAGTGTGTCAAATTTTAATGAAATCGGTCCAGATTTAGATATAGCTTCCATATATAGCTTTCGCCCGATTTAAACTCATATGAGCACAGAGGCCAATTTTTTGCTCCGATTTAGTTGAAATTTTGCACAGGGAGTAGAATTAGCATTGTAGCTATGCCTGCCAAATTTGGTTGAAATTGGTTCAGATTTAGATATAGCTCCCATACATATGTTTTTCTGATTTCGACAAAAATGGTCAAAATACCAAAATTTTCCTTGTAAAATCGCTTAGTGGAAAAGTTGTAAAAATGACTCTAATTTTCTAATACATATATATCGAGCGATAAATCAAAAATAAACTTTTGGGAAGTTTCCTTAAAATTTCTTCAGATTTAAACGTTTCCCATATTTTTTTTAGAAGTCTATCAAATTCTGTCCAGATCGAGTGATATTTAAATGTATGTATTTGGGACAAACTTTTATATATAGCCCCCAACACATTTGACGGACGTGATATGGTATCGAAAATTTAGATCTACAAAGTGGTGCAGAGTATAATATAGTCGGCCACGCCCGACTTTAGACTTTCCTTACTTGTTATACCCTCCACCATAGGATGGGGGGTATATTAACTTTGTCATTCCGTTTGTAACACATCGAAATATTGATCTAAGACCCCATAAAGTATATATATTCTGGGTCGTGGTGAAATTCTGAGTTGATCTGAGCTTGTCCGTCCGTCTGTTGAAATCACGCTAACTTCCGAAGGAAACAAGCTATCGACTTGAAACTTGGCACAAGTAGTTGTTATTGATGAAGGTGGGATGGTATTGCAAATGGGCCATATCGGTCCACTTTTACGTATAGCCCCCATATAAACGGACCCCCAAATTTGGCATGCGAGGCCTCTAAGAGAAGCAAATTTCATCCGATCCGGCTGAAATTTGGTACATGGTGTTAGTATATGGTCTCTAACAACCATGCAAAAATTGGTCCACATCGGTCCATAATTATATATAGCCCCCATATAAACCGATCCCCGATTTGGCTTGCGAGGCCTCTAAGAGAAGCAAATTTCATCCGATCCGGATGAAATTTGGTACATGGTGTTAGTATATGGTCTCTAACAACCATGCAAAAATTGGTCCACATCGGTCCATAATTATATATAGCTCCCATATAAACCGATCACCAGATTTAACCTCCGGAGCCTCTTGGAAGACCAAAATTCATCTGATTCAGTTGAAATTTGGTACGTGGTGTTAATATATGGCCTCAAACTCCCATGCAAAATTGGTCGGTATCGGTCCATAATTATATATAGGCCCATATAAACCGATCCCCAGATTTGACCTCCAGAACCCCTTGAAGGATCAAAATTCTTCCCATTCGGTTGAAATTTGGTACGTGATGTTAGTATATAGTATCCAACAACCATGCAGGAATTGGTTCCTATCAGCCCATAATTATATATAGCTCCCATATAAACCGATCCCCATATTTGACCTCCGGTGCCTTTTGGAGAAGCAAAATTCATCCGATCTGCTTGAAATTTGGTACGTGGTGATCGTATATGATATTTAACAACCATGCCAAAAGAGTTCCATATCAGTCCATAATCATATATAGCCCCATATAAACCGATCCCGAGATTTGGTTTTGGAGCCTCTTGGAGGAGCAAATTTCATCCGAGTGAGTTGTAATTTGGTACATTGTGCTAGTATATGGTCGTTAACAACCATGCGTAACATATCGGTCTATAGTTATATATATCCCTCGTATAAATCGATTTCCAATCACACAAAAATTGGTCCATATCAAGTTCATAATTGTATATAGCCCCCATATAAGCGACCCACATGTTTCAATTCTGGCTCCCTACGTACCGCGCAAAAAGTCCATATCGATTCGTAATTATTTGTAGACTTAACTATACATAACTTTTTTGTCTAATATATACCACGTATGGACTAACTCACAATTTAGAAAACGATGTTAAGAAGTTTTAAGATACCACAACCCAAGTAATTCGATTGTGGATGACAGTCTTTCGTAGAAGTTTCTACGCAATCCATGGTGGAGGGTACATAAGATTCGGCCTGGCCGAACTTACGGCCGTATATACTTGTTATTACTCTTTTTGACGTCAACCAGCAGTATGCGATAAAACATTTAAAACCTGGCGCTGATCATATTATATACATTACTGCTTTAGATTGTTAAAACTATCTGACGTGAAGGAGCTCAACCAAGTTCTGAAACTCGAAAAACATGTTTGTGAACTGCCAAATACTTTAAAATGTATTGTGTAAATTCGTTAAATAAACAAAAGTTATTTTTCCATCTGTAACTTTGTGTATATATCTCGAATATTTTTTTAGACGTGTATTTGAAAAATCTTTTTAACTTGTTCATGATTTTTTTTTTATTATATTTTAGACCGTATTTAACCCCATATACACTGGTAGAAAAAGTTTCGTTATATTAATGAAATGTGTCATTAAAAATGTCGTCATTGACATAACGACATTTTTCGTTATTGTAACGAATTTTCTGTTAGTCAACGAAACGTTTCGTACTATTATAGAACATTTTCATTGCCTTAATGAAAATGTTTCGTTATATCAATGAAAAATTTTCGTTGGCTCAATTTTAATGAAATTTTCTTTGTGTGTATAGTCCGATATTATGTTATATCTACCATATTTTATTAGATATAGTGCCCCAGCAAAAAAAGCGTCGCCAAAAAAGTAATGAAAATGTTCTTTTTGGATCCGGAAGTGGTGCAAAATTGACGCAGAAGCGATGAATTTAACATGGGCTTGTCATAGGACGGAAGTCCTCCATTTCAACAGCCGTTGCACTGAATTTGCACCACTTCTTTAGGTGTGATCCGAATTCAATGTTTTGTATGTAAATTAAAAAATTCTGTGATATTTTGTCAAATAAATAATTTTTATAATTTTTAATGGATTCTAACGCTTCTCGGAAACGTTTGACCTTAAATATTTTCAAAAATTCACAATTTTGCAGATTGTATTTAGCATTTTTTTCGACAAAATTTAAATAATTTGTACCATTTTATGAATTTTTACTCTGTTTTTAAACTATTTGAAACAAAAAAGTTAAAATTACCCATTGACAGTATGAAAAAACCATGTTATAAAAAATTGAATTAAAACAAGTATATACGGCCGTAAGTTCGGCCAGGCCGAAGCTTATGTACCCTCCACCATGGATTGCATAGAAACTTCTACAGAAGACTGTCATCCACAATCGAATTACTTGGGTTGCGGTAACACTTGCCGATGGCAAGGTATCTTAAAACTTCCTAACACCGTAATATATACCACATAGTCCATACGTGGTATATATTAAACTACAAAAGGCCGATTAAATACGTATATAATTAAGTTTAAAGTTTCTATAGAAATAACATTTTGACAACATTTTCTATAGAAGTAAAATTTGGAAAAAAATTTCTATAGACATAAAATTTGGATAAAATTTTCTATAGAAATAAAATTTTGACAAAATTTTCTATAGAAATAACATTTTGACAAAATGTTCTATAGAAATAAAATTTTGACAAAATTTTCTATAGAAATAAAATTTTGACAAAATTTTCTATAGAAATAACATTTTGACAATGTTTTCTATAATAATAAAATTTTGGTAGATTATTTTTGCCTCGAGTGGCAACCATGATTGTGAACCGATAAGGACCAATTTTTGTGTGATTGGGGATCGCCTATATATAACTATAGACCGATATGGACCAATTTTGGCATGCTTATTAGCGGCCTTATACTAACACCACGTTGCAAATTTCAACCGGATCGGATGAATTTTGCTCCACCAAGAGGCTCCGGAGATCAAATCTGGGGAACGGTTTATATGAGGGCAATATATAATTATGGACCGATATGGACCAATTCTTGCGTGTTTGTTGGAGACCACATTCTAACACCACGGACCAAATTTCAATCGGATCGGATGACTTTTGCTCCTCTAAGAGGCTCAATCTGGGGATCGGTTTATATGGGGGCTATATATAATTATGGACCGATGTGGACCAATTTTTGCATGGCCATTAGAGAACATATACCAACACCATGTACCAAATTTCAGCTGGATCGGATGAAATTTGGTTCTCTTAGAGGCTTTGCAAGCAAAGTCGGGGGATCGGTAACTTTCGTTCGAAAGTTAGCGTGATTTCAACAGACGGACGGACGGACATGCTCAGATCGACTCAGAATTTCACCACGACCCAGAATATATATACTTTATGGGGTCTTAGAGCAATATTTCGATGTGTTATAAACGGAATGACAACGTTAATATACCCCCCATCTTATGGTGGAGGGTATAATAACATCCTGGGTAGTTAAAAGAAAGAACATCATTGGGAGTGCATCTTCTGGAAGTGCTTTTAAAGTTGTGCCTTTGGAAGAACTTCCAAATTCTTTTGCCGGGGCTATATATGGTCCTATCCAAGCATGTATTATTAGATATGCCAGATATTTAGAAACATGCAATTGGGCAGTTTACATTTTTGACAATTAAATGTCGCAAAAAGAATAAATATGTAAAACAACATTTTTTAATGGTAAAAACCTACACAACAAAAAGTTCCCGTAGTTAAACTAACGCTAAATTTAACTTATTTTTATTGCAAAAAAATATTTTGTTTGTAGTTAAATTTTACAATTCTTTTCATATTTTTTTCATACTTTTTTTAAGTATGTG